>NW_028262347.1:22911477-23223636 GCF_047370975.1 Nipponia nippon
AGTATTTTTATTTTATTTACTTTTTCTTGGGTAGGAGGTACATAAACTCCAAAGTGAGGTGTAGAAGCACCCACTAATGCTTTGGCTACACTTTGCATTAAATTTATCTCTGTCTCCTATTTAAGAAGAAAAAAAAAAGGTACTCCTGGGAACCAAACTTTCTTCGTTTCCATAATACATGAAATATTTTAAAACAAGCTTTTGTAACTAAGTTGCTAATACTAGTAGCAAAAATGAGCAACTTTCAATTTTCAAATAAAAATGTGTCAAAATGGAGAAGTTTTTTCTGGAAAAGGTAAATTAATTTTTTATCTCCTGTAAATGTATGTCTAACTTCCTTTTTCTCTCTGAGTTTACCCTTCAGAATATCAATAATTCTTTCCATTTCATAATCCTAATTAGTAATGTGCAAATACACTGTTTCTGTATACTGTATATCAATGTACAAATTAGCTTAGACAATTTACGTATCAGCACTGTAAATTAAGTAACTTTGAGAAGACTACAGAATAAAGTATGTCAAAATCCACTTAATTGGCAGCTTAATGAACAGTATGTCTTCAACTGGATACTTTCTGGGAAACAGATTAGAATAAAATTGCATACATGAACAATTATTCATTGTTTCTCATTAAAGAAGAACTAGAAGGCACAAAAGCAATCAAAAGTTACTGTTTCACAGAACACAGAGAAATTGTGTTACTCAGCCACAAGACGCTGCAGAGGCCAAGAGTGGAAGTGGCATTAAGAGATTAGACAAATTCATGGAAGATATGTTTACTGGCACTTAGAATCATAGAATCGTTAAGGCTGGAAAAGACCCTTAAGATCATCGAGTCCAACCGTCAACCTGTCACTGCCAAGTCCACCACTACACCATGTCCCTAAGCACCACGTCTACCCATCTTGTAAATACCTCCAGGGATGGAGACTCAACCACTTCCCTGGGCAGCCTGTTCCAATGCCTGACTACCCTTTCGGTGAAGAAGTTTTTCCTAATATCCAACCTAGAATACTTAGCACACACTGGTCTGGATACAGCCTCCGGCTTCCTAAATTTAGAAATCCTTAACGTGGAAGAACTAGACTAGGGAAAGATCCATATATTCTTTATTTCCTTTCCCATGCTCCCTATCAGAAACACAAAGCTGGGGTAGACTGGTCCGCAGTTATGTATTATGGCAATTTAGTTCACTTAAAGGGTATGTGCCATTTTGATTTATTTTCTGCATGATGGAAGTCGTGTGTGATAAAGTACAGCATGGGGGAGAGAAGGAGAAGAAATTGAGTGTTTAATGATAAACAGGACAATGGGCTGCTTTCAATCACTTTTGATGGAAAGAGGCCATAAAATTAACAGACAACAAGTGTCTCTTTTCAGGAGACAACTCTGAGCTGTGAATCCCAGGTGGAAAGTTAATCCCCAAACTGTGGCAAACTGTCACGACAGGTACTGCCTATAGCCATAACCACGGGCTTGCATTCATGCCTCAGCTTCTCAATCACGCAGGCTGCCTACAGCTCGGTATGTGTTTGTGTCTGGTCTTGTTTGCAGGCCAGAGAGAAACCAGGGCTATTTGTGTCGTGAACTCAGGAGTACCACAGACAGTATAGATACAGCCAATATTTTTGACTGGGCAGCCTGAAGCAGTTCATACCAAGCATGCTGCTGCTTGATTTGGGTTCTGTCCTAGGCACTTTGAAGTACCACGGCTTAGCACCGCTTCTTACCTCGATCACTGCAAGAATTCGAGACTCAGCTAATCCTTGTAGTAAAGCAAAAAGCAGACAAATTTCATTTATTCCAAGACTCCTGTTTGGTCCAACAGCAATTACTGTCAAGTTTGGTTGATAACTGTATGCTACAGGAAGAATGAATCCAAGTACAGCAGAAAAGAAGTCATTTCCTTCAGCATCCTTTAACAACAATGAGAAACTGTTTGGCACAAATATAAACCCCCAAATTCCCAGATATAAAACAAAACAGTAAGGCGAATCTCAAAAAGCTTCTGATTGACCTAGGATACTGATCTATTTGCACAGCAATTTTTATATTAAACGTGCAGATTATTCATCTCTTCCTTAGCGTCTTTGCACTGCAACTCTGCCTTCTTGAAGATGAACTACAGTAGCTACTGAAGGTTTCCTCAAACCTATGCATTCTAATACACTCCAAAGATATGTGGAGTAGTACCCTGGCAAGGGCAAGCCAAGGAAATACTTTCAAAGGTCCAAATTGAGGTGAGGGGTGTAATTCTCAGTGTCGTTTTATGAATTTGTAAATATATACTATTATTTCTGTTCAAAAAGTTTTTCTCTTATGTTGTTTCCAGAAAGTGAATCTTACCTCTTTCCAGTTTAGAGAAATGTAGTGTTTGGAGCCGGTCTTTCCAGCCTGTTCTTTCTCACAAATATGTATTATGAGTATTTTTCTGTAAATGAAAACCACATCTGAGTATTTAACCAACAACTTCCAATGAGATAAAAAGATCTTTTATTTCATCATTCTTTAAATACTAATTCGTAACACAGGAGCAAGTAACCATCTGTATTACTACACGCTATAACGTAAACACCAATTAAAACTGAAATCCTTAAGGTATTTTTAAAAAGAGTGTTAAAGACTATGAGTAAGTTACTTTTAAGAAAAAGGGGAAGTGGCAAAAAAAACCCTTACAGATAAGTAAAGATGACTTTCAATAAGGAACTCAGCATCAGCAGTATGCGCCCCTTGCGGTTATAGCGGGGTACACCCTATATAATTAATATTTGCCTTCTTTATTACTTTGTATTTTCAAAATTCTGTTTTCAATAACAATCTAAATTTCAATTAATGTAGAAGGATTATACTGTAAACCTACCACTAAACTCATAAAATGACATTTAGGGATAGCAATTTGTCTTTAGAGATATATTTGGGGATGTTTTATATTTTGTCTTAAGCTAAACTTAATGAATATCACCTCATGACTGATTCCTTAGTGCAGATTTCATCATGCATATGGACTCTTATGAATATTTATAAAGCCTTTGGGATTTGACTCCCTGCAGTAAAGAGAAACCTCACCCATCTTCCGTGTTCGGTATGATTTGCATGTCTCCAACAAATACACAAAGCACTCTGCAGAAAACAGAAAAATATACATACATTTGTATCTACAAGTAATTTTTTTCAATTAGTGCAATTTGTTTAAAGAGTTTGCATGTAGATTAGATGCATGAAAAAGAATGCATATTGTTTCTGAATTTGGTCCGTTAGACGTATAAAGAAAACACATTTATGACAGCTCAAGGGAACTCCTTGTCTCTCACCAAATACTGGGGAGAAAAAACAAAACCAAGAAAATGTCCTCAGGCCAAAGACAATCGAAATCTGACAAAGAAAACATAGGCTAGCACAGGAGTCATCCTTACAAATGTTTTGCCTTTGGTGAGGCAAAAAGGTCTTTGCTGGCATATACACTACTGTTTGTACTACATATTGAAAACACTATGCATATGGAGATGCTATTTGTTTTAAAATTAAGGTTTCAAAGGCAATTTTTGCCATATTTCACACACTTTCATCTTATTTTTACATTTTGTCAAAGGGCCCCAAATGCAAAAGATACAAGTTCACCTTTGAAATCCAAAATGAACACAATGTCTTAGCGCAACAGCAACAGAAACAGCAGCTGTGGGTGATTCTGCAATTCCATTGCATACCTACAAAATATATTTTTCATTCAGAATTAATTACTGCTGCACAAGATCATGTCATTTTTTATTTGTAATAACCATATTTGTACTTGTTTAGATGTATCATTCAAACAAAGCTACAGCTGTATGAAAGGGATCTTAATGATCTATCATAGTAGGGTTAAGAAAATGTTATTAATTCATTTTCTAAAGAAAGGCCATATTTGATCATTATGCCAAGAGCTGTTCTGTTACTTCAAAAGTATGGGGCTATGCTGAAAGGCAACTGTAAAAATAGCATTTGCAGGGGAGGGTCATCTTTACTGTTCTCTCCATAGTCTGCAGATTGGATACATTCAGTGTGCCAGTGGGCAAACTGCACCAGAAAAATACACCCTATGAAAAGGAGCTTGTCCCTGAATTCTAATTCTGACTCTTCCTTTAACCTAGGCAAGCTATTCCTTTCTGGAAAAATACTATGACAGTATTACTCAGTCAACCTTTCAGTGTTCATTTGTGTTGTGTAGTGCTTTGAAAGCTACATGAAAGCTAAGCAAGAAGATAATGCATGCTCCCCCTCCTCACTCCTTCTGTCAACACAAAAAGCTCAGCTTAGCATCTGCAACTCATGAAAAGTTCTATTTCTTTTTGCCTGTTACTATTTTTTTTAATCTATTTCTAGGCTCTCCTAGAGATATGTGCCATTTATAATGTTAGAAATTTGTCCCCGAGATCTACATATGTGGCTTCCAACAGCAAGACGATGGCTTACAAGAAAGAAACCATTCTGGCAGCTACTCTTTCTCACAGGCCTTGTACTTTAAAAGAGTGCTTTTCATTCAAAGGGAGAGACTGATTTATTATGATGTAATAATCTTTTGTTTACTTAACTTGTTTGCAGTTTTTCTCTTTGCTTCTCCAAGTTTTTATACATAAATACAAACGTGTACCCTCTAAGCCTGCCTTCTCTTCATTCCTGACCCTGCAAGAATCAAAATGCTAAATTCAAATTACTCTGTTCAGAATCACTTCAAGAGCTCCACTAAAGCAGCATGTGCATGCGTGTGTAAATCAAAATTTACTCTGAGTAAATTGTTGTACAAATAATGGTAAGTGGGTGCAGCTCCACATAGCATGGCATCTTGTAATGAAGGGTAATGCAAAAGTGAACTCCATCCTAAAGACGGAAGGCAAAACTCTGTGCACCGAGACAGGAAAATTTATGATATTTCTTGCTCAGATTTCTTGCTGCTGCTCACTGGTGCTTGAGACACCACCTGCTCCCCTTAACTGGAAGAGTGAATGCCTGGCTCACCTGTACGTCTGAGAGTGATGAGAAGGTTGTTACTGACTCATATGCTGTGACTGCAGGAAAAGCAGCACAACGTCTTGTCCAAATACCATTAGAAAGATGTCTTGAGGTTAACAACTATCCCTAAACAGTTGTTTCCTCATCTTGCATACTCACTCTTGTAGCTAAGCACATTCTAGCTGTGATTAGTGGGGTCACGAACTACACAGTAACTAGTACCTGGATGACATATAGTAGAAGCAGAAATCAGAGGAATCCCACTCTCTCCCCACCCCCCAAGATCAAAGCAGTTTATTATTACCTCCTTCTTAAGTATTTTATCTAGGATGGCCATCATACTGCCAAGAGAGAGCAAAGTTCTGTCCTCTTTTACAAGGTCTGCATAAAAGTCACTGTAAAATAAATTATATGAAGAAAAACTAGGTTAGAGGCAATAATGCTTTCAAAGAGGACACTGATTCGGTACTTCGCAGTTAGTATTGAGGGGGTACGTTTTGTATAGATGCTACGCATTCATTCTCAAAAACCTAGCTCTAGCAGGAAGATGACAACACTGTTGCCTGACAGTCTTGAGCTTTATCAACCTGTCTCCATTCTGCTCTGGAAAGAAAACAAAAATGTCTGACAATATTCAGGAAACAGAGTTCTGTCAAAATTAGACTTTCTAAGACAAAAAGTTGAGCTGCTCAAATCAGACTAGTTCGGTTTTTTTTCAGCTACAAGTGAACACAGAGCTTTAAGGCACCTTCCTAGCAAAATTTCTTTCTAAATAAATACATTTGCACTAACTGTTCTATCTCCATTGAAACAGTTTTCTCTACAAGTATTCTGATTAGTTCTTTAAAGGACTTCAAGGCTACGAGTGATAACCAACACCAATGTCTTCATTTTTCAAAGAAAGAAACTCTGGCTATAATTGAGTAGACTAAGGCCAAAAAGATGACCACGGCAGAGCCAGAGCTCGATGACAGTCTGTACACAGACCTCTCATCCTCATAGTTATGTTGAAAATTAAATAGATAAGACCAACCCGACAAGAGCTTTTATTTCAGTTTTGTCCATTTCCTTCACCAAATGAATGGGCACAGGGAGCAAATGTGCTGAACCTTTAGAGTCAGTTGTTGTTGCTGTTTTGATGGGAGGCACTGGAAACAGAATATTTTTCATGTGCAGTTCCAAAAACCTCTCTACTTTGACAGTTTCATCTCTGTTAGTCATCTTAGATTCCTGTTCTGTGGAGGGATTTGTATTAGCCTTCTTTAGTAGGTGTGATTTGGTGCTCAAATTTTGTAAAAATGATGTGTCTAGAGAAAAAAAAAAAAGAGGAGTTTCACATGTATTAATTCCCGAGCAGTGTGTTAATATTTGGTTGCATTTATTTACAAAACAGAGTACATCTGTATTCACAATATGCATATTTATTTCCATGGACTAGCTACAATGTTTCCTGCCACAGATGATATTTTTCAGTTCTGCTACATTTGTTTGAATCTAGCAAAAGGTCATAAATGCTAATAAATCTTATGCCTATATTTTTGACACAGAAAACAGCATCCTCAAACAAAGATATCGAAGCGCTGCTTTTTGGTGTGATGTTTGCCGGCCTCAGAAGTTCTTTTCAGACCAGCTGAAGACATGGCCTTGAATGAAGCCTCACAGTGCTTCATCAGTCACTTGATGAATAACTGATAGTTCAGTATTAATTAATCTGGTATTAATCTTAATAATTTTGAATTTCTGTATGAATCCATTTACCAATCCCATTTGCCTGAAGAAAGAGAAGAGTAATTACCTTCATACATCAACCATTTCCAGTAGGGTTTATGTGCTGCTCTCACATTTTGAATAGATTCAACAGCACTACAAAAGAAACAGGATTAACAGTATTGGCACTAATGAAAATACAGGAAACATAAAATTTACCTCAATGAAAAAGCAAAACCAAAAAATCCAATTGAAAGTGAAGAAGCTCTGGTCCATTCCAAGAATGCAGGACAGAAAGATAAAGAGAATGAGAGTCAATAGGCAGATTGCTTGGAAAGATTAGATTCAAGAGCCAAAAAAGAAAAGTGAAGAACACATGCGGTATGTACACACGTTTACACACACTGACTGAAATCCCAACCTTGCTGTTGGAGGAAGCACACCTGTCCCTGACTTCAGGAAAGGCAAGATTTCACCTGTCTGTCTTTGCTCTGTCAGAGATTTTAGCTACAGAATGTAAAAATGTAATTGGATTCACTCAAAAGCAAGACTATCTGTTCAGGAACAGATTGTCTCAGCCTTAAGTGCAATGGATCTCTACAGGATAACAAGGCCCAAGGATAAATAGCATAGAATTATAAGCCATTAAGAAGTTCTTGCAACTTGAAATCATTTCAGAAACAAAAGCATACAAAACTATACCTTAGGGGACTTTTTTGGAAAGCAAGTTATCCAAAACAGAAAATAATATATTATAAAGCATCATACTAAAACCTTGCTTCAGCAAAACGTTCGAAGCATGGATGGCTTTAGTCTCTTTGATAAATACATGGGTTGTTCTAAAATTCTTCATATGCTTACCTTAGGCAAGGTGCCATCTCTCCAGTTATTTGAGGTACAGGATCTCCAAGCAAAGTTTTTACAGTCATGCAGACTGATTCAGACAATGACTTTAAGTGGTATCCACCCTAGAAAAAAGTATTTTGTGTCACCTAAGGAACAAGTACTTGTAAGATCTATCTGAATATCACCATGGAAAATAAACTTTTGAAATACATCTGAATTTACAGAAATGGAAGATGACATGCAAGTACATCTAAGTCAATGATTTTCAATATGAAAACAGTAAGTTAGAGACTACTTGCTGAACTTCACTGGCATCCCATGATTCAACTCACTTTATCATGATCATGGTTCAATTCATTTCGGAAATCAGTCATGACTTTGCCATGAAAACCCTGGAAACATACACCTTCTCCATTCCTATCCATGATATGCCATCTTCAACAATTCTTGTGGAAGATTCTTTAGAAGGGAAATACTATCACTGTCCCCTAAAATGTCTGTACAAGGGAAATCTCCCACAGCCTGACACTTGTAAGATATGGTTGTCCTAATAGTTTGGCAGAATTTGGAGAACAACTGAAGACAGATTTAAGACTGCTAAACTGCAGATGACAGGCTGCTTCCTGCATACCACCTGTGGAGCAGTCACACCACCTGTATTAGGAGGGGATGCTTATTTGCACTTCAGCTAGTAGACAGAAATATCTGTAATAACCTCCTGGAGAGAAGGATGATGGAAGAAAGGTCATGCAAAACAGACGTCAAGTGAATCAACTCATAAACAGTTTACTCTTGGAGACCTTGTTGGCAGTAGTATTCCACACACTTATTTACCTGAAAAGCCACCATTTTTCTAACATGCAGCAGAAACAGGGAGTTGAAATCTAGATTTCAAAAGGAGGAAACATTTTTAATTGGTTTGGCTTGGGTTTTTTTGGTCTGGTTTGTTTTTTTTTTTTTAAAAGCACTCTTAAAAAAAGAGCTTGCATAGAGGCATTTAATCAAAAAAGGTGGAATTTAGTAAGGTCTCCGTTACTAAGTAGGAGTATATTTAGGTTAAAGGTTTTTTAAACTCTCCTGGAGTAAGACATACTTGCAAAAACACTGGTAATGCAGCTTATTCACTAAATACATTTTAATGAGTTGGGGACTGTCCAGAGCAGCAATCTAGTCACTGTTCACAAGAACTGAACATATCTGTGGAGGATATGTTTTTCTGAACAATGAACATATGCTCCTCTGTTTCAAAATTTTAAATTAAAAAAAATCGGTTTCAGACAAGCATTTCTTTTAATGTATAAGAGCATTGTCAAATCTTAGCCATTTTTGCATTCCTGATTCTCAAAAGAAAGATAAAAAGTATAAATTATTTTTTTAAGAAGTTTTGCTTCCGAGCTTCTAGCTTGCCCCATATGGCTCTAATACAAAGACCCTTCCCCTGGGAGTGCGTTTCAAAAGACTTTACCTCTAGGATGACACACAGCTTTCCATTAGCTAACTGCATCAGGAAATGGGTAAGGTGCGCAAAAACCTCGGGAGTGGCATCCATCTGACCCTAAATCAAAGAAAAAATTTTAAGAGATAAAACCCCAAATCAAAAACATTGGTAAAAAAACCCTATACAATCTGACATACATGAGTCCGAGTTGGAACACTGGAACATTTGCCTCTCATTGTATCTAATAAAATGCTGAACCAACTGCTTTAAAGGAAGGTGCAAAAACCAACACAGTAATTACACGTATGGGATAATTTGTCTTTACATGTCTTGTAGTATTTAATGAGCTGGGGTCAGCTTAAAGACTCAAAGATGTATTTTTAGCTTGGTCAAAGTGAATTTCACCTAGCAATCACAGGACATTTAAGAGGCAGGAATATTTTGCTAACAGATTCATGACTGACAACACAAAGGCCACAAGTTACTTACTTCAGGGTCTCCAATTCCAGAATCATAGCCAGAGGAGACAAGAACCAGTTCAGGATCAAACTGTTATAAAACAGACAGAGTTGTAGGACATTCTTATGGCCAATTTTCAATTTTGTACTGTATTTCAACTGTACCATGTTCAGCTGGTTTTTCAGCTAGAATATGAACACAAATAAAGACTCTCCTTGAATAAAAACTAAGATTACCCTTTTATACTATTTTCATTCCTGCTAGAGAAGTTGCAGATGATTATATTGAATATTTAAAAGCTAACATTCCATAAGTATTACTCAGGTGATCAGGACATTATTCATACCAGCAGAAATAACGTGTTAACTGTGCTACTGGCAATTACTGCATTTCTACAAAATATTCAATGGTACCTGCTTAAGAAGTACTTGGGAAGTAGTCTTTGGTTTTGCTATTCAAATGGCAGAGCAGTAAAAAATTACCTCAAAAGCCATTGGAAGCAACACATGGAAAAACGCAGCAAGATAATCTGAATTTCCCATCCCAATCTGCAAAATGTGAGAAATATAGGTTATATTTTCCTGTTGGAATAACAAATTTTCTGAGGTTCTTCAAGACTTTAGGGAAAGATAGTATCAAAAGTTAAAGATAAGGGAACCTTATGAGGCCAAGTAAAACAAACTCCATTTAAGTGAAGTGCATAAATAGGCACCATTTTTCTCTGCTGAATGAGGATGGTTGTAATCATCTCCGGAAACACTTTCTATTTTAATGCCTAGACAAGATATTCAAGAAAAAAAGAATATGTGCATGTTTCTCTCTCTTCTTTTTTTTTTAAAAAAACATTATCATATTCTGAGCCATATTTCTCAGCAGACATTCCACTGACGGGAAGGAGGTGCACTGTTCTAAGACATCTGCCAAGCAAGTGAAGCAGTGCACTTCTCAGAAAGTGTTACATAAAGCATGAGATAGAAAGCTACCGCATTTGCTTTGTTGTGCTGTAAACAACACTTACCTTATTCCAAGGCAAATTTATGTTAAAACCTCTTCCTTTTCCCAGACCCACAGCATCATAATCAGATTCTTTGAGTGATGGCCAGAATTCCTGATGTTCATAGCGATGCCAAGAAAAATACAAAACACTGAAAGATACAAGAAACAAATCCAACTTGAGGAAAAGATTCTGCAACTGACTTTATATCCTGAACCTGGTGGCTGTATTGACTAAAAGCATGAAAACAGAATAATCCGTTCCCTTAGTTCTCTTAATGGATTTGGACTGTGAAACTTGGTACAGTAGGTCCTTGGTACAGCAGGTCCTATGCCAAAATTAACCTAGGACAACTGCTAAAAATTTCTTGCATGCATGCAATCCCTTCGATCAAAGACAAGGCATTTTCAGAAGAGCGGACTTGTTTCTAGGATCTAATTCTGTTTTTTTTCAGAAAACAATACGTTTTATCCAACTATTACTTGAATACTTGAACTGAGAGATTCCTGAATAGAGAGAATAGAGATATTACCTGAATGCTGTCACAGAGGGATCTTACTACTGGCAAACCAAGGTAGTCATATTGCTCACTTTGTTGTTCTTTACAGTAGAACAGACTTACATATTTCTTTTTGATAACAAGTAAAAACAACAGAGTGACTACAACAGCAAGGAAAATGTTTTGTGTTTTGTAAGATTCTAGTTTTAGAAAGTTAAGAAATCTTATTCATGACACAGAAAAGCAATATTTAACCAGCTAACATAAAAAATAAATAAAATATCCTTCAAACCTTGGATCCTCTTCAAATACATATTGAGTTCCTTGCCCGTGGTGCACATCCCAGTCAACAATTAGGATTCTGCAGAGATCAGTAAAAGAAAACATTCAGTGGAAGAACCACAGCATCTTGATCTAAATGAGGTACAGATGAAAAATGTTTTTCTGTCCCAAGAGTTATGACACCCGGAAAGCTCTACACATGTAATCTAAAGCAGTACAATGTCAAACAGTTACCTAAATGCCGTATTTGCATATGATAAGCTTCTCTAGGGTCACCCATGCACTAACCTCTGTAGACCATATTTCAGTTTTGCATATTCTGCTGCAATAGCAACATTGTTGAACAAACAGAACCCATTAGCTGCATTTCTCTGGCTGTGGTGACCTGGAGGTCTAAAACAAAGATTTATATTGTTACTCACAAAAAGGAAATCTTAGGGAGAAGTGAAGACTTTCTCACATATTTTCTTACCTTACTAGTGCCATTCCATTGCACACTTTTCCTGACATCACAGCGTCCACCAGCTGCAAAGTTGCTCCTACTGCTAGTCTGGCACAGCGGTAAGTGTTCTGAAAAAGAGAATCTCTTAGTTGTCATCAATCACTCATCAGCTTGTTTTATACTAATCACACATGATGTGCTTTTACACCCCAACAGCAAATTGTCTCGACATAAGTCTACCCTACTGAGGCTGCAGGCAGACAGCTGAAAGCAGAATTTTACAACACAAATTCCAATGTGCTTTCTGCTAGGTTTACCTGTTATCACCATAATCTTTGTAAGGATGTTCTCTCTGGAGCAGTTAAGAAACATGAGATGGACATACTGAACGGACTAGTGGAATAACATGGCATCTTTGAAAATAAGGACTGAAACCTTACAGAAACAAAACATGAAAGACTTCACCTCCGTTACCTGGCACAACATTTAAGAGCGACCATTACCAAAATGTGATTTGCAGGTCACTAATGGTCTACAGTGACATTAAGTGACAAAAATAAAGCTAAAATCCGAGTAGTGCGCTATACTGACATGATGCAATTACAGAATAGGTGATAGGACACTAATCAATTTAAATTACAGCATTATACTAAACCTGAAACAGATAACAATAATGTCATAAATATATGTAAGTCCACTTAAATAGCAAAAAATGTACTGCTCATTTTCCCCTACTTAGAAAAGTGCCACTCAGATGCAAAACCACAAATACTTGTAAATCCCAATGGAGGAAGCAGTTTAACTTACACACCGGATGAAAGAAAAAAGCATCATAATTTCCAGAGACTCTTTTCAGTTCCTCTTCATTCATTGTCTGAGTGCTTTTCGCCACTTCCAAGTGTTCTGGACTGTAGAGGAGAGAGAAATTAGCACAACACTTAACTAAGCAAATAGACCTATAAAGGTTTTTTTTAATGCAAAATGCAATTAAAAGTCACAGAATATATGTTAAAAGGGGCTTTCTGTGAGACTTCGCAAGTCCAATAGGTACTCTGGAACACTAATTAGAGGATATAGTGAAAAAAAAAAGGAGCGCTGTGAAAGCAAGGGTTCTTGGATGTCATTAAGAATATGACATTCTTCTCCCTTTTCCAGTGGCAAGAGCACTTAGTCTTGCTTTCAAAAAAAGGCTCTTTGTTCATCATGCAACAAGCTATTTTGCAGTCCACGCTACATATAGATACCGTCTCAACAAGAACTAAATCAGGATTCCGACAGTCATCAGAGTGTGAATTATAACTCTGAGAATGTGTGTCTAGTGCTCCCTTGTTCTATGGAAAACAAGTATTTGAATGAATTCCTTATCAGGTGTGTACTAACTCCCTCTTTTCGCTGGTTCAAGAGTGCAGTAAGTAGTAAGGCACTAGAATCAATGCTCCCCCAATACTGTCACTGCTCTCCTGCCCTTGTGTAGTGAGCCAGAAATGGAGGCTGGTGGCATCTGCTCTCCCATCTGTGCCCTAATGCAGGACACAGTGACCATATGTGTTCCTCTAGGTGGACAAGGCCAAAGCAACCACAATTTCACAACAAAATGAGACGCACTAGTGCTGCCTAACGGAAATGAAGCTAAACAGTGGCTTCAAAATTAAGGTGTTAACAGGAATAAAACCATATGAACCTCAATGACTGTATAATTACTAGTTCAAGTTCATCAGCAGCCTCATGACTAACTGTGAACACATACAAAACATTTTTATAGGAGTCATCTATTTGTTTCAATCTACAAGTGTTTTAGAATGGAAAGAGCTCTATTAATAATCTCTAACTTACCTATGGAAACCAAGACAAGACTTAGTGAAGTCACTTGTCCCCAAGTCATCTAGCAGGAGCAACTCAACTGGGAACAGTGATCAAGTCTCTTCAGTACCCAATCAGCAATGTATTTACTATGAAAATAAATTATATGGGTACACAGCACTAATTGCATTCTAACAAACAAGTATGTTCTGAGGAAAAATACTGTTCTGGAATCTGAAAATGTAAGCATGACTTGGGATCAAGCTATGGTCCTTGTCACAGGTGTCAGGGCCCTGAGTGGAACCCTTCCCTCCTGGGGTTTGGCTGCTGGGTTCAGAACCAGCTTAGAGATAGTACAGCTGGTCACCTGGTCAGAAGGAGCTAGAAGGAGCCTCAGCAGAGGTTCCCTGCAATCAGCTCCGCTAAGAAGTCTCAGCAGAGGCTCCCCCTCCTTCCCCTGGCACCTGCTTTTAAGATAAGGCACTCACCCTTGGCTACACTGCAGCTGTGTTGTGTAGCCATGTCTGTGTCTGGCCGAGCACCCCACAGATCTGGACCTGGACCCTGACCTGTGGGCTGACTCTCGAGCTTGACCTCAGACTTGCCATGTCACTATGACCTCGTTGGGCAATCTAAACTCATGGCTGAATCTGGTTACCATCACTGGACCTGTGCTGCTCCCCTCGCTTGGGTATTGTGGGATTGTGCCTTTGTCCATGAAGTCGCTGTCTCTGGCTGCTTTGTCATCATGCTCTGCTCCTGACTCCCCTTGCCTTTCAGAGAAGGCTGCCCTTGCCGTTCCCTGACAAGGGCAAATGAGCGCACAAGCAACACACAGAATCATCTGCAGTTGGTTGCAGAATCATCACACCGAGGTGACAAATGCCAGAGCAGACTTCATTGACATGACTTCAGAACAGGCAGGCTGCTGTTTCTCTGAACTCCCCCCCAGAATTAGCTGCAAAGTTTTTCTGTTTCATTCACTCTCTCTCAAAGATGCTTAGGAGAAAGAGGTTATTATCTTTCCAAACGAATACCTATTTTTCTACATTTTTTGAAGTCTTGTCCCAATTTTTATTAGAAGTTTACTTTTAATCCTGCATATAAATCATCATTCATTGCTTAAGAACCCAAAGAGTGACAATGGGGATTTAGTGGAATAGCAGATTCATACTTCAGCACCTACAGCATACTCAACATTATTTGTCTAACTTTAAGCGACACATTTTCCATTGAAATTACTGGAAGTCATGGAGTTTTAGAGCAGACCTTTTCAAATGGAGCAAAATACGACCTGGAGGTATGAGATCTGTTATTTCATTGAATTAATCTGAATGGTGATGAAAGTAAGTTTCAGACCTGTGAACCAACAGGATCTCCTCCTCGCTTCCTTCTCTGGCAGGCACGAGGACACATCTTTCCACGAGATGGTAACATTTAAGCTGCTCATAGGAGGATGACAGCCTTTCTGGCACTTCAATATCACAAACAGGACTAAAAATAAGCAATAATCATATTACTGTAATACCATACCAGCACAGCTAACAAATACACTTCATAACGCCTGGCTTTTAAGTTTCCACTGTAGGAAGATTCATTACACTCATGGAAGAACATAGAATCGTTTAGGTTGGAAAAGACCTTTAAGATCATCAAGTCCAACTGTTAACCGAGCACTGCCAAGTCCACCACTAAACCATGTCCTCGAGCACCACGTCTACCTGTCTTTTAAATACTTCCAGGGATGGAGACTCAACCACTTCCCTGGGCAGCCTGTTCCAGTGCCTGACTACCCTTTCGGTGAAGAACTTTTTCCTAATATCCAACCTAAACTTCCCCTGGCGCAGCTTGAGGCCGTTTCCTCTCGTCCCATCACTTGTCACTAGGGAGAAGAGACCAATCCCTACCTCGCTACAACCTCCTTTCAGGTAGTTGTAGAGAGCAAGAAGGTCTCCTCTCAGCCTCCTCTTCTCCAAACTAAACAACCCCAGCTCCCTCAGCCACTCTTCATAACGCTTGTGCTCTAGACCCTTCACCAGCTTCATTGCCCTTCTCTGGACACGCTCCAGCACCTCGATGTCCTTCTTGTAGCAAGGGGCACTAAACTGAACCCAGTACTCGAGGTGCGGCCTCACCAGTGCCAAGTACAGGGGCACTATCACCTCCCTGGTCCTGCTGGCCACACTATTCTCGATACAGGCCAGGATGCCATTGGCCCTCTTGGCCACCTGAGCACACTGCTGGCTCATGTTCAGGCGGCTGTCAACCAACACCCCCAGGTCCTTTTCAGCCAGGCAGCTCTCCAGCCACTCCTCCCCAAGCATGTGAGAGTAAAAGAAAAATAAAATCTTTAAATACTTTTTGTTTTGGAATTGAGCCAAAAACTGGTTCCAAAATATATATGGTTCTTAAATAAAAAAGAAACACAACAGCATCATTTTTTGTTAACTACAGACACAAGAATGCTGAAATGAAAAGCTGTAGATTACGATGAAGGTGAACAGAGGCAAAGTGGGTTTGGGACAGAAGACAACAGCGGACTGTTACTCCGAGCACTGCAAAGGTACTGGTCTAATTTATGTAAACCTAAGCAAGCGGCATATACCAATTTCTAATTTAATTTAATTGCTGGGTTTCAGCTGAGTGAGTATATCTACATATTTTTTCCAAGATCAATGATACTTTAGCTTTATAAACAATTTAATTAGCTGAAAATACTTTATTTAGGGGGCTACTCAGATGCCTAAAGCTAACACTTCTTGTTAAGGCCTACCAGACTGGAGGCCTACAGCTTCTCAAATCCAGCTTCAGATTATCATTACGGCACCTCGATACAAACTAGGTATAAAATAAAAATTTTTCTCCAAAAGGAAAGACTTTCTGTTTACCAGGAAAATAACAGGGTATCTATCACTGGGTATTTCAGGTTACATTTACAAAAACTGCATTTATTTGGTACTTCTCTCAGAAGTCCTAATAAGAATCTATTCATAAAAAGGATGGCAATGACTTACTCACTCCAAAGTAGTTTATGAGTGGTCATCTCCTCATCATAAATCAGCGCTGTTCCTGAAGCCATTGCTACAGATAGAACAAAACAAAAAATCCCAAGACACATATTTCAGGCAGTAAGGAAACATATATTAAAACAAACTTAATATTATATTAGTTAGGGAGAATATATGTACACAACGTATCTACTTGCATGATGATTTTGCACTTTAGACTTTGTACTTACGGAACGAAATCAAAGAAGATAATTTAGGACGAGCCCTGACAAGACTGAGGAGCGAGGCAGCAGTGCAAAGCTAATGGCACAGACCCTGAAAGCGGACACACGCAGGCAGAATTCACAAGTATCTGAATTTTCAAAACCTCGGCACAGGTGTTTCGGTGCAGGTGAAGGGGTTACGCCACCTCTCCAGGCCCTCTAGCCCATGCTCAGGGCCCTACAGAGGCTGTCAAGGGTCTGAGCAGAGGCCTGCACAGGCCTCCGCTTCCCGCCACTGCGCGCAGGTACTCACCTGTCACAGCTGATGTGAAACAAAGCAGCTACTTGTGAAAACTTAAGTTACAAAGCCACAAAGTATGAAAAATAGGATTATATACACCACGGACAGAACAATCACAGGGATCTGTTGTGTTTCAAACTTCACCGGTCTTTCAAAAACCCAAGAGAGACATTTAAGGGAAAGAAAGAAGCCGATGCGAAGAAAGAGAGATTAAACCGCACGGCCGGCCGCTAGGCCACCTCACCGGAGCCCCGGAGCCACCGGAGGGCGCGTTAAGGTGGGCCGCGGGCCCGCTCCGCTCCGCGCCGCGTCGCGCCTCGCCTCCCGCCCGCCCGCCGGGGAAGCCCGGCAGCCCCAGGCCCCGGAGCGGGCCGCGGGCAGGCGCCGGCTCCCGGAGGCGGCGAGGAGGGGAGGCCGGCGCCTCAGCGAGACGATCTCCTGCTTCAGCGCTTCGGCCCCGCCGCCGGGAACGCCTGGGCTCGGCTCGGCTCGGCTCGGCTCGGCTCGGCTCGGCTCGGCTCGGCTCGGCTCGGCTCGGCTCGGCTCGGCTCGGCTCGGCTCGGCCGCCCGCCCCTCCCGCGGCTGCGGCGGCGGCTCTGGGCGGGCCGAGCGGAGTCCCCGCCCCGCGGCCGGCGGCCCGGCGGGAGCGGAGTTTCCATGCCGACGTTTAGGTGTCGCCGGCAGTAGTGCGGCTGTGGGGTTCGCTGGGGTGCAACGGGAGGCCTTACAGTACACACAGAGAGAAACTCGTACTTTGCCAGAGCTCGCTGAAGTAGGCCCGGCAGTTTGAATTATATTTTCGCGCCAAGGATAGTTCAACCACAGGCATTGTTACGTTTTTAGTATAAAACAAACCCAAGAGCAAAAAGCGCACAACCCTGGGCTGTACGGTCCCCTCTAACGTGAAGAGAAGTGAAATAAAAACTCGAACTACAATGACGTCTCCTCCATTTTTGCAGAGTACCAAGCACCTCCTTCGCAGCAGGTCAAGGCCGGGCGCTGATGCTTCCCCTGCACGCCCTAAGTGGGCCACTGGCCGCCGGGCTACGCTGGCCGCCGCGCTGCACGTCGCCCTGGGGAGCCCCCCACGGACCCCCGGAGCAGCTGGCATCGCAGCTGGCATCGGTAAAGCAATGACAGCCGCCTTTAAATATTTACCACTTTTCCTGCAGGGACCGGCACAGACTCAGCAGGATCAAATGAACTGAGCTTTTGAACAACCTACTTTTTTCTAAGCAGTGACCTCATTATACAATATAAACTGAATATAGGTTGTTTCAACTTTTTTTCCTCAGTTTCTACTAGTTTTCCAGTTCATGGTAGAAAGCGATGGAGCAGGTGTCATCAGGAGCATGCATACAAACCTGCACTTACGGGGGATTACCAGGAACCCAGATCGTTACAGATAGGACGTTTGGAAAGCTACTGACCATAAACTCTTCCCATATTTGTTTCAAGAAAATATAACCGTGTAGACACTGTATCACTGCAATAGCTTCTAATTTATGTATTGTCAATTACCTGTTCTTGGGTCTACTATACATATGTATAAAACTAAAATCAAGTCAAGTTCTGTCCATCTTCATGTGGTCTTTCATGCCAGTGTATTGCGCTGACAATGAGGATGCTAATCATGCGGCCACTGTAATATTTCACATTTCTTGAATATTATCACTTCATTAGTTCCCTGCAGTCCACTTAGAAAACTGGTAAAGATTCTGCATTAGCTTTTTTAATGTGTCTGAAAACAAAAAGGGACCTTTCAGTTGGCAGAGCCCGATTTAGATTCCAGTTGAACCATGTTACGTTCAAGATGGTCATGCAAGAATAAAAAGTTTAAAAAACTGCTTTTAGCCTATGCTCTCAGGTGTTACCACTGAGGCGCTTGTCAGCTCTGTCATTGTAAAATGACACCCAGTAACCAAATCTTCTTGTAGCTGGGGCCAGCCATATCGTGCTTACAGTTACTTACTCCTATTTATTCCACTTTGATTCCAGCAAAAGCAACCAGCAGAGGGCTGCCTTCTTTTAAAATACTCTAATGGAAGAAAACAAGGTGGATTAATGAAACATTAAGCAAGGGAAAGTTTAGGTAACTCAAGAAAATGGCAGAGTGGGCTATATCGAAAAGGTAGTCAGCTGGATTAAAACTGTTTTATGCCAGTTTTTGCACATATTACAAAATATTTTTGCAATAACTCAAAGAAACATTTGTACATGCTTGGCCAAGTTCAAACTTGATGTGAATAGCTGGACCACGACAGAAAGGAGGCCTGAAAACCCTGGGGTTTAAGTTCAACTCATAATACAATTTAAAATGAAATTTGGACTTTATATTCCACTTATAGTACATTCCTATTTACAAGATAGGTTTGGCATGAGAAGTATAATCATCTTTTACAAATAATACAATAACTATTTACAAGCATTTATGGTATCTCCACTTCTGAGTGGCCAAAGTCAGCTGGGAGTCCCTCCTCTGCCAACGATAAACCTGATTTACTAAAATGATGCCCTCTTCAATATTGCCTACAAGGAGATACACCATGGGACGATAGGTTGGAGTCATCCTCTGTGTACAGTTTTCATTGATAAGCAGCCACTGTTGTATCATGCTCTGAGTTTCATAAGGCAAGAGTGAGCTCTGGGTAATGAACTCCACTTGGCATTCAATGTTATACTCTTGGCCACCAAATACTGTTCTCTTTTTGGACAGCTTTACTTTCACTGCTAAGGAAAAAAAAAAGGAAACATGTAAGTCACTCTACTCAAATGCAGAAAGAAACACTACCAATGAAAGCAGGATGATTCCTTAAAAATACTATCACAATTTATGCTGATAGAGCATGGCAAGGCCTTCTCCAGCAGCATTATACATTTTAATTTTTTTTTTTTTAAATAAAGGTTGTGTAGTAGAGAATTTTTTCATGGAATAGTGGAGAATTTTTTCACAAAGGTGAGTAATGTATTTTTACCATTACTACATATGTTAGACTTTGTGGATAATTAGATATTGTAAGCTGTTGGTGGTGTTCTCGCATCACGAGGCTGCCCAGCTTGCCCAAGCAATTCTCCCGAAACTCACTTTGTCCATGTTATGAACGCCTCAGCAAAACCAGCTAATAACGCTTGCTGATACCACCCTTTTAGATATTTCCTTTTCATTATAGGCATCTACCTACCCCACCTGACTCCACCAACACTTTTTAGCATGAAATTTCTCTATACCGCCTGATCTAAAGCCAGCCGAAGGCGCTGAGAGTCTTTGCACTGACTTCAAAGGGTTTTGCAGGAAGTTTCTAGGGCAAACTCAAAAGTATTGCCTGTCACTCAAATAAGACAACACAAGGTAAGAATTCCTTTTACTGATATGATTTTCTGAGTCTCCTTTTCAGTAAGCTATGTATCATGAAAAACTCATGCACCCAAGTAACAAGGACGCGCCATTGACTGGTGAAACAACCAAAGCTTTACTTTGGTTTTAGCCGCTAATAAAAGGCAAACCTGCTTATTTGGGCTTTTGCCAGAAATATTTTCCATAAAGCATGTTGTACTACAATGTAGCCAACTAGACAAGAACAGAAGAGCTATTTGGTTGCAAAATAGATCATTAATAAATCTTTCATGCAAAAAAAATCCTCCTTATATTTTGATTAAAAAAACCTATTCTGATAAACAACCTAAAGCTAAGTCAGCAGCCAAACTCTTAGGATTAAAACTCTGAAATCCCAGCAGAAACTGTCAGTTATTTTAATCCTAATTTTAAAGCATTTTAGAAGGGGAGCTGTTAGTTTCTTTAATAGCAGCCATATTAGCAAGGACTTACCAAAGTTACTGTCACAGAAAACTTCGAGAACTCTTTTGTGTGTAAAGAATTCCTCCACTGCTGGGCAGGCCTGGCAGGCAGGCTTTGGTAGGACTGGTAAGAAATGACAAAGTTTCATCATTATCTTTTAGAATCTTTTGTATTAATTTTGTGCTGTTGGAGCTGAGAGCCCACTGTTTAACCACAGGGATGACAGAGAAAATACACTATTGGTCAGTGATAACGTAAAAGTCTACACACTTCTCTGAAAACATGGCTAGGGATGAAAAGGAGTTTCATTTTCCATGTCCATTCAGTCCTTGTTCAGACTGACAAGCTCACTTACCAGCATCAAATAAAGCACCAAATGCAGTATTGTTTTTACTGTGGCTGAGGTGGGTGGGGAAGGGGTTAGGTGGATGGTTCTATCAGTGATCCTGCATTTAGCTGTGCTAGGATTCTGAATAATAATAAGTGTATATAATAAGCCTATAATAATAAGTCTATAAAGATATCTCAAAATAAATCAAATACAGTGTGCTGCCGTGGGTATGATACTACCCATAGCTGTGTGCAAGGTGATAATCACCTTCCTCCTCTAAGCATAGGCTATCTACACTTTATTTTACTGAAGCGATTCTGATTTACACCATCTGAGGTCTGTTGCAGCTTATACTGCAAGTACTAGCACTTCCCCTGCCATCTGGACAAACAGGGTGAAGCAGTATGGATAGACATGACGCCATTTACAAAATCACAGACTGTCTGGGAACGGCGTCCCTTGTATCTCCTTGATTCCCAGGAACACAGAGTACAGCAACCCTCCCCTCTGCCATCTTGCAGCTACCTTTGTGCAAGTATTTATATTCCTTTGTAAGAGATGCCAGGCACATGTCCTCGTCCGCAGGGAATCGATCGCAGTCCAGACTGTCAGGCCAGAGGTGTCCATGGCAGGCGAGCACGGGGGCACAGCTGTCACGGACAGCAACACACATACTCCTACAAGGATGGATAAACCTGTTGCCGGAAGAAATACCAGGCTGAATCAGTTAAACTCACTCCGTGATAACAGAAACTATTGCAACAGTGATTTCTGTGCAAAGTACATTGTCTTCGCTGATATTTAACATCCTTCAGCAATAATATAGTTCTGGAAGTGACAGCTGTGCAAACCATGCAAGTGGTCTGTATATTGACTGGACTGTGCTTACAGGATTAAGTCACAGTTTTAAAAATGCTTTTATTACAACCTGGGAAAAGCTTCAGCAAGAGCCTGATTCTATTCATAATAGGTGCTTCAACCCTACATTAACAAAAATAAAATTTCAATTGTAACAAAATAAAATGTGATCTTCTTTGACAACAGCATTCATTTCCCCAAAGCAAACTAAAGTTGAAGTGGAACATGCTTTCATTACTTTTCTTTTTGATGAGTATGAAAAAGTTAACAGAATTATTTCAGATAAAGTGGAGATCACCTTTAGATTATGATAAACATGCATTTCATTTGATCCCTGTTCTGGCAAATAAAGTACTTTTGTACTGTGCTGTGGTACTTACGTATCTAAACAGATGGGTGCAAACAGGGAGCACAGGAATGTCCTCACATGAGGGTGACAGTCTGTGTGCGCAAGGTGCTGCCAGGTGGTGGATTTTAGGATAACCTCTGCCATGCTCGTGTGTCCCATCAGGTTGGGAAGCCTCATTTCGGAGTACCCAATCTTGTGGCACATGTCCATCTCCTTGGGTATCACTACGCATTTCGTGGATAATCCAATGTCAAAGCCTGTTGCCACTCTTAGGAAACCACTCAGAGCAAAAACAAGTATTTTTGCAGTCACGAGCATCTTCCAGTGACTCCTGGGCTGCTGAGCAGGGAGCTGTCAAACCCCCCAAGCGCAGGGGCACGCTGAAAGCCTTGTGGCTTATATACTCCAAGAGCTTAATAAACCATTGGTTATCAACTGCTTATCAAATCACTTGAGACAAGACCAGGTCTTATTGCCTATTCAAGGGATTCTTGTGATAACCAGGGAGGTGGAGACAAAGTATAGAAGTATTTTCCCTAAAGATGCCGATTTGGTATAGCCTTTCACGTGCCTCACGGTGTCGGTTGCTGCAGCGTGCTATGTGGCATATTAAATTTTGACACCTAGAAGGTTTGCTATGTGCTTTCTAAACAAATTAAGAGACCCCTCAAAAAACGGTTGGGCAGACAAGCTGTCTCCTGGGGCTGCTGTGTCTCCTTTGTTTTCAGACACTGCTGACGGGGCAGAAAAAACAGCCCAGATTGACTTATCAAGTGAAAATGTTTTGCTTGTGCTAATTGCTCGTGTCTCTTCCACTGTTTTACAATGTAGAAGAGGTACTTTCTTTATTTGGTCAAGCGCTATAAAATAAACAGCCTCCCACTATTAACCAAGTATTTTGTCTGGAAATTTGGATCCCTGTCCTGTGACACGCTAAAGGTCCCAACTTCTATTAATTTTAATAGACACCCAAAAATACAGAATTATCTTACTGACTGGAGTATGTGCCTATCAGATGGCTACAGAACTCGCATCTTTCATTTATTCAAGTTCAGTGGTGGATTTAATATTGTAGGACTATTGTGGCTATCAGTATTTATTCAGAGTGAAAAGGCAGTTACACATATGGGGAAACATTTGTATTATTTCAAATGAACCTGGCTACACTTAAAATTGCTCAAATAATGCAGCATTTCACCTATTTATTAATAAATTAAAATTACATGAAGCTGTATGAAAGCAAATGATACCAGATATGTACTTCTGGCTGTAGCACAAAAAAAAAGTATTAAATTTCTTAAGCTAAAGGTTAACAGAATTACTGACTGAGTACTTCATTACTGTTCTTTGTATAATACTGATAAACAGCTCTTCGCTATAGAGAAGTTGGGGAATCAGTTAAGGTGACAGGGAGTCTGAGTAACGTGTAGCTTATCTATTATGAACAGAAAAGTCAGATTATTAGTTAAAAGAGTTGAAGATCTAAACAAAACATTTTGTGGAAATTTTTAATTTGATGAAAACACTTTCCCAATTAGTTATGGCTGTTAATTTTTATTTCCATTTCTTATTACATGGTGGATCTACTGTAAAATATCTGGCTTGATTATTAGGCTAAAATGAGTACGTTCATAATAGTGTATCACCTAGTATTACTGATGACTGAAATACATTTTTCAGAAACAGCAGCTTTTTGTGCTTATACCTAGATGTAGCACATTTAGACAATGTGCTACATATAATTTACATGGTTATACCTAAATGTTAGGTTATTAATCCTAGCATCTTTGAAATCAATGACAAACCACCACTGATTCCTCCTTAGTTGTCTTCTTTACTCTGAGCTAGTGGGAAAATGACAGTATCTGTTTAAAAAAGTCAGAAAAAAAATGACAGCATGCAAGGTTCCAGGAACTAAAGACAGATTTAAAAGAATTGTCAGTTTTTCTTTTCATGTTTTGTTGCTAGCTCTGCGGTTTTTCCAATAACTGCTTTCTCTGTATCTGTTATCTCACTTCAAAGCAGAGGAACCAAATACCTAACCAGGCTGATCTAGGCCTGATGAAGCACCGCATGGTAGCATCTCCTTGCCAGGTGCTCTGTGTATTCCATAAGAAGGTGAAGAGCCTTACTAAAACTCAGTACAAGTCCTGTTCTTGCTAAATCTCTGCAGTTAGGCCTGGGGGCCACACATCTGCACAGCTGCTCTTGGTACCATTTTGGAATGAAACGACAGCACGAAGCTGCTGGGCACAGGGAAGAGGGCAGACCCGTACATGAAGCCAACTGCACAGCCTCTTTGAACGGCTCCCTGGTATCCTCTGGCTCTCACGCGCGCTCAGAGCGAAGCCATAAGCCTCCCCTCTGGTGCACAGGCACAGCTGCCCGGGGCGCAGAGCTCAGCTCACACAGGCTCCAGGGACGACCCTGCAGACACCCTGACGTCTCTCACCTGAGCGTCACTTTGGCATTAGCAACTGGAGTGAAACTGGACGCCATAGATGAGCAGCGCCCTTATCCAGCAGGCTTCTGCATCCATCCATGGATGGGTGTCTTGCTGCTGTCTTTACCAAGTCACCCCATAATCCTATGAAATCAATCAAGTTCCTCTCTGGCCCCAGTAGTATTCTTCCATAGTACTTTTCTCATCTGGTTGTTATCTGAAAGTAGGTGGCAAAATCTGTGGTGAAAGAAGCCCTTCCGTTGCATGTGGGGCATGGTATTACATGCACATTTCTGAGTGATATAAAATATGTATTAAGAAAGAGTATTTGGTCTCTCAGTTATTTAGATGTTTTTCTCTGTGACTGTCTTGCAATCTACAAAAAAACTTGATTCATCCTAAAACCTGAGCCAACTCTGTCACTCCCGATACTGAGGGGTTACCGAGTCGCTGGCTGTGCCGCTGCTGCTCTGCAAGAACAAGAGCGGCCCCGCGGCGCCGCTGCCGGAGGGGCTCTGCCCCTTCCCACCGCCGAGCGCCTGGCAAACCGCCCCGCGCCGGGCCCGCGCTGGGCCGAGCCCCGGCCACACCCGAGACCAGGCGTGCTGGGCTCCCGAGAGCTCCCTCCGGGCCACCGCGGATGGGCAGAGCAGAGACAGGCGTAACGGGAGCGTGACAGATGAAGATGATCTAATAAGAGCTAATACCTCTCCTGACAAACTTAGTCTCCATAGGAACTGTCTTGAAATAAATAATTGTGTATCTCTGAGTCGCTGTTTCCTACCGGGGCTTCGCGGGGAGTAGGTCATTTATGAGCCACCACAGAGCTGTACCTTAAAGTTTCTTTTAGCCTCAGATATGTCTCAAAGGAGGCCAGCTACCTTTTGATGCTTTGCTTTTGGCGCGCTGACTTTACGTTTTGTAATGCTAAAGAAAATAATTTTTCTGCCTGCGAGGGCAGCGGCACCTGGAGGCTGAGGGCCCAGCCGCGCGGGAGGGTGAAGGCCTCAGCGGGTCGGGAAGGAGCTGCACCCCACTGCTCGGCCTCGGCTGGCGCGGGGCTTCAGCAGGGAGCCCGGGGGATTCGAGGGCGTGGGGGAGACTCCATGGTTTTGCCGTCAGAAGAAGGGCAAGCCATCTGCTTTACTTCTGTCTCTTCTTGTTTTCTTGCTGTTTTGAGTGAAGTAGCCATTCACCCAGGGAACAGCAAGGCTTTACGTGTTCGTCAGGAATGATGAAGCTCACCTGGGGGCTGAAGGATTGTCACCGGCTCCGAGAACAAAATGTGCACAAAGGCCTTTGCTCGACACCTATGACTGCACTGGGTTTAAGGCTGGATCTGAAGCCAGAGCATTATCCGTAATTCAGTCATTTCTGCTAGCTGTCTTCTGTAAGGAAAGAGTGTCATTTATGGGAGCTTCTGACTCCTCTCTTTTCTGTCAGTCACTGGGTCCAAGATGTTAGCTGGGTCAAATTCCTTACCCTGTACCATTTTCAATGTCATCATTTACTAAGGAATTTGCCAATTTGACACTTCTTTTTGCTACACTCACAAGCTACTTTTAAGCAAGTGAATGACTTCTTTGGCTGTGCTTCTGTTTAGGCTTAATTATTTTGATGTTCTTCATGAGCAGATGCTACCTTGAAACTCGGTTTGACAGCAAGTCATTATCATTTATCATGTTTAGCAGGAGTCTCGCAGAACATTTATTAAAAATGAACATGCAAAGTAGATTGCCATTCCTTGGAGAGTGCTTCAGGTCAGGCAGATGTTGGCTCCTTGGCAGAAGCGTGAGCTGCAGCAGCTGCGTTGCTGTGCCATAGAGTCTCCTTTTTTGCAAATGGTCAGCTGCTCATTGACATGGCATGGAAAAAAAACGTCAGGCAAATATACACACAGCTCGCTTTTGGGAAGAGAGTAAACTGTGATTTGCTGCCACACCAGCTAAACATTCAAATTACACAAAAGCTGGCAGAGTCTCAATATTTCTAATCGTAGTGATATATGCTTGTAGAGGTTGCTTGAATAAAGACTATCTAAAACAGAAAAAAAAATTAGTTTAGCGAACTATCAAGAGAATTGCAGTGTCTGCATACATTTCGAGCGGGCAGCATAAAATACAAGACTTGAGGATTTAGAGAAACTTCCTTCTCGAAGTCTGGAGCCCAGCTAATGCTCTTTGAAACTTCTGAAGAAAGCTGCGTGGTTGTTCCCTTAGCCAGGGGCTGTATTTATGGGTCCTGGATATGAGCAACTGGTCACCTGCTGATGGACCCTGATAAGGGGAACAGCGGCTGGAGGCTCGCTCCCTGCCCACCTCTGTGTCGTCTCCTCTGACTGTTACCAGGGAGACAAACAGAGATTAACCAGGAGCCACCCATCAGACCCCAGTAAGAAATGGGACTGAATTTTTCTTCAAAGAAAGTAGGGGTTTGAGAGCAAACTACCAGATGTGGGGATTTTTGGTTTTCATCTAAACACTTGTTGCAATATTTGGCTGGAGTCATTTTTATCTGAAGTCTAATTGCAGAGATGCAAGGTCTCAGACAAGGATCAAAGCCGTTAACTGCGCACCCCGAGTCGCAGAAGGAGGCCGGGGAGAGGCGATCAACACTCTGATGACAGCTTTGCTGGACCAACATCCTTACTCTGTGAGGCAGGATTTATTTCGTAATGCTTCCTTTGCTTTATTAAAAAAACAATAAGGCACGAATGGTATCTGTAAAACAGTGGAGGAAGAGTCACAGACGGTTTTGAAAAAGCCTTGTTAATTTATTCATCACAATGGCTGTAGCATTGCTTTAATTTTTAAAGAACAGAAATACTGTATTTTCTTGTAAATCTGTAATGCAAATAGTTAAAAGCTCACTGCCCTGGCATACTGAGCTCTGTCCTTATTGCTGTTAATTGATTAACTGAGAGGAAAGTTTGTTTTAATAGTGAAAGAGAAAGTCGATGCTTTGGGTGACCCAAACTTAGTTTCTGAGTCTGCCAGAAGCCTCCTACTGACGCTGTAACCCTGCTGCATTGCACTCCTCCACACGCAGACTCTCCTGGTTAACGCTGCGGGGGGGACGCTGGAAGTTAAAGGCATCCGAATATGAAGCTTTCAGATGCTACAAGAGAGGGGAGGAGGCATGTAAACACCCACGCGGGTTCCAACAGTGTCACCTAAAGGCACAAGGGTGCTGAATACTATACAAAAACTGGGTAAGTAGCATTTCCTAAGTAGGCCGGGTAAGTCAGGGATGGGAAAAAGGCATAGGAAGATTAGATGACTTGCTAATCAGCTCGCGGCTAACGCAGGCATACAACTCTGAGCTTTGCCATCGCAATATTCATTGACCCATTCAGCTTTCAGGTCTCCTGTCAAGCAATATTTTGGTCACTGCAGAGCAGGACAAGTCGCATAAAGAGAGTTTACGGGAAGAACTGAAACCCTGTGCTGACTTACTAGCGGCATGCTCACAAAACTGCATTCAGGCTATATCCCGTGTGCTGCACGGCAGGGTGAAGCGGTTTGCTTTCAAGGTGGCTGAAAGGAGGAGAGAAGTGCCGGAACGATTATTGTTAAGAAAGTGGAATTTTGCTCTTCAGTCATAAGCAGCGCAGCAGGCTCAATAGTGGTGTTATTTTTGTTCCAGGGGTAAGCAAATTCCGAAAGATGGCTTTCAGGTGTGAGCAAAATACAGTCTGTCTGAATGCACGTTTTCATACTATTGATCATGTACCAGACGAGCACCTTCCACAGAGAGCCAGTAGTAATAGCCACTAACTATTCTCTGTTTTCCCCCGGGTAAAAAATTAAACTTCTTAGGGGTTGGTGTTTTTTTTGTTTTGTTTTGTTTTGGTTTTTTTTATTGGTATTGGTTTGCTGGTTTGGTTAATACTGCCTATTTTTCTTTTTAGCTTTTAGTCAGTTTTACTGGGTTTCAATTTAGTTTTACTCTGATTTATTCTGTGGAAGAAGGACCATTTGACAAATGGGGCATCATGGATTTCAGGCACAATTCTTGCTCTGCAGAAAAGCTCCTGTTTCTTTTAGACTTAAGCAGGTTTTGCAGTATTTTGGCAGCTGGGCTGATTCTGATTTTCCCTCTATCAAACTTCTATTGTAACTGAGTCCCCTCTTATGCGTTGTCACAAGCAACTGCAAATGAAATAAAAAGCGAGGTTCAACGGAGAGCGCCCCAAATCATTTCCAAACCTCTGTGAATGTAAGGGAGTACAAGACTTGTTTCATAGGAAGGCAGGGGAACAGCTGTTTGGGCTACAAGTAAACAGCAAGTACATACCAACTATTTGTAGTCCACTGAGAAAGTAAACAGGGTCATCTTGTCTATTCCCCCTGATTCTTTCTTTGTCTGTGGCCTGTAGCCAGCTACTGGTCATCAAGATAAGACGGAAACACATTAAGTCTTGAAAATTATGTCTGGCTTCTGGCTGTCACTGGAGATAGCTCTATCAGTTAAGCAAGTAAAACTGTGGGTGAGTGCTCCGCTGACTCCAGCACGCCTGGAGCCCATCCCTTTTAAGTCGCTTGATGGCATTTTGCATCTAACTTCTATGTATCCCAGCCACCCGAGGAATGGCTCTCAGCATCTGACGTAACAGTACTTGGGAGGCCAAGCTCACTTCACTTCAATGCCGTGGGACCTGAAGCATCTGTTTAAAAGCCAGACTTCAGCCTGAGCAAAATGCTTTGCTGAATAAGCAAAATTAAATAATGGTTGTAAGGTTTCACAAATAAATAAATGTGCGTCAACTATCTGAATTAGATATTATAGCCAAATCTTCTCTAAGCAAAATTCCCTCTGGCATTAGCATGATTTTTTTCTTGAATAATGATGGTAAAATGTAATCTCTTTCCAGGCATTGAAAATGTATTTAAATCTAAATAATCAAAACAAGTGTTCCTGTTGCAAATGTTTTTGGTGAACTGAGATGAAAACAGATTTGTCGAGAAATAGTCAGAGTTACACCCTGGACATGAATTTCAGATTCTGGTTGTTGGAATCCCGGTAGGTTTTTTTGGTTATAAATTTCTCTTTGAGCCATGACTCATATTGTTTTTAAGGGTGTAGATATAAATTTTAAAATTTCAAAAAGAAAAAAATATTTTCTGGATAAATCCTAGCCTTTATTTTTAAGTTTCTATGTCAGAGTATTTTTTTGAAAGAGATTTTTTTTCTAAAAGCATTTGCAAACTTTTTCATTCAAGTACACATGTGCATACTAAACTTTGGGTGGCCTAATTAAAACAAATAGCTGAACTCAAGTGTGTGTATAGAATCAGTATTCAAAAACTGTTTGGGGACTCACAGAAAAGAAAATATATTTTTAATTGTGGCAATTACAAATTACTTATGAGAGTAACTGCTTTGCAAATGAGTGTGCCCATTCATAGATGCATGGCATGTAATTGTTACCTGACTGCTATGCAAATAGTTCTTGTCTCTTCTGTTCCTTGAGCTCTGTGGACAAAGGGGAAGGGATACTTGCTAAAGGTCTGAATATTCTTTACTGATTTTCATTCTCCCCATTTTAGATATTCCCTTGCACATACCTTCTGGAAAAGGATGACCACAAAAGACAGCCTTTTGGAGCCTTTAATCATAGAATCATAGAATCACAGAATCATTTAGGTTGGAAAAGACCCTTAAGATCATCGAGTCCAATCGTTAACCTAACGCTGCCAAGTCCACCACTAAACCATGTCCTCAAGCACCACGTCTACCTGTCTTTTAAATACCTCCAGGGACTGGGACTCAACCACTTCCCTGGGCAGCCTGTTCCAGTGCCTGACTGCCCTTTCGGTGAAGAACTTTTTCCTAATATCCAACCTAAACCTCCCCTGGCGCAGCTTGAGGCCGTTTCCTCTTGTCCTATCATTTGTTACTTGGGAGAAGGGACCGAGCCCCACCTCGCTACAACCTCCTTTCAGGTAGTTGTAGAGAGCAAGAAGGTCTCCCCTCAGCCTCCTCTTCTCCAGACTAAACAACCCCAGCTCCCTCAGCCGCTCCTCATAAGACTTGTGCTCTAGACCCTTCACCAGCTTCGTTGCCCTTCTCTGGACACGCTCCAGCACCTCAATGTCCTTCTTGTAGTGAGGGGCCCAAAACTGAGCACCGTACTTTAACGCACCTTCTTACTCCACCAAAAGACACATTTGCTATTACAGCTGTCACTAACCTACTTTTTTTCAGTATTTCTCGTATAACTCTCAAGGAACTCAAAACGTTTTTTCCAGTTTCAATGAACCAAGCCACTGGCCTTTTGTGTAACCCATTTCGATTACAAATGCGTAGCCAAATCACACCTCTGTGTGAGCAGTGAAGAAGGCGAGAGAGAGCAGGACCACCGCACTGTGGCAAGCGACCAGCCGGACCATGCCAGGCATTAGCTGGATCATCACAGGCAGCTCTAGACATCAAATGTGGTAATGGCTTAACAGCCATTACTTCTTTTGAATCAAACCTTTATGATTTTCTCTATGTTGTCATACAGGGGTGCTATCCCTGTAAATAGTCTGTAAGTCTTTTTGTCCGTCTGAGAAGACATCTAGTAGAACGATTATGTAAAAGTAAGCAGATTTTCCGTCTTATACACTTGTTAAAGCTTTTTATATACAGCCTAATGGGGTTACATAGTGCCTTCTCATAACACTGTGATGCCGGGCCCTCAAAATACGCAAAGACCTCAGCAATTGCTCCTATAGAGAGCATTCATATTGCCATAGCAATTCCCACAGCAGGCCTGAGAGTCAAGTCAACTGCTCCATCCCCACTCCTCCATTTTGTAGGATGGTCCCGTTGGTATTCATGACAGACTTTAAATCCTCTGCAAAGGGGAAGAATTCAATTAAAAAAACCAACCAACCAACCAAATCAGTCTTCAAACAGAAAGCATAGATGCAGTATGCTTTAAAAGAGTTGGGGAAGAAAATAAGTTTTTTCTTTCTTTGGGCCTTCAGTCCCTCAGAGTTCAGAGGGCAGATGGCAGGTTCCTTCCCTTTCACCCTGGCTTGTGTCCACATTGCCTCTATTGAGATCAAAGACATTTGGTTTCTATTACCCTATCTCGAAGAGAAGTTCACTGATAAAGAAGTCTCCACCCTAATGATTAAACCGTATTTGGATTTAAATACCTGGGCAGAGCCCTTCAGCCTGCAGGTCCATGACTCCAGCGCCCATTTGCTAATCTGGATGCAGACCCTGCGTGGCCTGCCTGTGAAATGTTGTGTCATTTGGCTTTCGCAGCCCTTTACCCTCATCCCAGGGCAATCTTTTCCTTCCAGTGGCGCTACTGGGAAATGAAACGGAGATGAATCCATCCTAAATAGTTACACAACAGCAAGAGCTGAATAAATAAGGAAAAATTATAGAGCAATCAGTTAGAAATGGCTCAAAATCAAACGGTACCTAAATGATCTTTAAAACTGTCATTTACTTCTAATTTGCTTATGAAGCTCAGGGAGGGACAAGCAGAGAAATAGTTAAATTTAAGGTTAATCAGGAGAGGCTGTTTTTTTTGTCTTCGGAACCATTTTCATTCTCTAAATAGCATTAAGGGTTTCATGCTGGTTGCAGTGACTGAAGATTGATAACTGTATCCACAGGAGGCTCTTTTCATTATGGAAACCATACAGGAGCAAATAGTTTAGAGGGGAAGGTATTTTGAAATTAGACTCAGGAGCATTCAGAGACAAAAGATCTGTGATTGCAGCTCTAGTTTCAGACCTTAAAAGGAGCATGTTTGCCTGACATGTTTGCTTCTTTAGCTTTTTTCCCTGGTAATGTCTGTCTGATAAAAGCTATCACCACTCCCTGTAAGCCTTGCCATGTTATATCTACATCTCTACTGCAGCATTACTACTGTTACATGTACTAGGGCAGACAGCTTTTTTTGTTTGGTGAGAGAGAAAAATATTTTTAGAAGATACATCCAGAGAGTGTAACCCGAGCACTCCGCTGTGTGGGTAAATGCTCTGTATTTCTTTTGTTTTTCTTTTTTTCTTTTTTTTTTTTTTTACAATTGGGTGAGATTTTGACATCCTTACTTATGCTGAGTAGTGTTTTTCTTCCTGATATTCTGTGAAAATGGAACAGAAGTAGTGGAGTTACTGACAGGCTGATCCTGTACCGAAGGAAGGCAATGACAGCTTCCATAACCCATGATTATATCCTGAAAGCCAAGATTCTGCCTGTTTTGCTTATGCTGAGTGTTACAATACATCCTATTGACGTCAGTGCATTTCACATCGCATACCTTGGTGTGAGCAAGACTGACAAAGGTGGCCAACATAAACAGGCCACCCATTCCCCCTTCTTGGTGAATTATCTTTCAGGAGATTATATAAAAACATTTGGTTTGGGAACGTGATATTAAAAAAGTATTTGGTATGGAAGGTACTTTGCCCTGCCGTATGGCTGACTGAGTAAAACATCCTCATCTTAATATCTTGGCTCCAGCAAGGGATGCTGCAGGTGCATATGCCAAGCTTTAAAGTGAACAGACAGCTTCTTTCCCCGTGCTTACCGGAGTCCTTACACAGCCATTCCCTCTCTGCACGCCGGTGGGAGAAGCCAGCTTGGGTCTGTGTCCATGCGCGTGAGAACATTCACTTGGCTATTTCTTTTTTTGAGAATTAGTAGCATTTGATTTACTTGGTAGGAACACTGCTTGAGTAGATAAAGCTAACGCAGAAAAATGAGGGGAACTACTGCTTCAAATTCTGCCTACTTCCAAGTTTTAATTTTTCTCCTTTCCAAGAGGAATGGACCATTCCTGGTTCAGGCTCTTCATAACCAGCCTTACTGACATGCCCATGTTTTTTAAGGCCTAACATTCCTGGACAAGAACAAAGAGACTTAGTCTTCTTTAAACCTACTAATTCGTCACAAATGATGTATGAACCTGGTACTTCATGATTATGAAGAATTTATTAACCCTCAGGCATCCTCTGGTATGAATTTGGCACATTAAGGCAAGTCAATCTTTGGAGCACAGTGATGCTCGCTGCTTGCTGAGCTTGGCTTTTCAGCCTTTCCTGAGCATTTCTCACGGGAGGTCACGCTTACCCCACTGCTAAGATTTGAGGTTACAGCGCAAAGTGAATTTTCCCTTTACATAAATAATTTATATCTTAAATTTCTTTAATGGTGCAAAACACTAGCTATGGAAAGCAATTCAAAAGCTGGAAGACATGCACCAAGTTCATAACATTAACCATATCAAATCCAGGTGATCAAACCCACTAAGCCAGCCATAAAGCATAAAAGGCTATAAAATCCATTGAGAAACCTAAGGAAAAGTAGTTAATGTTCTGGTTTAGAGACTTTAAATGGCAATACTGAGTAGCTATAGTAATTATAGTTACAGTGAGCTGTTTGTGAAGAGAATCCCACCCCTTTTAGAGTCTCCAGATAGTCACTTGTTTACATACGGCCATAGTTTCACACCTGTTCTGATAGTTCAGTGACCTTAATGTAAAGCATTAGCAGAGTGTTTAGAAGCTGAAAGGGGAGTCACCTTTAAAGCCTGTAATGTGACATGGGACAGGGAGTTCATTTGTGTCCCTGGTGATTTAGCCCTCCTGCTCTGCTGGCAGGCACCACTCGATCTCAGCATTCACAATATTCTCACTTCTGTGGTTTTACCTCTCTGACGAGTTTGACTGTTTATTTAAGATATTAGTAATGCCTTCGAAAAATCCTCCTGTATTGTCTTTTCTTTGTTTAAAGGAAATCTGTGCTCTCTTGCAGTTATTTTGCTTCCTATCTCATCATTACCTTTTGCACAAATGCATCATGTATGAAAAACTTTATTAGGGCAAATGATGTTGTCATGACATATACTTGGCCAAAATCCTGTTAATAACAAATTGGCACCGCCAATAAAACTTTTCAGCTTGACCCTAATTTAATGTAAACCACCATGTTTAGATCAGGGCAGAAGCAGGGCAGCAGCCAGGGACAGCCCCAGCCCCGGGCGCGGGGTACCTCCCTGGGGATGGGGACAGGCCAGGCTGAGACATCAGCCCGCGGGTGGTGGTGGCTCGGTGGGACCCATGGCCGGGCGTACGGCCGCGTGGCGGTGGGAGCTGCAGCTCAGGCAGGGCCAAGGTGAGAGCCTCAGCTGGAAGCAGCTCCTCCAGGCCAGGGTTTGGCTCCACGACATCTGGGAGCCTCTCCCCAGGGTCGCCGCGGGGAAGGGGCCACCCTTGGCTGCACTGGCTCTGAGCTGGCCCCCAGCCCCGGCAGCCAAACCTCCGGGGAGGCTCTCACAACCCTCACAGCAGAGCTCACTGTCATGCTTTCCTAAACGACTACTCCACAAAGGCTGCATTTTTATTATTTTATGGCTAGAGGACAACAGCACAAAGAGATTACAGTCATACACACCCATCAGTTTGGGGTGAGCACAATTTTCCAGTCACCATTGGCTCTGTGGCCATGTCTGTGCTAGTAAATTAGCCACGCCTGGAGCGGTTTGCTGGATCTAAGAAGTCCAGCTGGCAGGAAACTGCCCAGCTCCAGGCTATGAAAACCTCTTACCCTCCAAAGCCAGCTGACGGCACCCCACTGCCTGTTAGGAGCACCACCCCGCCACCGCCAGCTCCTTGTGCCGAGGGAGTCGCAGGGAGACCGCAGCTGCCCCGGGCCAAAACTCTGTTAGCAATTACCAGAGCAGGCAGCTGGAGTTCAGCACCTGGAAACACTGCCAGCCCTGGTGAGTTCGCTAGTGCAGACCCCACGTGTCCCACACGCAGCTCCCACTGGCTTGCACGAGCAAGCCCAGAGCCCTCCCTGCTTGCAGCAGGCACCGAGGTCTCCAGCCAACCAGCCAAAACACAAGGAACAGTCAAAGGCAGCTTTGGCAGACGTGGGGAGAGGGATCTATAGCTTCTACAGGGGGTCATTTTGGCTACCACAACCATGAGACAGTACTTTCACGTCCTGCAGTCCGCCTTGTCTTCATGATCACATAGTTGCCACCTTCTGCTGGGGGCAGGAGCCATAATCTCTTCTGATAAAAACATCCTAACACATTCCGAGAGAAGACTTAGTCATTACCCTCAAGGAAAGTGATACCATATGACGAAAAATAACATACTATGTGGTAAAACACATGGACAAGGAACTCACGATCACCTAGGTAAACTGTGTTGACAGTAGTAATTATAGGGACAGATTGAAACTGTTGAGACTACAATGAACTCCTGAGATTAATCTCCTGGTAGCTACATTTTTGCCTGGAAATCCAGAATTAAGATCCCTAGCTAACACGCTCACTGGAGATGCCTTACATTTAATGTAATCGTTTAAATGGAATCAAACATGTGCCTGATTTGATCATCTTGTTCCAGCAAGGTGGAACAACATAGATGTTTGTAGATGAACCCACATTTCTGAAGGATGCTTTCTGGGGAGTCCCCTGCAGTGTTGTGCTTGCCTCATCAATATGCAAACCTGTTCTTAAAAAGGTGCCCTGCTTCAAGACTAGCAGACATTTTGTGTGCACCAGTCATGCTTCTTCTTTGTTCAAAGTTTATACTATGTTAATTTTCTGCATTAAATAAAAAGTCTTCTTGAGATTCTTTTAAGAGTTCAAACTCTAATCAAAAATACTTGGTTACTCCAACCATGGTTCAGGATTCTTCCTGAGTAGCAATTTTGATTCCTGATAACTGACCTTTATTTTATAATGTCCTAGATCTTGAGAGAGGGGTTTGCTTAGAGAAAACTTTAGTTAATGCTTTTGTGATTACACTCCTCAGACATATTTCCTCTCCTTACAGTAGCACACTACCATTTTTATGAAAAAGGAAATTCAAACTTGACTCAAACCCAAAAATGTAAGGAGTTTCCCAGGAACAGCAAAACGGTTGGACACAGGCCAAAGCGGTGCTGCTTGGCGGCAGGCAGGAACTCTGTCATGTGCAAATGGGGCTTTTAAAATGCCTGAAAAAAAGCTGCCTTGGCCCAGGCCCCCAGTGGACTAAACCCTCGTGGTTTTCTGAGCGGTATAATTTTACTGTTATAGCCTGTGATAATATTAGTTATAATAACAATGAATTTCCCATTAATATCAGACTGAAGTGGATTAGGTGGCAGTCTATCACGAGTGTCGCTCAGGGGAGAGCCTCGCTGCTGCAGGCACCGCGCCAACGCAGCAAGAGACGTTCCCTGCTGCCTGCGCCCACGTGCCCCCAGCACGCTGCACGGCAAAACTGACAGCCTTCTCGAACGGGGCCTGAGCAATTTCTTCCACTACGTTTCATTTGGTTGCTTCACTGCTTGCCTCATTTTGCCTCTCAAAGATAAGAGCACATTCAAAATACTTCAATGAAAGGCATAAGAGTTGCATGCCTGAATCACTCAAGCTTAGCTGGGAAATGCACCTTGTCATTTACAGGTGAAGCAGACCTTGGAGTGAACTAGAAAACTCCATCATGGAAATGTAACGAGGTTAAGTGTAAAGGAGCTCTGTTTGCAGAGCAGGATAGCAGCAGACAAAAATAACGAATCCTTAAATTACTTCCCTTGTCCCCACTTACCTCCTTGCAGAGGGATGCTGTTCCTGGTGGCTAAGCAGCACGCATCATTCCCATGCCCGAGAGCTGCATGTGGTTGCTAGGAGGCAACGCAGTTTTTAGATCCTTATGTTACTATCCCAGAGGGCTGCAAATAATCTGTGCACAAGAGCTGCTCGTTAACAGGTAGTCCCTGAAGGTTCAAAGAGTGTCTGCATGATGGAAGTCCTTCTCCCTTGATCTTTCTCCAACTTGCGCTTCTGAATTCTTAAAAATACTTAGGAGGAGATTTTAAGTGCTGTAGTCCATGAAACTGCTTCTGGTGTTATTTGACTTACACAACCAGTTGCCTTACAGTGTATTCAGGAGATGGAGAATTAATCAGCAGAGACAGCAGGTGTTATCAGCCCCTATTCTCTCCCTGGTACCTGCAGGGACCATCTAAAGCCCTTCAGGAGTATTTCATACCAAGATCCAGTGAATGATAGCATCTAACAGATGCTTCATTCTCTGACAACCTTAGCTGAAGCAGACCATCTGATATTTAAACAGCAGATCAGAAAGTAGGAAGCTCAAAGAATCCCACCCAGCTCATATGCCTGCTAGCTCCGAATCAAAAACGAAGTGGATCTTCCAAACACATTTTGCAGGACACTTACTAGCACTCACCTCAGTGTTATCCCATAAAAAATGCAGAAAATAATCAAGAAGTGAAATTGTGAGCCACATCTGGCCCACAACAACATATTATCAACATTCAACATGAACGATGAGTCTTCAATGCAATGAAGACTAATAAGGGGACAATCTTGCTCTAGAACAGTCAGGGGGCACGTGGGTTTCCAGGGCAAAGGCCCCATATATCCTACTAGAACTCTGTTAACTCAGATTTCCCTGTCCAACTCAAAGATGTATATGCTTGATGACTGTCAGTCTGACTTTGGCTTTTAAAATGAGGCTGAGGAACGCAACTGCATTTAAGGACTGAAATCCTGTCCTTCAGAACAAAGCAGAGATGTCTGGTAAAATCCCAAGATGCTGTAAGAAATAATTAGGTGGCAGTAGGACAATCAGATCAGCTCTCTGGCTGACTTAAAGTTTGGAAAATGGGAGAAAGGTTAGGATCTGTGGTCTGACTGACTTCCAAAATAAACTCCATCAGCAGCTCATATTACATGAAATGTACCTAAAATATTAGGTTTCATACAGTTCCCTTATATCAAAAATACTATTTTCAGGAGTGATTATACATTTGGCAATACATATGGGGAAAATAAGACCATTATTGTGTAAAAAACAACCCCCCAACCTTTATTTTTCACAATACATTTCAAGTACATGCAGAATGTATTTACATTTCTCTTTAAGGCAAACAGAAACTGGGTTCTTATTCCTGAGTTGCTTAGCACCAGTAGAAATAGCAAATAAAAATGTAGGAAATGTTGTCTCTCCCTTTGAAGCAACAGCTGCCTCCCATGCAAAATATTTCTGCTTTCACCTTGCATTTCTTTGAATGAGCTATTTATACTAATGATCTCTATTGCCGTTTGGAGCCATTTCTGCAGACTTCAAACCTCTTAGCAGAAACATCTTGCCAAGATGTGACAAACTTTCCATTTTTGTTATTTTACCTTGCAGACTGTTTGCTGACTAGAAAGCACGGCAGTAATTCTGTCGTTGCTGGCACATGCATCAAGGTCTTCTCTTCAGTTATTTTAAGAGTTTTGTATTCCCCCAATATCTAGAAAAAACTAACACTATCTTCTTCTGTCTTTCTCATGCGGACTAGCTACTTCTCCAATACTATGTCACGATTAAGAGAGGGAAATGTTCACCTCAGCCAGTGGAGGTTTTTAGGGCTTGACTTCGCTAAAGCTAAAGCGGGGGGAAGTGAAAATGCCCACTGAAGTGTTGGCATTTACAAAGAAAATGCAAACCAGGTTTTCAATGAAAACACACGCTCCCTTGAAGTCTAACATTTGAGCCATTTGCATTATCTCAAGACTTGAGACATTCGTTAGAATTTAGGATGTTGAATTTCCATTTAAAATATAGAGGGAGCATTTTCAAAGAAGTTTGTGGCATTCTTCCATTGCCCTTGACTGGCTCTATCAAACCCATCAATTCCAATAGGCACTTTTCTCCCATGACTTTTAAGAGGACCACTGGGCATGATCCTAAAAGAGAAACATCTATTCCGTAAAAAATATAGTTCCAGTTCCTATTTAACAAAAGAGTGTAGTCCAAGCACAAAGTCAACAGTGGAAAATGGGGTATGACTCTTAAGTGTGCCTTCCTCAGTGACCTGTAGTGTGGAAAAATGTTTTGTTTCAAATTACATTCTCTTCTTTTTTTGCATGCCTTCCTGAAACTAAAGTTTTTAATGACTTGTCAAATACATCAATAATTCAAGGTTTCTTTTACCATATAGTCTCTCTAGGTGCCCACCTCAGCTAATCAATGCTTATCACAATTTTTAAACAAATGCTAATACTTACAGGTGTTTAACTTAAACATTCATTGAAAGAAACAGAACAACTGTGCCTTGATTAAACTTCTGGTTTAAATTGGTTATTAAAGCAAAAGCCCCCAAGTAATTTCTTAGTTCTTTTCCAGTTATTACCTGCTAAGATCAAATGTCTGTCTTCACAACTGTTTCACTTAGTAGCAACACACAACAGCATATCGCATTGGGAATAATCCACATTCAAACAGTCAACTGTAAAGAGATTACCTTTCACAAGGACAAGCAATCTCACAGAGAAATTCTTCACCAAACGTTTGCCAATTTCTTTTTCCTACCTCTGAGAGATTATTACAGACTAAGCACCTAGGAAAACAGAATAAATGAATCCAGACAGTAAGAGGAACTCACGAAGTGTCTAACCAATATCCCATCAGGAAGCTGACTCCCTCTGGTAAGGCACTTCCCAACAGAAGGTCTGAGGATTCCCCCCCCACCCCAAGTAAGATGAGTTCAAAAGGCTAAAAAAAGGAATGGTTGTTATTCTGCACCTGGAAACACCTCTATACACTGTGAACAAAACAGCTTGCTGCAGGTATTCCCAATGAACAGCTGCAGCATAGCATTTTTAGCCTCAGTTTATTTTCTATGTGACCCACCTGCAGCTTTATTTCTAAAATTGGCACCACTGATTCTACAACCAGTACATCCTCTGAGAAGATGTACTTTTTCAGTGATCATTTCAATACTAAGATGCTAGAGAGATTACAAAATTTTAGAAAGTCTTAAGAATTTCTCCCTGGAAATCCTTGATCCCTAGTCTATTATACAAAGAGACTACACTGTATTCAGAGGAAAATATTGTACCCCTTGACAGTGATTGTTTACCTAGCGACTGTTCACCTAGTGTGTTTGTCAAATCTTGTCCTGCTACGCTGGCTACTTTGAAAAAATCTACGACATTGACACTTCTCTGCTTCTTGCCTCTTGCCCAGATCTGTTAGAAATGACTGGAGCTCAGGTTCTCCTCCACTCACGTAGGACAGAGGACATAGGCATTCATTTCGGCTGTGCCTCCGCTACCCGCTGCACCAGCTGAGGCAGCAGAAGCTGATCAGCCTCCCCAGGCCTCTTACCAAGGTGAGATATTCTAGAGGAAGTCACACGAATACTTCTGGCATTCGAGACAGTTCAATGGCCTTGGAGAGCAGTCATGGCACATCTCTGACGTGCTCTGTGTCTCAGCTTGCTTAGGGTGGTAACTTGCACTCTTCTGATCTCTGATTTGAAGAATTAGTCCTACCTGCTCTTTCGAGGATGGCACCAGGTTACCACAGTCTGAATCCTTTCGTGCAGAAGGAAGAAGTTGTAGGCAAGAATAAGTTTCTGGACAGTTTTGAAATGCTACTTCCAAAGGCATCAACTTCTACATGCAGCGTAAAAGACATTGCTCTTTCTTACAGTGCAGATGAAACAGATCATGTCCAGTTTATTTATAAAAGTTTTATACACCTGAAATACCACAAACATTTACAACTTTCCTGCTTTCTTCTGAGTTCTGAACAGACCGAGTCATACAATTACACCGCTGTCTCCTTTGACTCTGATGTCTGTGGTGGCTTGAAGTTCAGTATCTCTTTATATGTAATGCCTGGAAAAAAACAGAATAAACATAGTGTTGCTGGTCTAATCAGAAAAGGAGCTGCACAGACATGAGCAATGGTTAGGTTCTGATCTATGTCAGGAAGAGAGAGACCTCTTCAGGCAAAAAGGAGAGAAAGAGTACCGAGGATTGCTTTTTCACCATTTCAGATTTGAAGAAGTAGCCCAAGACTGAAATGTTATAGGTGCTTTCAAAGGGATGCGAGCATTGACTTTACAGTATAGGGGGCAATATCCTCAGAAAGAGCTACTGAGCACATCAGCTTTAGAAGTCGAGCCCTCACTTAAAAGCCAAAATACGAACCTCTGGTGTTAAATGAAAACTAGCTTCAGAGTTAAATCTCTGCTGAGATAGATCTGTTTTCTGTCCCCAAGAGAACCCAACTTAAAATTAAGGCCAGAAACCATTGCAGTCCTATAGAGCCAACAGTTGAGGAATCTGTTTGCCTGTCCTATCCACTGGAAGGAACATGTTACAGAAATGGTTTCTTTCCTACGTTGCAGAAGATGGAAGGACAGACACGAGAAGGAGGAGAAGGAGGAGGAGGAGGAGAAGAGCCTCTGTTAGGAGGCAGAGAAGAAACCTTTGGGGATCGTTCCAGAAGGACTTGATAAGAGGAACACTGGCTTATCCATAGCTTTTCTTTACTTTAATGCTGTCTACTTTGTTCCATCAAAAGCAGAGAAAGTAATTTGTAAAGGTATATATACATATATATAATATTCCTATTTCTGGTTAGCCTTTCTATCTGGTCATTTGTTAAAACATCACAAAACTAAACTCACGCTTCCACTCATCTAGCGGAAGATCCATGTTATCAAATGTGTCGTCATATTTCTCAGCTTCAGTTTCTTCCTCAGGATCGTGAATTGGTTCAAAGTAAGGATGCATCAAAGCCTCAGCTGCTGTGACTCGCTTCTCTGCATCCAGCACCAGCATCTTCTCCAAAAGGTTTACAGCTATTGAACAGAAAACAAACAGTGCATTCAAATCACACCAATGATTCCAGCTTGTACACAGTAATGTTGCCCTGGAGATACTTCAAATAAATACCCAGAGTTGTAAAGCAGCATCATTGGGCGTTCATTCTATAGCCAGCGGGGCCCATCTGCATGACAAAATAGCTGGGATGTGTACAAAGCCTGCTGCAACGCAGAGATGCTCCCTTCCTTCTGTACGCAATACAGCCACATCACCTCAGCTAATGACTTCTCTGCTCCAGGACCACTGTGCTTGGGGCTTTCCCAGGTGTCTTTCATCACTGCCGCCACTGTGTTGTGGTTTAAGGTACATCACAACCTGACAGCAGCAGAATGAACAGATGGGTGTAGAGCTAATGAGGATTGCTCTGTGTGTGACCAAATCCAAGCCCAAGTACACTCTGAAGTTCACTAAGACAAGTCAGTGGTCCATGCTCAGAATCTCAGTGCTGACTTTATCTGCTATGTGTTTTTGACCTCAGCCAAAACAATCCAGGAAAATCTCATACGTTCCTCTCCAGTGGATTTTGGATCAGGTTCACTGTTAGACTGTCAAAATGGGCTAGTGTAAACAGAGATGATGAATGGTTTGTTTATTCTTTGTTTTTCTACGCTGAAAGAACGTTCCTGGGTTGGGTAGAGCAGCTGACAGGAAGAAGAGGCAGCAGCGTGGGACAGGATGCTGCAGCTCCTGCTTGCCACATCACGGATTCTCTCCAGCCTTCTGTCCCAGACCATGAGCAGTTAGTTGTTCTCTACATAAGGAGCAGCCAGATGGGCACAGAAGCAATAGGAAGAAATGTCCTAAAAACTAAATGGAAATGTGTAGAGTTTGCTGTAATGGAGAAGGTCAGTGAGCTAACCATGCAGTCAGGGTAAGAACTGCTTGTGGATCATGGTTTTTTTCTACTGTATTTGAACATACAATTTTAACTTCTTAAATTGAGAAGATTCAATTATCCTAATTGATATTATAATAAAACTGGCTTTGTGAGTGTTCAGGTCATTGGGGAATGGATAAGGTTTGGGCAGAGCCATCTCAGAGCTCTGGCTGCCTCTAGTCATGTCACAGTTATGCACACTTGGTATGCTCTTCTGGCCGTTTATATCTATCAGATCCAAGCCAGTGCTTCTCAGGAATGCACAGATGTTTCTCAGGATGTATTCATTCCATGACTAAAACGTCAGCTTTCTATTTGCTTGCATTTCTACTGTAGATCAGATTGAGCTTTCAGAACTATATTTCAAATATAATACACAGAAAAAATTATTACATATGTTTAATTTCCCAAGGCTCTTGAGAAAGCTGCTCCAGTAAAACCATTAAGCAGATGCTGGATTGGAGTCTAAAACACAAAATATTGCTTTTTTTGACTCTTCTAAGAAACATCTGATTCCTGGCAGGGTCTACACTTGGCAAAGTTCAGCCACTAAAATCAAAGTTATGAATTATGGAAAGCAAGAGATAGAAAAGCACGAAAATCATCACATAACCTATCACATGACCGATACTGCTGCTGCCTCCAATGCAAACACAAGAACAAGACAAATTGTACATCCACACAAACTGTCTTACCCAAAGGATTCGCATACTTCAAGATGGATGCAAAATCTTTTTTCTGGACTTTTGGGAGGCTTTTGATATAGTTTTTTGCCTTAAAAGAAACATGAATATTAAATTAGACCTTTGCCACCTTTGTAATGTGACAATACTAACTATATGCTTAACAGGTAACTCATCAATGCTTTGATAGCACATTGTACAGATGGATTTTTTTGGGGTCATAAACCCTGATTATATTCACCTTCTTGTGGAAGGGAACTTTTTTTTTAAATCCAGCCTTAAAACTGTGATTAAGAAATGATAATGTACAGCTTTAATTATTAGTGCTAAATATTTATTATATTAATTAGAATAAATATGTATGCATAATTTGAAAGAATGTCATAGCAAGTTTACAGGAACCTTTAGAAGTGAATCTTATACAGTAATTCATTAGTATTTAAATTGTATAGTTAGTCTAATGATTAATTTTAGTTTTTTCATAGTAGGTGCTTAAGGATTCTAGAAGGACATCCACAAAAGAATAGGAAAGACGAAGTGAGAGACATCTGCAGAGCAACTGGGTTTTCTGAATAGGTTCATGTTTTCAGTACATTTCTGATAAAGGTAGTAATGCATCAGCTCAGCTGTTTATATGGTACACACTGGAAACTTTGAAGTATTTAAATATATAGATTTTTCAAGTGTCCTGATCATTTTCTGTGCCCCCTTAATCTCCAGTAGCTATTCTGGCTGTGCAAAGCACTTCAAGGCAGAGACGTACCATCAGGGGTCATTTCAGTAGTCAATACATACTATCTCAGCCAGTCTATGAACTAAGCATGGCTTAAGTCAAATTAAGACATGTAAAACCAACTGACAAAGCAGAATACTCACATCTTGACTCTGCAGTTTTTGAACAAAATCTTGAGTTGGTGTACCTGTTATTTTCATTATTTCTGTGAGTTGGTCCAGATCTGAATACCAGAAATAAGGAACAAAGTCTTTCACCATAAAACTAAACACATTGCAAAAACTGTGAGTTTCTTTGCTATCGGAGAATAAAGCAAAAATCATAATGCAAGGACTGAACAGAAGATTTACAAAAGATGAGATGAAAGTTCTCCATTTTTCTTGCAAAAGGCAAAGACACTGAAAGCACCTGAAATAAAATATCCTATAACTTGGGAACACATAATTGAATCATCTGCAAACTCCTCTAGCATCATTGGGCCTCCCCTACATATTTGGTCAAAATCAGTCCAAAAGCATTGGAATATCTGAACAATCAACACATGTATTGCATGCATTGCCCTGGTCTATCCAATACTTAGGTGACATAGAGGCAGGAAAAGTCACAGGGAACATCAGATGGTATGATAAACGTAACAAAAATCAGAGGAAGCCAGTCTGTGCTAGTTCTTCTCCATATTGAGAAACTTCAAGGAAAAAAAATTAATCCCTCTCCTCCTCATTTCCCACAGGCTTAGCTCAATTCCAGATGCTGAGCTGTTGGAGACATTGGGGTAAGGCATCAGAACGCTCCCTAGTCTTCTGTGTCCTAAACCAGCACAGATTAATCAGCAATAATAGTAGCTGTTTCAAAGAAGAAACAGCATATTCACATGAGACTAATGCTGCAGGGAACAGCTTTATGGCTTGTTTGCTACGCTGCTAAGAGCAGCAGATGAGAAGCGAGAAGCTAGATCAGCGGTCGGCACACGAGGCTTCTACTAACGTCTGCAGAAAAAGGCAATGGTGGGTAACGCTGATGAAACAAATAAATAGATAAAATCCCTTACCTAGTTTGCAGGATAACCTATTCATATTACTAAAACAAAAATCCCTTAAGTTAGCTGTTTTCTTATTCACTTAGCCAGAGCTGAACCCACGGCTGCATTTCCCTGACAATAGGTAATACTGATTCATGCACTTAAAGGCCAGCAAGGACTATCATGCTGGGTTTTCCTTCGTAACACAGGACGTAGAACTTCAGCCAATAGTTCTGAAATCTCCAAAACCCAGTATTACTAAAATACTAGCTTTTCTGCTCTTACATTTACAGTGCAACTTGAAAATTATGACTCATTCATTTCCTTATTTATGTACCAGAATGCTCAAGGTTAGCATTAGTTGGGAAATGCTATGTTAGTCAACAGCTGTTCTTTGGCAGGCCTTTTAGTATTTTCTTGTGAAGAACTAATGCGTACTTAAATCGTGTACAGCTGAAATAATTTGATGTATTCTACTTTTCCACAGTCCCCGTCATTTTTTTGGTGAATGCAATCTTCCTTTTTTATGTTTTTCCTCACAAAACAAGAATAATATGATCCATGCAATGAAGTCCTAACCTTACATATAAGTACTTAAATACAAATATAACTAAAATAAACAATTGTGATTCTGTGATTCTGTAAACAAGTATTTGCAGATAAGCAATTTATTGACTGGAACTCCACAAGGGGAAAAGCAGTGCAAAATGATTAGGCTGAGCTGTCAAACATACAAAGCTGGGAAACAAAAAAAAAAGTAAAAAATTCTTGTGGTCTTCTATTAACACTGTCCTCTATTAACTATCACAACTACTACTGCCAATGAAGTATCACTTGAGGTCGAATTATGGCTTAATCTTAACTATTTTCTTAATTCCTCAGCAGTGAAATGATTGGACTAGATGTTTTCTGTAAATCTTAAAACATTTTACTAGACGTTACTTACATAACATTTTTTGGTCAAAGTCTCGAAAAGCATGACATGGACTAGCATGTGCATGTAAGTCCGTATCCTACAGCAGAATCTTCTCTATGTGTTCTGGAGTTGTGGAATCTATTACTAAAAAAATCAAAATATGCCTTTTCTATGATCACAGAACCTTTTACCTGATGATTTAAAGATGTGATTGAAAGATCACGTCTCTTTCACTATTGAAAAAGTTCAGTAATACAAGTTTTAATTTGCTGATGTGCAAAAGTAGTACAGATATCAAATAACCAATTAATGAGAGATGCAAACCATTTTACTATTCATTTCAATTTGTGCTCATCAGTTTTTGAACAGACCTACTGTATCACATAAGAACCTCTCATCATTTTCTTACATTAGTGTCATAAATTCACTGAAGGATACGATCGTTTCCTTTGAACAGAGGCCTCCCTGTTATCATCTCAGCCATTATACAGCCCACAGACCAGATGTCAACTGAAAAAAAGACCAACAGTCACATTAAATTGCTGAATACTTGTCCATTTAGCTGTACATAGATTTTAATTTAAAACATATTTTAAAGAAGTGCAAAATCTACCTTTACAGCCTGTTACAAAATAAATTAGTGCCTTGCCAAGTATGATGAACGGCTTAAGTAAAACTACCAGCCTTTCTAATTAGCAAACGGGAGATAATCTGATACTATGCAGAATCAGTTTCTCAGTAACAGGCAGATGCATGTGGGAAGTAAATTTTCAATGGTTTCAAAAACTTCCATAGCTATCCTAGTGTTACTTGAATTCCCTCCTGCCATCTTCCCCTGTCTGTTCGAGTTACAATCAGCACATCTTTGCAGGAAGATGACAGTCAGGTCGGAACACAGGAACGTAGACCAGACCGTCACATCTGTATACGTTTATACTGCTTTTTTCCAACCACCTTGGCACTTTCTGTTACTCTCAGAAAATAGACAAAAAAGACCCCAAACTCACAATCACCAAATGATTACCTGCAATTTATCTACAAGGAAGTTTTGCATAGTTACGTTGCCATTTCCACCTCCAATTTCTCATTCACTTCAGAAACAAAGACTTGCTTATATATTGCCTGATTCAGTGAATGCTTCAGCTCTGTTAAGACTTTTCTGAAGAGATGCTGACCTGTTTGCGTATAATGCATCCAGTTAAGTATGACCTCTGGGGCTCTGTACCACCTTGTAACCACGTAACCAGTCATCTCGCTGTCTGTATGCCTTGCCAATCCAAAATCCAGAATCTGTAGTGGAAGCACAAAGTACATCCTGATCAGACAGCTAGTTATCTATTTTATACAGACTTTACAAATGCGGAAAATAAAAGAATTGGAGCATTCTGCAGAGACTGGCTTATTTTTGCATCTTTTTTCTCACTGAAGTGTCTTGTTCTCATTTGAAAAATCAAGACAGAAGTAGCAAGGAGCTTTACGATTTTTTTCCCCATGTTAGATGGTAACACTAAAAACATACCGTAAGAGTAAGGAATTACGATTATTTACCCCGCCTTGAGTTTTCCCCAAGCTACTGCGTCAACTACAGAACAACCCTCTGTAAGAAACACAAGGTCAATGCAATTTTTTAAAAGGATTATGCACAATTCAGCTTATTTCTAAGACTCTCAGATATTTCTCTCTAGATATAGCAATGTGTACAGCAGCAAGATTAAAAATGAATGTTACGGCCTTTCATTAACTTCTACAAAATTGGCTAACATAAAGGCCCACCTGTATGGACCTTCAAAAGATGGTGCCAAAAGATGTGGCCAACACTGAGGAACACTCCTGTAATGACAGTCAGTCCATAGTTTATCAGGAGGTTCATGCTTCTAACAAGAAGCAGGGGTCTTGGATAAGTAACGCCTATTCAAGATAAATCATCATCATCCACAGATACTGGAATATGTAGCTTTGCATGCATAGCTATGCACTGGCTTCCATGTGTATCAGGCTTCATATATATTGACAGGGCAGACATTTTTACTAGGAGCACCTGTGCATTAATATACCAAGAGTGATGTTTTTGTAATACTCTCTGTAATTAAATATTTTAAAATATTTCAGGATAGTTTCATCATTCCCTGGAACTAGCAGAAAGGAAAATTATATTTTCATTCATAGATCAAGAGTATAAAATGTTACAGCTTATCTTTATTGCCATACTTGAAACATCATTTCCACATCTTCCCCGTAACTGCTGATTACCTACCCACTTAAAATCAGGAACAGGATGCCAAGGGAGAGATTTTTATTCTTACCAATAAAATACAATTGATTGCGGCCAAAGTTACCCCTCAGAAATTTGGGTACGAAAGATTTACTGGAATCAAAATATTTGCAGTAACAAAATACACTTCTATATACAGCTTTCAAATTTATTCTACACATACAACACACATTATGTCTTTCCAGTAACACCCGGGGAGGGGGTGGTAGAAGATAAAAGGAAGTTTTATGTAATAGGTCAAGAGCCACATGTGGTACCATCTACCCTGTCACAGCTTTTTAGGCCTTTTCCATACTAAGGCTTGTGACACCTGGAGTTGGAGACGGCTAAAATATAATTTGGCTTTGTATTTTTGTAAAAGCAGAAAACAACAACGAGAATTTTTTTGCATTATGTATTAACTTCAGGATTTCCTTTCATTTACATATTCATTAGGTCAGGAACAAGTGTGTCCTGTTAGTACTTAATATTAACATGGCACCACTTCAACAACAAACTTCACATGAAACTATTATTCTTATACTCTAAGCTTCAACTTTTCAGCCGAAACTTCCAAAGCAATTTTCAGAGCCAGTTTGAAAATCCTTTTAATAATGCAGGAATTATGAAAGAGAGAGCAAATTCCTCTCAGCTCCTCAAGGATAAGCTCCCCTTCTACATAGCAAACTTAATTTTCCTAACTTGCTTAAATAACCGTAACAAAAATAACTTGTAACTTCAAGACGGCAGAAAGGGCAGTGATTTCCCCTTCGTTGTCACTTTTCTGATTCCTGTGTAGCAGTTGAGGGCATGAGATGAGGGAGCCAGAAAGCTCATTGTGAAAAAGAAAACTGATTGCTTATTAATTAATTACCAATTCAAGGAACTGTTCCAACTCGCCTACAGCCTCATCGCCACCGGAGCCGATGCAAGGGAAGCTGCTGAGTGCAGAGACATGGGGGAGAAGGGCTGGACTAGCCCTGGCAGCATGGTCCTGTGCCTGCATAAGCTGGCTTTGAAAGCGCAGTCTCAGAGCAGGGTCACATCCTGCCCATTGCAACCGAACGCATGCATGCAGGGGAAATCAGTTCAACTCCTTCAGTGTAAGAGTAAAATTAGTTAAATCCTCGCTTTGATATTTTTCATGCACGCTTCTCAACACATTATAGTTTGCTTTCTGTTTATAGACTGAAGTTGCCTTTTGACAACCAGTATTTCCTAATTGTAAATTTGCACTTTTCTTCTGGATATGATATCAGAGCTTATCACACACCCAGGGGCAGCATAATTTCACTCTGAGAGTCAAGAAACAAAAACTAAAGCTTAACACTACATTTTGTCCTTGTCATTTCACAAAATTGTGTTCTGATATAGAATTATTTGCCTCAGTTTATCTAAAAGCTTTAACATGCCTAAGGCAGCAGAAAAATAAGTTGTGTTAAATAAGGAGATACAGTGGAGATACAGCAATTTAATCATGGAAGAATGTCTTAGACCTGGGCTGCATCTCAAAACGTAATTGCACAGCTTGGGGGGGGCGTGGGAAGAGAAACATGTACAACTGCTATTTCTAAATTCTCTTTTTTTTTCCCCATCACCCTGGGACCCACTCACCACCTGGCCACCTACAAGCCACGAGGAGACAACGGCTTTTTTGTGTTAGATAGGGAAATTCTGAAATGACAGGACACTGAACATTCAGGTAGGTCTCCAAAGAGCAAAAATTGTAGTACAACAGCCAGATGCAAGTATATAATTTGTATGTTGTATGCTAAAAAACATCTTTGCAGTGTTGCATCAACTTTTATTTTATTTAATTAAGGGAGTGCTTCACAACCTTTGATCTTCTTCGGTAACCCCCAACTTGTAGAGTTAGACTTTTTGTATTTATTCTGAAATTCTCATATAACTGACCTACTCCCATAAAATCTTATGTCTCTTTTAGGGAGGAAATCTTGGCCAAAAGATGTAAATGTACTTAGGTATCAGGACACAAAAGCCCCCATTCAAATTTACTGTTGTTTTGTGAGGATGTTTAGGCCAGTCATGATTCAAGCACAGGACAGAAGATGTAGCTTGATTTTGTAATTAACTGAAAACCCCTGACTAGCCTTTCAGATTGCTAGAGCTAAGAGAAGATAGGTGACAAAAACAATTCTAAAAATTAATAATGATCTATTAAAATACAAGAATAGAATTAACTGGGGTCTGGAAGCAGTCTAGGGTTACTATCTCTACACTCAAAAGAATAAACAACATTCCTAAAACAAGCAGTGTTGAGTACTACATAATTCTACTTCATAATAAAGAATTGGCTTTTTTGTAACAAAGTCATTCTACACAGCCAAACAGATGCATTTTTACTAGGTCTGGGTACATTGCGTAATTATTTCTGAAGTACAAATACTATCCACTCTAACAGGCTTTGAAAGATTTCCAATACATGTAAGAAACTGCTATCAGAACTGGTCAGATTCAGTATTTCAGTTCAATGATTTAGAAGGAGGCTTGAGGTGACAAACGTTGTGCAGGAGAAGATGGACTCCACTCAGAACATTTCCAAGGAAGTGGCAACATCTACACTTCAGGACAGATACTTTCCACAATGGGTGCTACAGCCCCAGCCTCCAAGAGTGCATGCCAGCTAAGCCCAGTTTCCATACTGGGAAGAGGTGTGGGTGTGCACCGTCCTCCTACCCATCTTTCGAGGGAAGCCCCAATGGGCAGGATGAGGAGAGTCACGGTACATGCCAGTGCTTGCCCCACTCCAGAGAAGCAGCAACCAGGTAATACAAGAAATGCCATAAAGTGCAACTGTCTTGCAGCATAGCAACAGAAACAGCTAATAGCTGAACTACAGGAGGCTGAATTAGGAAGTCTCCCTTTAATGATTTTTTTTCCTCACTACTTCAATTAAGAGCAACAATCAAGCAGAACTGATATATTCCTGCTATGAAATACACTGTAATCTAAATGCAATTAATACTACTGCTAGTTGTAACAGTGCAGAAGGAATCACTTTCAAAGAAATAAGATGTTCTTGTTCGTGGTGAGCAGTATGCGATTCCTCTCATGCTTCTCCGAAGTGATTAGCTGCAACATATCATAAAAACAGTTCTCCATTACAGCTCTTGGCCAAAAGATGTAAATGTACTTAGATATCAGGACACAAAATCCCCCACTCAAATTTACTGTAAACCATGCCATGATTTTTTCTTGAAAGTATTTTTAGTTGAGTGACTGCATACTAGTATTCATTGCAATATACACATCACACAGGAAAAGGCTGACCAAAGTCACCAACCGCCCCAACGATGCTGTGAATATAGCAACCTGTGGCACTGACCTCACCAGAAATCCTCCCCTACATCTTGGAGTCAACCCTCATTTCCCCGCTGTGAGCACTGGGTACCAGCTTCCCGGAGTGTCCTGTCTGGACTGGATGTTTTCAGCTGGGACATCCTGGGCAACATGTCTAGCTTGAGCTGCAGCCACTTCTTGTGCTTGGCTCTAGAATGATCTCAGAAATTGATCATCGCCTCTGTCGTTCGTATGAAATGCACATTTATGTCAGTCAAGGACATACAAAGAGGAGGTGAATAGATTTTCACTATTCAGGGCTTTATTTCTTAAATAAATATTTAATTATTCTTGCGGCGACTGAAGTCAGACAAATGGGAAAATACTTATAAGGAGCCGTCTCTTGTAATTCTTCTCAAGACTGTTACCACTGCCCATCTGATCTTCTTCCCTTCCATTTTCCAGCGTTCCCCTATTTTTCCATGACTCTTCAAAGCCTGTGGACTAAAAGCCTGGCCCATCACTGAAACCAGCCAGCACGCCTACAGCTGTTGCACCCGTTGTTTTCTGTGGTATATTTGTAATACATCTAACTGTTTTTTCAAATAAATATATCCTACCTTCAATTCACAGTCTTCGTTTACTGCCAAGTTTCCAGGCTTTAGATCCTGTAATCAGATTTGAAATGGATGTTATTTATTTATTTTACAGCAAGCACAATAAAACACACTTTCTTTCTTTCATTTAGGTTTAATGGTTTTCATACAACTACTGAGAACAGCAACAGGTAAAACAATGTCATAAATCTAAATTAGAAAATTAAATATAACAAATAACAGAAACAAAGACACAAACTTGAGTATGTTTGGCTTTTTTCCAGTATGTTTTCCCCCCAGACACAACTTTTTTTTTCTGCTAGAAGTCAGGAAAATACTTGCCAGTGAAGGAACTCACTCATCTTACTGTGAGTGGGGTTTGGACATAAATTTGTTGCATTTAATACTAACACCACAAAGTTAAAGATTCACGTTTATATTTCTGGACTGTACACATTGCATATCAAAATATACTTTAAAAAGGTTCCATAACCTGACAGACCTAGGAGGAGTACTGAAGGAATCAAGCAAGATTTTACATAAAAGCCCATGCTCTCTTCTGTGGGAAAATCAATTTCCTAATGAAGTCAATTGAATGGAGACTGCAACATGAAAAAAAAATTCCCTTAAGCCTCTTTAGCTCCTGTAGGGACTTCTAATGATCTTCAAAATTTGTACTTCTAAGTTTAGCAGCAAAAGGAAGAGTACTGGCAACGACTAAGAAGATTTTGCAATGTCAGTGACTCTTAGACATTCACAATTATAAAGAGAAAGAAAAAAATTAAGTTTTCCTTCAGCTTTTGCAAACCTTTGTTTGTCACTTCAGCACCAGACATTTAGAGAAATCTTCTCTCTGAACTTTTTATCAGGCATCCAGCTGTTTAAGTTTTAAGATTAGAGGGACTTTGGAGAGAAACAAATTGATGCAAAGAACCATAATGAAACTAAAAAGCTCAAGGGACATCAAGAGGGAGCTTAGAAAAAGTCTAAGCAACTGTAAATTTAGACCACGGTCACAGCAGTCGTAGAAATAAAAGTATCAATTTATTACACTGTTTTGGCAGTTTGCGTAGTTTCCATGTCCAGCTTAAAGCTACTGTACAATATGCACTTTCTGTGGTACTCCTGATATTTTATTAAAAATGGCCAGTTTCTACTGGTCTGATGCAGTTTTTTGGGAAGTTATGCTGCTTGGTACCAGAAGGGCATCATTCAGAACTCCTTCTTCACAGTGCTAAAGTGATTTTAAGTGGACTTTAGACACAGCAGGAATTCAAAAAGAATCAGATGCTTACTTTCAGAAAAAATTGAAGTTTTCAAGGCTCTAAAATTTTGGACTATCTTTTCAGTTTCTACATTTTCATTCCCCCCCAACTTCGAACATTAACATGATGTTTAAACAACATTTAAACATTGCTTCTAAAAGTTTAATCTTAATTTTTAAAAAAGCCAGAAAAAACGCTTATCCATCTCAGTTAGGGCACTATTTGCTCTTGAGGGGACATAACACTCAACTTCAGAAAAGTAATTTAAGAAATCCAAATCCAAGCTGTATTCAGTGCCACTTGAGTGCCCAACTTACACCGATGTAGCCCTGCCTCCTTTTGTTGCTATTGAACAAGAAACCAAAGGCATCATCGAACACTATAAATAGAGACACTATACACAGAAGTTCAGGCATATTTATGAGCATGCTTATACACAAACACCACTCACATTATCAGAATATAAACATCTTTTATGTTGTTTCCACTTACCCTGTGAATTATGCCTGATGAGTGAATATACTGTAAAAAGAGAAAGTATTTTTTTAGTTAATGAGGTCCTGACTTTAAGAAGTTGCCTTGGGCAGGGGAGAAAGTACTTTTTCATGGTGCTAAAGTAATCTGACATTAGAAGATGTTTATTTATTGCACAGAAGATCTTTTTAGCTATGCTTTTAATGTTCAGATAATTAAACTAGCATTTTGCCCTTCCCTCCCCCAATAATGAGAAACCAGTAAATCAGTTTGAGTACTGCAACAGATCATACAGTTTTTTCTAATTCTTCCCATACATAAAACCCCATTTCCAGTTAATTTTTGGCATTGCTAGATATATATATGTGTATCAAAATAAATCCTGCTATTTTACATATCAGAAATGCTCTCTTGCAACAGACATCTCCTGTGTGCCATCATAGTTTAGATTCATACGCTCCAGCAGTACTGAGTTTTTAGAAATCCTTTAAGAGCAGGATGAAGGCCAGTCAAGGTCTCAGGTGAGAAGTCTTGCTACACACTTCAATACGTCCTCAATGAAACATCGAGAAGTCATGTTACAAGACACTCTTCCTTTACCCGAACATTTTCATCACCCTTCAGTGACCTATTTAAGGGCTCTCAGAAGTCAAACCAACAAACTGAACACCTAGGACTAGCTCTTTTGGGAAGACACCTGACCAAACACAGATGTCTGTCACCAGAGGTTCCCCACTGAGGTATGCAGCTCCTCTCACCAGCTGAATGATGCCCTAGAAGAGACTATTTTCATCACAGACAATAAAGGGAGCCTCTAGTAACTAGTTCAGACATAGGCATCTCTTTTGCAGGGACTGAAATGCAGAAAGTTGTCCTGAACTGAGGACATGCTTTCCAAGAGCAGCCCGGGACATCCTACTTGTGTTCACTTCAGGTGTGGGGACCTGATCTGAAAACCCCACAGACCATACTACTGATGGCAGCATACCGACACTAAGCAACACGAGAACAATAAAGGCTTTTTAAAAAGTCCCCAGAAAAGACGGGTGAGATGCGACTCCCACAAGCTTCACCTGGAGAGTTTTCATTTTATTCCACCCAGAAGAATGGGACAATAACTGGGAAAAGAGTTACTGGAAACCAGCTGTCAGAGCCGGGACAGAGCAACCAGGGACAGTCGGGGTGGTCTCACGGAGACGCACCGAAGCACTGAACTTTGCAGGGTAACTGCCAACCAGCCATAGCCCCAGCAACCGTTGTCTTCTTCCCCAGCAGCCATGTTGATGAGCAATTAACCTTGTAAATGCAACTGTCCCTCTGCACAGGGATCCTCACAGTCCACCTGATGAGCGGACCAGGGAAAAGAAAGCAAAGCTACAGATCAAAGCCAACTTCTTCAGACAGATCCAACACGCATTTCAGACTTAGGTTTCTGAACTTAAACAAAACCTATACAACCTAAGCAGCACAAGACCTGGATTTAAGGCACCAAGCTTTTAAAGCAGCGACTGAACAAAAATAAAATCTCTGACATTTACTTTTTCCTCTCTTACACCTGACGCAGTGCTCCAGATGTGGTCTCGTAGGTTCTGAAAAAGAGGGAAAAAAATCACTTCCCTTAACCCCGTGGCTACAACTTCATCAATCCAGCCCAGATGGTGGTAGAACTTTGCTGCCGCATGGGCGCACTGCTGACTGCTGTGCCCGACTCCACGCAGGACTTGGCGTTTGCGGTAGACCAGTTTCTGCTGCATATTACTTGCAGATGAGGTAAGGTTTAACATCACCCATAGGAACTGCTGAAGCGCTTCACAGGATTTCCTGGGGCCGACACAAGGGGCTGAGGGCGCAGGGCTGTTCCCCAGAACGTAGGCTGTAAAACCGCTACAGCAAACGAAGAGCTACAAAATGTTGTTTCTGTCATGGATGTGCATGAAGTGGATCAGGATGGGAGGAACCAGATGCAAAAAGAGGAAGTTTGTCATTTGTACGTGGAGACCAGAGAGGATATATACTTTTTTTTCTTTTCAAGAAATGTATCTCTAAGTGGTTAGACTCCCAACAAATGAGGAAAAAGCTGACAACTTCTGCCAATAGCCATCTTGATCAAGGATATCACAATGACTACTTGCATTCTAAATAATTTCAGTGTCTTCTTACTGAAGCCTCTTGATTTTCCAGAGCAGATGCTTAAAATAGTCTATAGGCTATTTTTGCTCATATGACTGTAGACAGTAAGGAAATAAGTGGCAGACCCAGGAATTTCTGCACCTAAGAATGTGGCATGTAGAAACAGGAATTAAAAGGACTGCACCCTGCGGAGTTTTAGTTAATCTCACCTGCTCCGGGGGAAGAGCATGCTTTCGCTGGCATTCTCACCCCACTGAAGGTTTTATGAGCGTTCACAGCACCACAATCATGTTAACACTTTGGGGAGAAGTATATTTTCTAAACACTCCTCTTAATACAACACTACTGAGATTACATGAAATAGCACTTATTCCTGGTGCTAATGTACACATCAGCCTTTCTGTAAGCTGAAATACTGCTGCTGTGCTGCAGTGTTTCTTTAACAATAGCAGTATTTTTTTAACTGCATTTTATTATCCCCTGGCAGGTAGCAGCACTGGAACTATGCCAGTCTTCGTTCAGAAAATTTTCCATTTCGGTTCAATAACCTTCTGAAACAGGATCCTATTCTTACTGATTCTCCTCATTATATTACCCATTTATTGACAGATTTTTCACTCTTAACATGGCAAAAACATCCACACCAGAGCAGACACATCATTCACCATGTTATTACCACTTCACCTGAACAACATTTGATTCAAGAACCCAGTTAACGTGAGCAAAGTGCCTTGGAGCACAGGAGCTCTGTGCATTATCCTAAAGACAATTTTTGGTAGCATGCATAAATTCTTGAATGCAAGCTTCAGATTGTGCTAGGAAGCTATCCAACAGTTGTCTAAATTCTAAGCATTCTTGTCTGTATATGCAATCTCTACACAAAATAAAAAGCTAATCAAAAGGGAATTAGAAAAGACTCAGGAGAAAGTATTCTAGGCAGCATGCAAAATGAAAATGAGGAGTGACTTGGCAAGGAAGGAAAAACTGAAGAAGAAATGGGTGAGAGGGGGAAGGGAAAGAAGGGAATCAGAAAGAACAACATAAACGTGAACAAAAGGCAGTGGAGATGACAAAAGGAGAGAACTAGAGTGGTAAATATTACCACGAGTATGGCAGAAGAAGCTTGAACAGGTGTTTGTATGGCCCAAGAGCTACCTGTCCATTCTCAAATACTGTACAAATAAAGAAACAGGACTGCCACCCACCTCCCCAGACCTCTACGAACGGGAACCCAGCTGGCACTCCTGCAGAAGAGGGACCCAAGACTGAAAGCGCTGGAAGCTCCAGCCCCTTTCCACCCACATGAAGACATTTGTGTTCAGCTTGCCTTCTGTACTCTTTGACAATACACAGCTTTTCTCTCAAACAAAAAAATGATGAAAGCCCTTCCAAGTTGCAAGCTGATACTTATATAAAATCTAATGCCAGACTAAGGCCCAACTAGGAAACAGGCAAAGGAGAGGCACATCATTGTTTTTAAGCAGTATCAAATTGCATTGTTTTTTCCTACCACAGATGAAGTTAAATTCTGATAAATTACAAGGCTCACCAAAGAAAGGAAATTAATATTTCATTCTCTACAGAAAGAAGACAGTAAAATGGCACGAACAGAAACTAACTGACAAACAAGGACTGTAGAGATTTACAGAGCAAAGACCTGAGGGCTTGATACAAATCTTCCTGAACTCAGTATGAACTTTCTATTGACCTCAATTTATATATATTTTTTAAATCAAGCCTGTTGAGCATTTTGGTATAGAACCGATCCAGAACCAGTCTACAGGCAGAATGTAGAAATGAAGCCTGCAAAGAACTGACTTGGGGGCTTAGCAAAAATCTCTCTTGTCCCTTTCACAATACATCACTCATGCAGAGTTTCTTCTACATGCATTTAACTGTCACACATAAACAGGTTATTACAATAGAAGTATGCAATGTGACAAAAATGATGAACAGCCTTCTTGCCTTTGACCAGACATAACTACAGATACCTTAAAGTGCTTATGTACTTCACACAAAAGACAAATGCATATTGCAGGTAACATCTTTAACACCAAGAAACCCCCCCAAAATAGAGTCCATCAAAGTTAAAAGGTGAAAAAAAATAATGTGCATTATAAAAATGAGAAGCTAAGCTTGGGAAGTTGAAAGAGTTTTACAACAAAGATCTACAGAGTGGCATATTCCTCCTTCCCAAGTGGTGTTAAGTATTTTTCCTTTATAATGCCTCAACTGAGCGCTAGCTAAGTGTATTCTTTGTTCCCCCCGCCCCACCAAAAAAGCAATCTAAGTAAACACAGATGGGCTGTCTTTGATCCAGATACAGTAGACCTTAAAAAGTACAAGATTTTCATGCAAAACTTGGCAGACCCTTTCTTAAACACCCAACTTTCTGATATCTGTAAAAGAAGAAACAAATTACCCATTTTCTTTTTTCTCTGCATGCTAGCAATACTGCTTTCAATGCACTTCCTAGCACGGACAGTGCTGCAAAAATGTCCCTCAAGCACCGGACCACTTCTGTATCTTAAAGATATTTCCAACTAGGTGTATTATTGCAGCTGGATGAATTGGTTCAAGAAGAATCGAAAATTTAATGGAACAGACACAGTAGACACTGTTCTCAAATGTTTGCCATGCAATAGGAAATGACAAAACATCAGAGCCTCGTAGCTGAATAATGTCTTATTTCCTGCTGGCAATTTTGAGGCAAGTACAGTTGTGCTCTTCAAAAACGTGGGGGAAGAGACAAAATATTCAGCTGAACCACTTCTTATAGAAGATCTAATACAGTTACAGAGACCAGAGATACCAATTTACTAAGACTACCTCAGCATCCCTGCTAGTTGCCTTGTAACTGGAATGAGAACTGCCCTTGTTTTTATAAAATCCTGGGAATAGCAGCTTATATCAAGGACTTCCTGCTCTTTTCCTCTGCGGTGGACTGACCTTGGCTGGACACCAGGTGCCCACCAAGCTGCTCTCTCATTCCCTGTCCTCAGCAGGACGGGGGAGGAAATACAATGGAAAAGCTCATGGGTCGAGACAAGGACAGGGAATCACTTACCAGTTACCATCACAGGCAAAACAGACTCGACGTCAGGAAGATTAATTTAATTTATTGCCAATTAATAACAGAATAGGGTAGTTAGAAACAAAAACCAAAACTAAAACCACCTTTCCCCCACACCTGCCTTCCTCCCAGGCTCAACTTCACTCCTGACTCTTCTTCGCCCTCCCCCTGAGCGGCGCAGAGGGATGGGGAATGGGGACTGTGGTCAGTTCATTACGCATTGTCTCAGCTCTTCTTTCCTCCTCATGCTCTTCCCCTGCTCCAGCGTGGAGTCCCTCCCATGGGAGACAGTCCTTCACAAACTGCTCCAGCACGGGTCCTTCCCAGGGAATGCCATCCTTCAGGAGCAGACTGCTCCAGTGTGGGTCCCCCATGGGCCACAGGTCTTGCCACAAAACCTGCCAGGAGCCTGCTCCAGCACAAGCTATCCATGGGCTGCAGCTTCCTTCAGGGCACAGCCATGTGCTCCAGCATGGGGTCCTCCATGGGCTGTAGTGTGGATATTTGCTCTGACGTGGTCCTCCATGGATTGCAGCAGGGCAACCTGCACCACCATGGTCTTCTCCTCATGTTACTGAAGGACTGGACCCCATGGGAGGGACCCATGCTGGAGCAGTTCATGAAGAACTGCAGCCCATGGGAAGGACTCACGATGGAGAAGTTCATGGAGGACTGTCTCCCGTGGGAGGGACCCCACGCTGGAGCAGGGGAAGAGCATGAGGAATCCTCCCTCTGAGGAGGAAGGAGAGGCAGAGACAACGGGTGATGAACTGACCGCAACCCCCGTTCCCCATCCCACTGCACAGCTGGAGGAGAGGAGGTAGAGAAATCAGGAGTAAAGTTAAGCCCAGGAAGAAGAGTGGGGTGAGGAGAAGGTGTTTTAAGATTTAGTTTTTATTTTCTCATTATCCTACTCTGATTTTAATTGGTAATAAATTAAACTAATTTTCCTCAAGTCAAGTCTGTTTTGCCCGTGACAGTAATTGGTGAGTGATCTCTCCCTGCCCTTGTCTTGACCCACGAGCCTTTTGTTATATTTTCTCTCCCCTGTCCAGCTGAGGACATGAAGTGACAGAGCGGCTTTGGTGGGCACCTGGTGTCCAGCCAGGGTCGGGTCAACCCACCACACCAGCCCTGCAGCCCCCCACTACCAAACCTTGCCACACAAACGCAATACATCCTCTTTAATTCCTGCTGTGTTTTCTTCAGATGTACGTCAACCATGCGCAGTTGCTCCGCTTGCCTTCCACATTTACTTCGGGGCCCACAAACTCCACTCTGTTGGCCTCTGTGAGATAATCTAGGCCACTAGGACCAAAATATGTCTCTAAGCCATTTCACTGGAATTAAATTCATTATTCATCCTTTCCACTACACTCAACTCAAGCTAATTTTTTACAGTTCATATATTGCTTGCCTGTAAAATTAACCCAAATGATGTTTTTAATCTCTGATGAATAGCATACCTCTCTGCTGGAAACCTGTTTCCCAGACAGTCACCTGCAACTAAACAGACCACTCCACTTATATGGTCCCGAGAAAACACTTATTAGGACGTGGCGTTGTAATTAAGGAACTAACTACAAAACTGAAATCATAAGTCCACATTCAAAGCCCAGATTGGAGGTGAATTCCCTCTACTTTAAATAAAGCCAATTTCCCCAAACCTGGCTTTAGTTTCTGCATTTGTAAAATGGGAATTACAGCATTTAAATGCACAACTGTAGAATAAAAAGGATAATTATTTAGCATATGTAAAAGGCTGCGTGAGTGAAAATCTACTAAATAAACAACACAAAATCTGAGGTAGGGTCAAAGAGAAATTAATAATGCAGGACTCAACAACAAAGTATATTTACTAAGTTTTGTGATGGGAGTAAAACCATTTACTTGCCCTTCTGTATCTGTTACGTACTGAGAGACAAAAGAATCTTGGGTACGCTGTTCCTGATGTTCTTGTCCAGGAACAGCATGCTGTCCTGTGGTATTATTTATTTTAATAGTGTTTGGCAATGCAAATATAGATCTGGAAGAATCAGCATCCTGATGGATGTGCCAGGCCTTCCTGTATCAAAACCAGTTCTGTATTTCCACTGCACAAGCACATCTCTATGCAACACACCGACTCCACTCATCTCCGTACGAGTGCAGAGAAAAGTCAGTCCATACGTTGTATGTTAGAGGCACAGGACCATAAAACCAAAATTGCACAGTGCAAGCAGCAGCCAAGGAACAACATTCAATTCCAGACAGTGCCGTTCCATGGCCTCATTACAATGTGCATCTCCAGAGCAGCAAAGAGAATTAAACGGCCATCACTGCAGGAAAGCCTGGCTGAAGCCTGCAGAGCTAGGTCAAGGTTTTTCTTCTCTTAGAATTGTGTCACCAAAAGAAAAAAATAATAAAGAAGTAATATCCTTTTTATGACCAACAGTTGTGTACATCCAAAAAGCAAACACTGCAATTTAAGAAACACAGTACCAATCTAGACTGCGAAGCATTTTCGTATCACATTAATATAGAATCATGGAGTCATAGAACGCTTTGGGATGGAAGGGACCTTTAAAGGTCGTCTAGTCCATCCCCCCTACAATTGGCAGGGACATCTACAACTAGATCGGGTTGCTCAGAGCCCCATCCAGCTTGGCCTTGAATGTTTCCAAGGATGGGGCATCTACCACCTCTCTGGGCAACCCGTTCCAGTGTTTCACCATCCTCATCGTGAAAAATTTTTGCCTTATATCTAGTCTAAATCTACCCTCCTTTATTTTAAAACCATTACCCCTTGTCCTGTCGCAGCAGGCCTTGCTAAAACTAGCCCCATCTTTCTTGTAGGCTCCCTCTAAGTACTGAAAGGCTGCAATAAGGTCTCCCCGCAGCCTTCTCTTCTCCAGGCTGAACAACCACAGCTCTTTCAGCCTTTCCTCATAGCAGAGGTGCTCCATCCCTCTGATCATTTCTGTGGCCCTCCGCTGGACCCACTCCAACAGGTCTATGTCCTTCTTGTACTGAGGACCCCAGAGCTGGACACAGGACTCCAGGTGGGGTCTCACCAGAGCAGAGTAGAGGGACAGAATCATCTCCCTCGACCTGCCGGTCACGCTGCTTTTGATGCAGCCCAGGATACAGCTGGCTTTCTGGGCTGCAAATGCACATTGCTGGGTCATGTTGAGCTTCTCATCAACCAACACCCCCAAGTCCTTCTCCTCAGGGCTGCTCTCAATCCATTCTCCACCCAGCCTGTATTTGTGCTTGGGATTGCCCCGACCTGCGTGCAGGGGATGCGCTCATGAATGCTAAGGGAATTTGGCCAAAGTCATTGTGAGGCCACTCAATAATATGTGAAAGGTCATGGTGATCAGGAGATGTTCCTTATGATGGGAAGAAATCAAATATTGTTTGTGTCTTCAAAAAGGACAAGGAGGAAGAGGATCAAGGAAATAAAGGCCAGCCAGCCACACCTCACTCCTGGGAAAGTAATGAGCAAATAACTCTGGAAACCATTTCCAAACATAACAAGGACAAGGAGGTGATTGACAGTAATCAACATAGATTTACAGAAGGGAAAATCATGCCCGATTAACCTGTTTAGCCATCTATGATAAGATGACTGGCTTGGTGGATGATGGGAGGGCAGTCAATGTTGTTTACCTTGATTCTAGCCAGGCTTTTGAAACTCTCTCCTACAACATCCTCATAGACAGAGGAAGTACGAGTTAGATTAATGGACAGTGAGGTAGACTGAACTGCCTGGATCAAAGCTGACTGAGTCAGTTGGCCAAACCGCCTGGATCAAAGGGTTGTGATCAGCTGCAGGAAATCCAGCTGGAGGCCTGTCACTAGCGGTGCCCCCCATAGGGTCAGTACTGAGGCCAGTCCTGTTTAACATCTTCATTACTGACCTGGATGATGGGACAGAGTGCACCCTCAGCAAGTCAGCAAATGATACAAAACTGAGAGGAATGTTCATATACCAGGTGGTTGTGCTGCCATTTAGCGAGACTTCCACAGGCTAGAGAAATGGGCTGACAGGAACCTGCCAAAGCTCAACAAAATCCTGCACCTGGGAAGGAATAATCCCATGTACCAGTACAGGCTGGGAGTTGACCAGCTTGGCAGAAAAGGACCTAGAGGTCCTGATGGACAAGCTGAATGTGAGCAATGTGCCCTTGCAGAAAAGATGACCAAAACCCTCCTGCATCATGCAGAGGTTTGCCAGCAACTTGAGGGAGGTGATCCCTCCCCTCTTCTCAGCTCTGGTGAGACACACCTGGAGTGCTGTGTCCAGCGCTGGGCTTCCTAGTCAGAGAGACACACTGAAGCAAATCAAGTGAAGCTCCATGAAGATGATTATGGGACTGGAGCATCTGATATAAGAGGAGAAACTGAGACAGCGAGGATTGTTTAGCTGGGAAAATGCTCATCGTGCATCTTATCAATGTGCATAAATACTTGATGGAGGCAGTAAAGATGACAGAACCAGATACTTCTAAGTAGCGCCCAGTGAAAGCACAAGAGGCAATGGGCAAAAACTGAAACACAGGAATTTTCATTTAAATGTAAGAAAAACTTATTTCGCTGTAAAGGAAATTGAACCCTGGAACAGGTTGCCCAGAGAGGCTGTGGAGTCTCCACCCTTGGAGATACTCAAAACCCAACTGCACAAGCTCCTGAGCAGCCTCCTCAGTTTGACCTTGCTTTGTGCAGTGGGGTTGGACTACACAGTCTCCAGAGGTCCCTTCCAATCTCAGTGAGTCTGTTAAAAGGCATTAAAAAGTTATTTTCTTTCAGTGGAGTCCCGTCTGTCGTCTTTCACAGCTGTTTAACTCAGGTGCCTGTCAGTTTGGGCTTGTAAGTGATTTACCTGTGCTCCTCTCAGCCACCTCCCACTCAGATTTGTCACTGAAGATCCACAGTCCTTCCTCTTTATCAAAGCTGTCCCAAACGTGGAGACGTCAGAGATTCTTTAACCTTACATGCATGTTACGCACAGGACACATACTTTTCAATTTCACAGAAAACATTCAGACTTCTGATTCAGAAAAGTGTTTCAATACAGAAATAATCCCAACGACTTACCTGTTTAAGTTTAGCAATGAGCTTTAGTACTTTGCAGAACTGGACTTTCAGCACACAGGGACCAAACTAGCACTTGCTGTGGTCCTTGAACACTTCCCAAAACCCGTGTGAGCCCTAGGAGTCAATAGGGCTCACAGTCCGTCTCAGGGTCAGACTTTCACTCCAAAATACCACACCTATAGGTTGACAGATAGATATGTATGGTACATATATACACCATACCTATATGTATATACCATACATATAGATATGGTATAAATATGCACACACACACATCCACACACGCCTCAATCACATATATATGTATATAACACACACATGCTCTTCAGAAGAGCACAGAAAGATACACTTAGAGCAGGTTGGATGCAGGGTGCCTTAGCAACGGTGTATCAGACCAGTATTGGTAAGCCATGGAAAAATTTTCAAATTAAGAGAAATTTGAAGCTGATGACATAGCTGAGGGCTCAAGTCCAGGGGAGTCCTGCCTCCGAAGTCCACAGTGTTTTCATTCTCAGTCTCTATGCTCTCCAAGTAGCCACAGTAAGAGGTGTGGCAAAGTAGCACCACAATCAACTACTGGTGAAGAAGGCAACTAAAGATCACAGCAGGGACATTCTGGTGTACTCAAATAAGGAAACAAAGGCCACCCTGGATCAATGTACTATATAGATCTTCAATGACTATCTTTTCTTTTTGCTTGAAAAAAGCCAAAGACAAAACCATCATACAAAAAAGCCTCAGATAACATTTATCATCACAAAACAACTGCTATGTAAGATGTCATTACTTTTACTATATAAGGCGAGATAAATTTTATCCTGCTATCAAATGGTAAGTATTTATAGCGCTCCATAATGGTTTACCAGGAAAAAAGATTGTGAAATCAAAATAATAGTAAAAGTGGCAAACCTTCAAGCCTTTCAACATCTGATATACCAGAAACTGGATTCGGTCTTCAGTTAGTTTTTCATGCTTCATTATCTTACTCAAGTCTGTTCCCATAAACGGCATGACAAGGTAGCTTAAAAAAAAAAAGGACAGAATAACTTTAATTTGTCAAATAAATTGGAACATAATTCTATGTTATAGTTCAGTGACAATATTAAGTTACAGATCATTCCATTTCCCAAACAATTCTATCATCATCCCCCTACCCTCCAAGTTTCTCTGGTTTATTTATTTTGATTGTTATAAAAGAGGTATTGCCCAACCCTGCCACTGATTATGGAAAGTTGCTAGTTATCAGAAGAGTGCAGATTCTGAACTAGTTAGAAAGAACCTAACCAAGACCCATGTGATATTTCAAAGACACCTACATAGAAAACGAAGACATTCACGCAGTGCCATGTATCTCACAATCATGATCATAGCATTGAATTAGCAGCAACCAAACCACCTAGATGGTTCATTCAAACAGACAAGGTCAGATGTAACAGAACTAGAGTTGATCAAATTAGGAGGCAACAATAACTTCCATTAATTTTCATCTGGGATCATAAACTGGGATCTTCGGTACTTAGTACTGGTAAGAGGCACGAGCAGCAGAAAGCTTGAGAATGCCAAGCTGGCATTACAATGCTAACCTTCACTGAAGACCCAAAACTGTTCTTCACATTGCTTGTAGCAAACTCATCCTTCACAGTCTATCCTTAAAGTCAGGTCTGAACACAGACAGAGCCAGTCATGTCTGGCACCTGAGGATAAAGTCATCAGTCTTCCTCTTCTTACGAAGATGAGCAGATGTATTTTCATGAAGGGAAGAATTAGATGTGATCATTGTTTAACAGCTACAAATTTTATTATTTAGACTTAAAAGGATTTCCTCCGGTTAAAATATGCAAATTATAATTCTGCTGATTTCTACTATTAAACCTGTATGAAAACTTCATTTATTCTATTAGAATTGTAACTATAAACAAAATAGAAATCGAATATAAAGTCATAAGGGAGATGGGACACTGACTGAGTCACTAGGTAATATTTTGAACACTTCTTAGGTACCAAACATTTTTTCCCCACAACTTTGGGGATCAGGACTCAGGCTTCCAGTCCCAGCATTCACAGACAAATTCGCTATCGTTTGGATACCAAAGATGAGCAATTTAATTCTGTAACTATATTAGGACAGAGCAAATATAGAGAGGAGAATGACATTTCTTACCTCTCCCCCAGTATAACACACAAAATGCTTCCCATCAAGAGACCAAGTGACTTAGAAAATGGAGTTCAACTTCTTTGTTTATGTTCCTGACTGTTGAAAGCATATTAAGCTCTCCCCCCACTCAGACTTACTAAATACATTTTCGCAGAGGTCATGAGTATTTGGAATGAGCCATAAAAAAAAACTTTAGTGACTGTTCTAGAAAAAACAGAGGTAGAAAGAGGTGGGGCAAGAGAAACAGAGAAATATCTACACATCTTTTACTACTGGTAGCGACCTTCAAGCATTCATTAGGATTTTGCTCGCCCACCATCATCTGTACAAATCCCAAGGCTCTGGATGGCTAGTGATTTATGCGAACAGACAAAATTCAAAACAATATATAACCATTAAGCACTGTAAAGAACAGGATGAGAAGGACAAATAAGATTGTATTTTTACATACACACAATTTGCTAAGTTTACAAATTGATGACTTTAAATCTCTTGCAGTCAAATAGAGAGAAGTCTAGGTGGGTGGACAAATAAACAAAATGTAAGAGAGAGAAAACCCACTCCTACCTGGATTTGAAAATCCAAACTTCAGTAACCATTTATGAGCAACACATTGGAACAGGACAACAATGGGATCAAACACTACGGGCTCACTTTTAACACTTCATCTACCACTTAAAACTTATTTTTATTACTAAAAATGTATTTACAACCCACAGCTGGAGTCCTCAAATAAGCTGAGGAGCTTAGGCACCCAATTAGTAATTCACTTCAATGGGAACTTGATGCTTAACGCATTTAAATTCTTTGCAAGTTCCAGTCAAACCCCAAAATTCTTACAAAATGAGGAGCAGCAACCTGTTCTGGCACATTGGGTGTAATACAAATGCAGACAATGCAAGGAATGGAGATGAAGGGGGTGAAAAGCAGCTGGTACCGTGGGACTTAAATTGGTAAAGATTTATGCATTTGTGATTTCGTACACCATTTCAATCAGCTGAACTTCTAAAACCGAAGGAAGTTCAACACAAGCACAAGCAGGGAAAGGATGTTGACTATTCCTTCATAAAGGAAATGGGACAATGTCTTCAGTCTTTGTTACATTGACTGGTAGAGCAGAGGAGCAGGAGAGCAGAGTGGCAGGTAGAGCAGGAGCACACTAGGGCTGGATGTTGTCTGAGACCTTGTGTTTCTTGGCTAATATCAACTCTAGGGACTGGCTCTGGTGAAACCACTCACCTTCCTTCTGCTGCTTCTAGCCACAAATCCACTTGAATTTGATCTTTATACAATAGGCCACAGATGACATCTCATGACTAGTCAGCAAAAAGAAAGTCTCCCTCAAATGACCCATTTGACCTTTAATTCACAAAAGCAGTTTCTCCACTTTTGTTTTAAATGTACACACATCCACCTCTGCTCATCTCTAACAGCTTGCACAAAGTCTTGAAAGTAAATTTTGCCCTAGATCCACCTGATGCAGTTTCAGTTGTAGAAATGTCCCTCCTACTTGACTTGCGCCTCCAAAACTTGAAGGATGATTTTAGGGTCCCATTTAAAACACAGTGCTTGAATGCTAATCATATACATATGCATTTTATTACATATGCTATATAAAATGCTAGCACAATAAGCAATATGGACAACATCCTTTTTGACTCAATGATCATTTTGGCCCAAATGATCAATATGAACACACGGTCCATGTTTTCTGTATTTCATTTTCTACATTCTCCTGACAGATAGCTTTCTTTGTCAACATATAAATATGCAAGTTTGGTTTTGAAACATAGCTACATTAGACGAAATCCAGAACAGTTCTATGACTGTAACATGAAATCTACATTAAGCCATCAGGACTTTTGACCACTGTTTCTCTAGTGACTCTAATTCACAAGAATTGCAGCAGGATCCACAAGCAAAACAACAGACACGTTAATTATCTTGTCTGAGATGCCACAAAAAGGTCAGGGAGATGTACATGCCTGGTGCTAGAAATTATCTATATCATGTGCCGTTTGGACCACTGGACTGGGAAACCAGTCAGGGAGTACAACAAACCACAGCACAGATAGCCACTAAAAAATTCAGCAGCATCAGCAGTTTTGAATTAATCCTTGAATTAGGATGGATCACACCGGAGATGTGTCGTGTAGCAGGCATCATTTTCAGCCTACTTGTTTGGGTTAAGAATTGTCCTATCATTTGGGCAACCTGGCCCTTAGGGAAAGGAACCAGTACTTGAAAGGTGGATTAGGGAATCCACCAAACTGCCATTTACTAAGGTTTGAAAAAAGTACACACCTTATAAGATAGGTAACTAGTTCTAATGACAATCTGAAAACCTCAGCCTACCAAGAGTTATATTAAGATGAAATTCAGAAAAAAATCCACGAAGCAACAATTTTGGAATTCTGCATTTAAAAAAGCGACAACCCTTCCCCCTGCACAAGCAACGATGCCCTGCTCCCAAACAGAAACAACTCGGAACTTACAAGTCATTAAACTTCTCCAGTGTTACATCTGGTGTGAACACATCCAATATTCCAATGACCTAAAAATAAGGGAGAGAAAAAAACCCCATGGATTAAGACTGATTTAGCACAAAAAAATCCCGACCTGCATATTAAGTGAGAAAATGTAATCAAAAACATTACCATAGTGACACATTAGATACAGGCATAACAATGTCAGAAAGAATACCTAAAGTAGTGCCTAGGAACACCAGGATTTCTTATGTGTTAAATTTTATAACTCTGAGGGCTGTTTGACCCTGTGATAAAAAATAAAAAAAATTATTTACTTGAACAAAAGTTCAGAGGCTAACAGTTTTATGTAAGAGGAGAGAGTATCTTTTAACTTGAACCACTGAAGTGTCAAAAATAAACCAGACAAATCGGTTTACAGCCTGAAGCAGTCATAAGTGCTATTCACCTAGCTGGGCCTGCTGCCTGACAATGAAGAATACTTTAAACATCTTCTCATTTCAGTAACAGGGTAATTTAGATACATAGACTACAATATCTAACTGGGAGTATGGAGAAGAAACTAGGACTAAACTGTTTTTTATAGAGAGTAAATTTATCAAGACCTTAATATGATTTACTAGCTTATACCTTAGGTTCTCCTTAAGAGTATTTTTTGTCAAACAAAAGCATTCTATTACTTAACAGAGAAATAACAATCTAGTAAAACAGATTTCCCACCACAGTTTGTCCTACTAGCATGGTTTTCAGCAGAACTATTTCAACTGGCTACGACTGCATTGTGGTAACTGCCAATGCTTCTCTCAAGCCCATTAAACACCAGAAAATTAAATATACAGAACTTGATGCTCCAAAAGATGTAGCTGGAATTGTCTAAAGCCAGATCTCAGCTTGGATGCTGCTTAATCCAGGTAGTGCCTAATAGCACGTGCTTTTAGAGTTGCTTCTTTTCTACTTCTGTTACTACTTCACGACAATTTCTGTCTCCCCAGAGGAAGCCTCTGAAGCCCTGGACTGCTCACGGTGTTTCCCAGGTGCACGCTGCCGTGTCGACAGGGATGTGCAGGGGTTTGCTGGAAAGCAAGCTAGAAGACTAATAACCTTTATAACCTTGTTCAGATCTATTTCCACAGCCATACAATATAAGGACACCAGACTATATATCAAACTAAAAGGGTATAAAATTAGAAACTGAAAGAAAGACACCAGGGGTAACGGTATATTACGTTGTCTGATGTTACCGTCAAAGTACTAAAAGAAGGACTGCAAAATTCACTTTGATAACAATCAAGACGGATTTTGGACATTACTACTACATCTTAATTGCTTCACGAAACAGAGTTCTTTAAAAAAAGCACATGAAGGTAAAGAGAAGCGAGAGCAGAAATGCAAGAAAAAATGCAAGAAAAGAAAGGCGACTTCCTTTATTTAAAGCTTTAAATAAAAACCTCCAACTGTGATGAAATCCTTACTGCACGTATTTGTATCTTTTCCACATTCAGGGGGAACTACTACAGTTAGCCTGGATATTATCAAAACGTCATAATGACGAATAAGATAGCGTCCTGGTTTAACCCCAGTTGGCAACCAAGCACCACCCAGCTGCTCACTCACCGCCCCCCCGCTGGGATGGGAGAGAGAATTGGAAGTGCAAAAGTAAGAAAACTCGTGCGTTGAGATAAAGACAGTTTAATAACTGAAATATAATAACAATAATAATAATAGTGATGAAAAGGTAAGCAACAAAAAAGACAGAGAGAAACAAAACTCAGTAAAAACAAGTGATGCAACCACTCACCACCCGCTGACCGATGCCCAGCCCATCCCTGAGCAGCGACTGCTGCCCCCCCAGCCAACGCCCCCCCGTTTATATACTGAGCATGACACCATACGTATGGAATAGCCCTTTGGCCAGCCTGAGTCAGCTGTCCTGGCTGTGCTCCCTCCCAGCTTCTTGTGCACCTGGCAGAGCATGGGAAGCTGAAAAGTCCTTGACTTAGTATAGGTACTGCTCAGCAACAGCTAAAACATCAGTGTGTTATCAACATTATTCTCATGCTAAATCCAAAACACAGCACTATACCAGCTACTAGGAGGAAAATTAACTCTATCCCAGCCAAAACCAGGACAGATAGAAAAACTACTAAAGGCAAAGACAGAAAATTACAACTCTTTTACTTTGTAGCCACATATATCTTTGAAAAAAATTACTAATAGTATTTTCCCGAGGTCTGTTATATGAAACTAATTAAATAAGAATAATATAACTACCATAAACCAATCATTAAACCCACAAAGGATGTGGTTATTATTTGAAGTAATACCTTCAGTGCTAACATTACAGCAAGAATTTTCTATTATTTTTTTGCATGACAGTTTTACATAAGTTTTTCCATTTCTATGTGGAGGCAGGGAGAAAAAGGGAGGAGAGAGGAATTAGGAAAATGTACGTGACAACAATAGAGCATAACGCAGCTCTGCAGGCATTTCCTAAGGCAGCATGTATACACACACACAGAACACACACAACCAGAAAAGTTGTGTGCTCTCCAAAGATTTCAGTACTAAAAAGAAGAAAGTTAACGTTTTAACAGTAATCTTATCCACTTCTTTCCCTACTAAGCCTCATTTTTTCAGAAGTCTTGCTTGTTCTCCTCAAGGAGATATTTCCACGCCTTCACTTACCTAAGCAAGAAACCTAAGAAAATAAACCCCATCACGTCTGAATGTAGCAGTGAAAGACACAGGGTCACCACAACAAAAAGACGGGACACAGCAGAGGATGAAATAGCGTGGCCGCTGCACCACAGCCATCTGTGCATCAAGGCATTATCAGGCGCCTGCTGTGAAATGCGGGAGCATGAAGAGCACGTTTCCATAAAGAGCATGCCAGCCCCAAAACACTCTTAATGAAGTTCACTGACATTTTACTGCTTCCCCATTCAAGTAAACAGAGTTCCTGGTAGTTACTTAATACTGCCTGATATACCATACGTATTACTTCTGAGGTAAGGCTGCAAACTCATGGAGACAAGCTTATCGTTCCTGCAAATCCTCTGCAGTGAAGGATACCACCGAGAGCAACACTCAGCTCCCGCTGAAAGGAACTGTAAATAATAAACCAGAAAACTCTTTTAACATGCCAAGAATTTCACAATACTTCTTTTTCTTGCTTTACAAAGCAAGCTTTCTGATAATCCTGAAATCCATTTTAGTGTCCAAAATGGTAAGACATACTAATAGTTAATCAATTTAAAACCAAAAGTGAAGGACCCATTTTCTTTTTCTCAGTGATCTTTATTTAATAGCTGTGCTTTGGGATGATTTTCCTGTACTGGAACAGTCATTAGTATTTCCTTTTAGGTCACAGCTTTCTGCAGATATCTTAAGCACAAGGAGGTACAGGATAAAATAAATCCTCCAAGGAAGATACAACTCCAGCTACTTCTTCAGGAAAAGGAAAAAAAATGGATAAAGTGTAGGAAACTCCCTCCTCCGTAATATCATGGAAAATCCTGTGTCTGTCTAAAATGCTCTCAATTAAATACAATATTTGTAAAAAAAACTTTACGATACTTAAAGATAATGTCCCAGCACAGAAGTAAGCCACCGTAAAACAATTATAAGAATCATTTATTTTTCATAGCGTGGCCTATAGGAAATGTAACAGAGGTATCTGAAACCTTCTGTAGATCTATTTTTGGTGTTCATTTACCACAATTACTGATACTATCAGAGATGGAAGCACAGTAAGGAACGAACCCAGTACACTCTGTGATGGCAATGAAAAGCATCTGTGGCAACCAGCAGCAGCACTGCCCTTTCGGGTCTCATTTTTTCCCCATTAACTCTGCCAAAAGGCAATTTCTCAAACGAATTAGCCCACAAAGGATGCGCCTTGTGTCCTACCACCCATCTGACTGAAAAACAACCTGAACTTCTGCAGCCTCCACTGAAATACCTTCCTTGCTTGTATCTCGAGGAGAGAGTGTAATACTGTGTCTCTCCCATCTTCCTGCACAGCAAAACCACAGTAACAGCAAAACTGCCCCTCTACCGGTCTAAGTTGCTTTCCACAGGTATGCTTTTACTCCATATATTTACTTTGTTGATTGTGTCTCTTCCCTATGAAGCCAGCGGGGGTGGGTGGCAGTGTCTCCAGCCCTTCTTACCCCTATTGTCCATCCCCTCCAAGACATTTACTGACCACCCTGACCAACTTTAACTACTGTCAACAAATAAATAACAGCTTTGCCTTGGTAAGGTGGTTTCTGCCCTTCCCTTCTCAGCTGCCTCCTTTTCCAAATGTTACTCCAGCAGAGGAGCACAACAGCGAAGAGCTCCTCATCTCTATCCTCCCCTACGCTTTCATGTATTGGATTACTTTTATTCAAGGACCGTTCCACTGCATTTCTGTAAAGGCAAGTTTCTGATGTAAGCAGCAGGACATCAATGAAAGACTCAGATCTTGTATAAATTAATAAGTAATGTAGGTTATGTCTCTTATACATTAAGTGCTGCTTTCTCTTGCAGATGTTACGCATGAAAACACAGTGAAGTTGAGTGGCTTTGGCACTCAGGCTACATTTTTTAAGAGAGATCCCTGTTGGGGTGCACTGAACTACATATTCTGCTGCATTAAATTTTCTGCAAGGTTAGCTTCAACTTCATGTTCCTGCGCTGTTCCACATCACAGGGCACCTGCATCCTTTTACTACACTAAGAAGTCTCAATCTTTTTCAATTTTTGACTATCCACCCACAAGGCTTGCACCACAGCCACCTTTCTTCCTCACTGATTACTGCTACATGACACGAGGGATGCCTGCTGACGGGCAGAGAGCTCCTTGCCTTTTCTCCTGCCAGTCGGCACACTGGCAGGCACAACCCGTATCCACGAGCGTCACCATGCTCTTCTTTCAATGGACCCATGTGTAACACTGGACAGATCCAAATCCTGTGGACAGACACATCTTCACCTCTGGATTGGATGGCGAGCCAAAGAGAAGGTTTGGGTTTCGGTGCCGTCTTCCTTATTTTCATTTACTGGACTAGGCTAGTCAGTCTGCTTTATTAGTACCCAAGGCTGGGGTGTGAATAAATGGCTATCAGCTGAAGCCCAGCCTAGGTAAAACACCTATTAGGCAAGTTTGTGAAAACAAGCAGAAGTGACAACCGATACCACTATGTTGATTTATTGGCTTTTGAGTACCAAAATAAGTGACTCTGGTATCCTGTTAGCTCCCTGGCTGTGCTAAGCTTTCAGACTGCAGAACAGCAGCCAGGAGTGTCTCTCCCCTACAACCTTTTGACAGCAATAAACTATCCTGTTATAACCGTATTTTTACTTTCCTAAGGACCCTTAAGGAGATTTGCCATCGCCAGCCAGGATTCCTGAATTGCACTTTACTGGCATGTGTGTACCCAAAGGATGTGAATTTTTAGCTGGTGCAGTCCTGCAGGACTTGCTGCGGGAAACCTAACACAGTGAGCATGCTTTCATCTGTAAAGGCATCACTCATCTACAACATTTTGTTGTTGCTCTTCCAATGCTCACAGTCAGGCCAGATGAACTGCAAAAGGTGACAGTGTTAAGGTTTTCTCAGGCAGGAACATAGAGTGCCCCACTATTTTCTCTGGAACAAACTCCTCCCTTGGTTGCTACTGTGTAGGTATAAATAAAAAGTCCAACATTTTTTCAAAATAAAGAAGTCAACAGCATTAAATATTAGCCAACCTAAAAGTGAAGGCCTGCAACATCCTCAGAAATGTAACTGCAGAGTGACAGACAATTTGGTGTCTGTTGGATACCCGAGTTCCTTCCAAAAGGGGAAAAAAAAGCTACATGGTTCTCATAATGCAAAACACACTCTAGACTTCAGATGTGGGAATACACTAGAGAATAATTTCCACTCAGAGCAATGAATGAGAGCATAATATAGAGTACCTTTAAACAAATACTGCAGTTGCCTCTTACATACAGGGTTTCCAGGAAGAAAAAACATCTGTAGAATATTAACCGACCCAAGAAACATTTAACAGGCATTTGTCAAAAATTTTATGCCAGAAACACGTTCAGAATTTAAGTTGGTAGAATTGGGTCAGAATTACTGTATATGCTTATATGTACACATAGGTATATCCATGTATACACACACATATGCATATGCCACACTTTCATAAAATCCACGCTCTGTTCTGACACAAGACATCAGCCTGAGCTGCTGCTTTTCTCTCCCCCCCCTCCAGTGCCATCTCCCCTCGCCAGCTATTTTGCACTACTGCTGGCAACAAAACTGCTGTTAGCAAACTGGGAGGTGAGAAGGGCACCAGGACTGGACCAGTATGAGTCACTACGCAGTTGTTTCAACAAAAGCGTGTATCATGGTATCACTTCCAGTCCAAATGCATAATAAAATCCAAGTTATTTCCCAAATGAAACTAATGGGTCTGCACCTCTGCTGACTTTTCCGTGTTTAGCTTTGCACACACAGACCTCTCCATTAACTTCAGAAGAATACACGAATGCGGAGCCATGCAAATGTTTGAGAGCCAAAGCCAGGGCCAAAGTTAGCACGCTGTCCGTATTTTCACTGGTTTTGGTTTTAAGTCAGAGCCATAATAGATAAAGTGTCCTCACTTTAACTGAACTCCAAATGGAAAAAAACAGGGAACAAAAGCAGCACTACTGAAAAAAACTTCCTAAAGGTAAACAGTCTGTTCTTCTGTACAAGCAGCAGCAGATGCCAAAGAAATAATCAAGAGCTGCTAAGGCTGTAGTGGGATGAATACTTCAAACTAGCATGAATAAATGAAGAAAAAAAAAAAAACAAAACAGTGCTTTCTTCATTCTGCCTTAGCTGTTTTTATTCCTCATTTTCACACCATTCCCTCTCTTGTGCCAGAATATCTGTTTATGCAGCTACACAGTGATCCAGCAGCTTATCCCTCTGGAAACTAACTTTTCTTTTTGGCAATGTTTGAGGAATTGATCTGGGTTAGATTGCTTCCTAGGCAGCAGAAGTATCTTATGATGTTTGTGAAACATCCCAGATCCTCTCAAATTAAAATGCCTACCCAAAAAAAATGGATACTAGTGCCTTTAAAGACAGTGATTTATCTCCTAACAGCCAGGTCTCGTCCTCCTCACACACAGCCCCATGGTCCTCAACACCTTTTCTCCTCTGGATTTATTTGCAAAGGGTTGATGAGGAGTCCCACACTACCAAGCCTGCACGGTTTATATAGAAATAATCCTCACTACACTTAAGTAATGTCCTGCTTGAGAGCCATTAGGGAGAACAAAGGTCTAGCATATATATCATGGAAGATAGTCATGCCAGCAACCAGAGTTGCCTCCTCCTGAAAACGCCTACATAGACAAGCAAATTGACCCGTGAGTCAACTTCCTTACAAGGTAAAATACAATTCCATTAAAATTCAGTAGGATGACTCCTGTAGTTGTTTTTACAGGACTCCGGGTCATCCTACAACCCTTCCACATTAAGGAGATGAGCATATTCCTCAAAGGGTCAATAATGGAGGTAATCCAGGGTATTAAGCAGTTTTCCTACGTTTTCTTCACTGAAGCATGACATGCTGATGAATTACATCACTGTGGCATGGGTTTAATGGTACCTTCTGCTACCTTAATGGAGGATCTGAGCTGCTATTTTTTAACACAATATGTCAGCCCATTAGAATTTCTTCCATCATTCTGAATACAGCATAAGGTTAAATAAATTGTGATATTGTATTGCTACATGCTTAACACAACACCTCCCCAAAAGCTATAAGGGGCAGAGATGGTCCATCGAGAGGTAATCACAGTGAAACAAACAAAATATGACGCTTTTCATGTAATCCAACATCAAATGCATCATGATTACAGAAGTAATTTTAAAAGAAAAAGAGATCAGAAGAGCAAATTGGATGTAATTTTAACTATCCAATAAACAGAACCTTGAAATAGTTTATATCCGGACGTAGGAAGAAAGCAAGATGCAGATTTGTATTGGCAGATTAGTGCAATGTTGCAACAATATCCCAGGTCTAATCCATAGTGGCACTACGGTTAGATCGGCTATCCCACACCTCCTCTACATACTTAGATTACCAACACCCAAGACAGAGATAACAGTAGCTTCACTATTTTATTGTGGTCTTTGAAACAATTACTTCAGTTTTATTAATTTTTCATAGCCGTTGTATTTATAGTACAACCAGAAAGACAGATAACTGCTATCCTATAGAAGTGTACTATAACGTATTAGTTGACATAAAAATCAGGAAAGATACTTCAATCACAATTCTCTTCTACTAATTCCCGTTATAAAGAGATATGCACCCACATGAGTGGGGCCCGTTCAGAACTCCATTGCCAGACCCATGGAAGCCACGATGGTAACAACAGAGAACAGGCAGCTGTCCTGCCACAACTGTACATACTATTAAAGGTGTGCACAGCACGCTGGGGACTACTGATGTGAATGGCAAAGGACCTGACTGTCTGCCTCTAAACCCATCCTTTGGTAGAAATATGCAAAAAAGACGCTCTTTGACAGAATGGTAGCGGGTCAAAGGCGAGGCTGAAAATGCCGACGAGGAGTGATACTGCCACTCTGGTTTAATTTTGGATGGGTGGAGCGGCTAAAGGAGTATCCCGGGATCAGCACAGGGACTAGAAATCCTAAAAGGCGGTGTTGCTATTCCTAATCCACCGTGGGCGAAACGACTGACAGAAGGGTGTGAGGCTGGGATGGCGGACGGAAATTCTCTTGACGGGCTGTACTGCCATCTCAACCTCATCGCAGGCGGGTGGAGCAGTCAGCTTCTGCCTCCATGGTGCCCGCAATTCCCTGCGGGATCATTTATTCAGTCTTTGTTCCCTAATGAGTAAATGCCATAATTCATGGCAAAACTTTTCCTTAGTAGGTAGACCAGATTCTTCTTTCTGTGGCCCAAAGTGTTTCCTAAGACTGTAAATTATTCCCTTCCTTCATATACATTGATTTGTAACTTTTGTGCTCACGTTCCCCAGTGAGCATTTTGTTCTAGACTCTTTAATTACCAAACGAGTCCATGGAGGGGTTCCAGAGTATTATCCTGAAGGGCATACACCACGTAAAAACCACCAGGAGTGGAAAATGCTACCCAACAGATTATTCTGGGAAATGGAAGAAAAATAATCTCAAAATTCTGGACACAGTTAGGAGCTTGGCAACTGCACGAGCTGCTCTGCTCCCAAATGTTCAGTAAAGAAAATGCTGAGAGTATGAAAGCCCATGCATGACACAGAAGTTCCCTGCAAACGTTAACTCTTTAACATACACAACAGTGGTTATGAAGCAGTTACTTCAAAGGAATCAAGTAAAGTCATCAAATATATTAAAAGATTCAGACTAAAATGTTAACAGGCACACAGGTTGTTAAGCCTACAAAAGGCTCCATTTTTTTCTGGACAGTCAGGACATCCACAGATTATACTCTAAAATGAACCTGGATATTGTGGGTACTCACAATGTTAATACCATAACATTAAATGGCAATGACTGGCTATTGTTATTACCAGTTTCTCTTATCCTCGCTTTCCATCTCTTATCCTTCCTTGAAGGCCATCTGAATGCAGCTATGCTCTTATCTCCCACATTATTAACATTTTAAACCAGACTCTTGTGCATCATTTTAACAACTCCCTCCAAACTCTCTTTTTTTTTTTTTTCACATGCACTCACAATGAACAGCATTTAAAGCCACTGCTGTGATCCTCCGAGCCCACTCTGGGACCATTCTCACCTGGAGTCTGTGCTTTGATTCCACAATAACTGTTTTCACACAAATCTCTCCTCCTTTATTTTTTTTCTTAAACCACTAAGCACTGTTGGGACTAAGTATATCTCAACGACACTTTCAACACTTCTATTCTATGGCTGTTCTTTCACATTACGTGGGAACCTGTGCAGAAGTCTGTATCCTATTCTCTGCTTCCCAGTAAAGCAATTTATTTAGTCATTCACAAACCCTTCCTGTTTCACATCAGCACGAACCCAAAACTTTCAAATGCTTCATGAAAAATAAAAAAAAAGGAAAACCCTACCCTCTCCCCAAAGATATGCACATGTACCATAGCCATCTTCATCCAAGTTCATAAAAAAAAGAGATGGTTGCACGGGAGACCCACAGGCAGAGACCCATGCTCTGCACTCCCCTGCTCCTCACAGGAACGTAGCGATGGAGATTGTAATGTCTGGTCTTTAATCTCTCCCACTAGCTCCGAGTACACATTTCACCATGGTCCTAACCTTCCCCACCCAACCTTTTCTACATGGAAATGAAGTGGTGTCTCCCACGGGATATTCTAGTTTGTGCGAACTGACGTTTGTAGATAAAGGACAGACGGACAAAAGACAGACACGCAGGTCTTGCCCAAAGACTCCTGAATTCCATGCAGCCACACATCTGCCTTGTCCAACTCTGCATAATTTTCTTTCTGTTTTCAGGATGTGTAAACTGCGGCCTTGGGGGGATATCTGCTAGCGACCCCACTCACGTTTTCGTGCTTCATGTGTTTCAGGAGGCGCAGCTCTCGGTAAGCTCGCTTGGCGAAGAGTTCAGACTGAAACGGGCGGTACAATTTCTTAATGGCCACTTTGGTACCACTTCTTCCATCGACCGCTGAGCTGTAAGGGAAAAGGAAGAGTTTGGTGAGCGAGGACCGAAGCGAGACTGCAAACCCCACCAGCCGCCGGGGCTGGCGAGCGGCTGCATCCCGCCCTGTGCTGCCGGGCCCTCAACCCGTGGCCTCGCTGGGCCGAGGGAGGAGACCAGCTCCCCAAAGCACCTCGCTGGCAGCACCCGGCTCCTCGTTTCATTCGTTTAAAATGCTGCCAGGCCCTGTGGTGAAAAGTAGCCAATTTTCAAAAGCTTTAAAGAGGAACATCTGGGGAGGAAGGAAAAAAGCAAAAACAAAACAAAAAAAAATCCCACAGAACCCAAAACACCACCACCAACACAAACCCAAACCAGGTGTCCCGCCCCAAGGGCCAACACGGTGGGTTTTGGGGGACGCTGCCGCTCCGGGGGAGCCGCACCCCGCGGGCCGGCGCCGGGACCAGGGCCGGGACCGGGGCCGGCCGCGGCGGGCAGCGCTCCCCGGGCAGGGCTGGGGCGAGCTCTGCGAGCTCCGGGGACGACAACATGCGTGGGACGGAAGGCGGGACGCCCGCCGGCTGCCCCGCGAAGGGCTGGGCTCCCCCGGCGGCACCGCCCGCCGCCCGGCACCCGGTTCGGGGGCGGCCCCGCCGCCCACCTGGCCGCCCCCTCGGCCCCCGCGGGGCCCGGCAGCACCGGGCGAGGCCGGGCCGGGTCAGGCACAGCAACCGGAAAAAGTTGGCAGGGAACAACGCGAGAGACGGCCGGGCCGGGCCGGGCCAGGGCGGGCAGCGTCCCCCCGGCCCGGGGCAGAGGCCACGGCGGCGCCCCGCCGCCCCCCCCCAGCCTCCCCGGGGCTGCCCTGCCCCGCCTCGCCCCGCTCACCAGACGGCTCCGTAGGCGCCGGACCCCACGGGCTGCAGGTCCCGGTAGCGGTCCCGCACTTCCCAGAGGGTCTTGGTGATCTCCTGCCGGTAGAAGCCGTTCTTGGGGGAGGACATGGCGCTGCGGCCCCCCGCCGGCACCCACCGACAAAGAGCGCGGGCGGGGGGGGGGGGGGGGGAAGCGGGAGCGGCCAGCGCCGCCGAGCCGGGCTGCGGCGAGGGGCTGGGCTTGGGCGAGCGGCGCCTCCCGCCCCGCTCCCCGCGCACCCCCCGCCGGGAGGCCCGGCCGCCCGCCCCGCGCCTCCCCCGGCGGGGCTGGGGCCAGGCGTGTCCGGCCCCCCCCCGCCCGGGCAGCGGGGGCCGCGCTCCGCCGAGGCGGGGGGCGGCGAACGGCCGGGCGTCCCGGCGGGGCTGCGGGGGCGGCCAGCCCGGCTGTGTCCCGCGGCAGCGGAGCGTGCACAGGCGGGGAAGCAGGTGCCGAGGCTCCGGCTGGCTGCAGAAGTCCTCGCTGTGGAGCTGAAGGCAAATACATCCCAGCCCTCTCGTGGTGCGTGTACCCGCCACGGCGTGGCACCTCACGCGGGCTCGCTCTGCGGTCGCGTTCTGGGTCTGAGACGATGCAAACGACTTTTACGTGAAAGTGTAAGGACTATCGGAAAAGAACTGGCCGGGTGGCAGAGCTCAGGGGCTTGCAATCAGCGCCGCAGTCTGGTTGGAGGCCTGTGGCTAGCGGGGCTCCCCAGGGGTCAGCACGGGGTCCAGTCTTGTTCAGCTTACTCATCAGTGCCTTGGATGGAGGGACAGCGCATACCCTCGGCAAGTGTGCTGGTGATACAGAACTGGGAGCAGCAGCTGATAGACCAGAAGGCTGTGCTGCGAGACCTGGACAGGCTGGAGAGTTGGGTGGAGAGGAACATCATGAAGTTCAACAAAGGCAAGCGTAGGGTCCTGCACCTGGGGAGGGATAACCCCATGCACCAGCACAGGCTAGGAGCTGACCTGCTGGAAAGCAGCTCTGTGGAGAAGGACCTGGGAGACCTGGTGGACAACAAGTTAACAATGAGCCAGCAACATGCGCTTGTGGCCAAGAAGGCCGATGGTGTCCTGGGGTGCATGAGGAAGAGTGTGGCCAGCAGGTTGAGGGAGGTCATCCTCCCCCTCTGCTCTGCCCTGGTGAGGCCACATCTGGAGCACTGTGTCCAGTTCTGGGCTCCCCAGTTGAAGACAAGGAACTACTGGAGAGAGTCCAGTGGAGGGCTACAAATACGGTTAGGGGACTGGAGCGTCTCTCATGAGGAAAGGCTGAGAGCTGGGTCTGTTTACCCTGGAGAAGAGGAGACTGAGAGAGGATTTTATCAACGCTTACAAATATCTGACGGGCGGGTGTCAGGAGGATGGGGCCAGACTCTTTTCAGTGGTGCCCAGCGACAGGATAAGGGGCAACGGGCACAAACTGAAACACAGGAATTTCCGTCTGAATGTGAGGAAAAACTTCTTTACTTTGAGGGTGACAGAGCACTAGAGCAGGCTGCCTGGAGAGGTTGTAGAGTCTCCTTCTCTGGAGATACTCAAAACCTGCCTGGACGCGATCCAGTGCAACCTGCTGTAGGTGAACCTGCTTCAGCAGGGGGGTTGGACTAGATGGTCTCCAGAGGTCCCTTCCAACCCCAACCATTCTGTGATTCCGTGTGATTCTGTGATGAGGGGCCATAACTGATTGATAAGAGCTGGGAGTACAAAAGCAAGCGTTCAAATGACCTTTGGACAAAGGTGTACAGCTGAGGACTTTCCAGTTCATCTCAGGGTCAGACCCCAAGTTTCAACAATATTTCCTAGAGTTGAGTAGAAACAAGCACACACTTGGTTCAGTTGCTCAGAGCAAGTGGTCCTGTGCATGGTTGGTGCAGTAAGAAACAGTTCGAGCAGCAGCTTGAAACAATTGCCGTGCTAGAGTATGGAGAATAGCGACCTTCTCAATATCTCCATAGTAAATAGGCCTGGACTGGCATGTGTAAGGCAAAGACCTGCTTTAAAAAAATGTTTTACATGTTCTCTGTGTGAATATAATTAAAATTCTTGTCCTTCGGGGTCTGGTAAAGCCTTTGTTTTGTCTGACTTCACCCCTGAGCAATGTTGCTGAGGTTAGGTAATTCAGACTTGCTGTCACTAGAGTTCAGTTTGTGGCTTAGCTCACAAGGGGCAATCTGGCCAAGTTTCATCGTTCCCAACGCCTTTTTGGTAGCTGCCATGGGCCCAGACCTTTTTGTGCCTAACTGCCAAATGTGGAAGAGCATCCTGACCTCCCTCCTCCCATCAGTTACGTGGCAGGTACAGGAGGAAAACACGGTTTCTGAAGTTGCCTGCAGAGCAGCGCTGCAAATTTGCTCAGCCTGGGCTAACATCCTTCCACCCAACAGCTCTGTTGTCCAGCGCCGCTCTGTGCCGACCAGTGACCTGTTTGACTCCCTGGTTTAGTCAGTACGGAAAACAACCTTCTGACACTTGGCAGGTAATGTGAGGCTGGTGGCAAGTGTTAGAGTAATGATACAAGTTTGTTTTTAAAAGCCACTGTCCCAGCAGATTTATTTATTTATTTATTTATTTATTAATTTCCAGCCTCACTTTTATGCCATGTTTGCTATTCAGTTCACAGCTGGAGTGAAATGTGGTATGGGCAAGGTGAAGGATAGAGCAGCTTTACCTTTCACTCAGTTTTGAGACAGTCCATTAGTTAAATTACTTTTACTGACAAACATATATGTGTCTAGTACAGTAAGGATTAGTTCTGCTTTTGATCCCTCACCTATTTTTCGTTACCCAGTTGTGGCAAAATTATGCTTTCTTACTGCTTGCTTTTTATCAAGGTAGAAAGTAGATGATTCTGATACAGTAAATGAAAGTACTAACCCAGCACCAGGACAACATCACTCTTGTGCAAAAGCTGAGAAGATTATAGAGCAACTTTTGTGAGGTATTTTAAATTCAGTTACAAAATTGTCCAATGCTGTTTTCCCCATGTTTTTCCTTCGTGTAAGTATTTAGGTATACTTTGCTGTAGATGGATGAGCTGGCAGCCTAGGTCAAATGCAAGACCACTTTTGCTCATCAAGTCACACATATGGCAGCTGAACTGATAAACTTACTGAAAAGAGTAGGGAGTCAGCACTGTTGTAAGAAGGGAAGCTTTGTCTAATAAAACCATTAAAAGTGTCTGTGAAGGGAGCAAGAGGAGAAACTTGGATCCCTCCACAGCCAGTAGATCTTACAGCAGCGTCACAAAATGCATGAGCCTCAGCATCCTGCTAGGCTCGCCTGGATATATGGTGATGTATTTTCCCAAAGACAATCTGTTGCAATGAGGTTAATAAGATACTACGACCATATCTTATCCCAGGCAGTGTGTGCTTGACAGGGTAAATTAAAAAAGGAATGCTATCAGATGTTTCTGCTTTTGGCATGTATTTATTGTAAAGTTTATAGAACAAAAAGGGACCTTCTTCAGACATCATGAATAAAAGATAATAAATGCCATAATAATGAAAAAAATCCCACTTTCCTAATGCCTATCCCGTAAATGGAAGGATGGCAAAGTTGTCACCATGAAGAAACATCCATTTTGATACCATTTTTTTTTTAAAGAGCCAACTTTCAATGTGTTGGAAGGTTGCCATCAGCTGCAAAGCATATGAGGTAGATGGGATGTGTACAGCAGTCTTTCTAATCCCTCTGGGGACTGAGAACTCAATTTACACTCCAGCCTGGACATGAGGCTTCGGTGCTGGAGCGGGAGCTCTGCCAGACAGCCGTGAGAAAGCTCACCGTGTTTTCCTGAGAAGTTCTGCAGGTACGGAGTCTGGTGAGAGAGTTTGACAGCAATGCGGCTGACAACAGACTGTTTATTAGACGTGATAAAATGGCACAGCTTAGTTGTCAGGAGCTGAGCTGCGGGCTGGCTGCCGGGCCCTGGGTGAAGGAGGTGCCTCTGTGTGAGCAGGGAGAGGGACTGGGACCTTGGTCACCCGGTCCAGGCACTGGCAACATGGATTCAACAGGGGGAAAGCAAGGGGTCATACAAGGTCCTTGGAAAAAATCAAGCATCTTCCCACCTTTCTGTCTGTTTATGTCTGTAAGATGTCTTTCATGTGGTCATTTTGTTCTTGATACACCAATTCACATATGAATATGTTAGTTCTGTAAAACACACCTTAAATGTCAATAAACATAAAATCTTGCTGAATTGTCAAAAGCTGATTCCTAGAACATTATTTTTTTAACCAGCTTTCTATCCCCACCTTCAAAAAGTACTCTTTTCTTGTCTATTTACATATATTGCCATGGAGGAAGTAAGTCCATTTTATTTATTACAACAAAAAGTAAAGCTTAAATAATAATAAAAAAAAAAATCTCAGTTTTCATCTGAAAGTATTCCCATACTATTGTGTCCCCACCCTTCCCCGGTGGATCTGCTGCCAACTATTTTTGCAGCTTTTCTGTGTTCGTCTCTCTGACCCCTGAGCAGGATGCTTCGGTTCCAGTGGCCCGGAGCACCCCCGGGGGCCTCGCCATGCTGCCAGAGCACTCAGCCATCAGCAGAAATGAATAAATATGCACCACCTACGTGCTTTTTAAAAAAAAATATTTTCTAAACTGGCCGTTTCATTTGTTCCAGAGGTCGAGTGAGAACTTACCAAGTAACTATTTACTACCCCAATTATCCCAGCTTGCTGGAGGGGGGTGGAGGAAGCGAGGCCTGGTGTAGAGGGTAGCAGACAGCTATGTATAAACCAACTGCTTTTAACACTCTCCTAATGCTTTCGCCTCAGAGCCTGCCTAAAGGTCCTCTTCATACTCATTCCTACAATAAACTGTAGGAGTTGAGTTTTTAAACTATCACAGATTGTTGCAGTCTGAGATGCTATTGTGCACTGAGGGAAAAATACTCTTGTGTTGAAGAGTTTCCCAACTTCAATGCAAAAATCGTATGAAAAGGACATTAACAGGTATCACTGATTGATAGCTTTACTTATTGTCATTACATAGTTGTGCACATCACCCGTTTAAATCACCAAAAACTTGGTGGTACTCTTACCCTATCTTCTCCATCCTCATTTAACATGGCATTCATTTGTTGTGTTTCCATCTCAACCTAACGAGAGAGCTGGACAGGACAGGAGTACAGTGTGTTATTTTTGCACAGAACATAACGTAACTAGGGTTTATTCTTGATTTGAGCCTTTGGGCTCTATTATAAAATGAGTATGAAATAGGAGTATATTATCTTAGTGCTAACCTACAGGATATTATTCTAAGGAGCAAAGTATGGCTCAGTGGAGGCTGCCAGTTATGGCAGATTTAATGTGTATTTGTCTCGGGGCTGCCGCTGCGATTCAGTATTTCTACTGTGTTCAGTATTACTTGTGATCAAATTGGAACCTAAAAGGACTAGCTAAAACCTCTGTGCTACAGTACACATCTTAATTTGTGACAATAGTTGAAGCTGGGGGACTATGTGAGTGCAAAATGAAGCATTTGTATGCATGCAAGATTGAAGCCTAATTGAACAGTTTCACTCATTATGTAGAAATTTCCTGTCTAATGGATTAAGTGTCAGATTGGTTGGAAGATCAGTGTTTGCATAGGAATCTCACAATATATTCCCTCCTTGTAGTGAAAACTTAGACCCTTTTAGGCATATCAGTTCAATATTTTATCTTGCAGCAGAAAGCAGGTCAGTGGCAGCCACACTAATGCAGCTTACTGAGTCTCTTGGTACTGGTCCCTTAAAAACCCTTACACTTTTTGCCTACGCTCATAAATTAATGACACTTGGTACTCTCACTTGTGCGAGCGTGCTGATTTTCTGAGGATCAGCTTTAGAGAGCTGGACTACATCCATAAACACTAGCAGCACGATTCACATGTAGGAGAAACAAGCAGCTGCTTTTAAAGCAGAGGTGTTGCTATTAATTCCTTCCTAAAGAGATTGATCTTGCAGAGGCTGAATTCCTTTCTGCTGCTACCAAAGGACATAATTTACCCAATTTACAGTGCAATTCTCTTTCAGCAAGAGCTAAATCTTTACCACTGCTCATCTGTTAGGGATTCTTGGGCCAAGTCAGCAATTTACAGATGTAGCAGAGGATACTTAAGTAATTTGTGCCTGCAGCTGGATATGATACTTTTTGAACAGATTCATCTTTGAGCAGGTCCCGAGAGTCAGGAAGGTGGAGGTCTGTTTTCTCGTTATGATCCAGGAGCGCACGTGACGGGAAGAAAGGAAGGAAGTGGCTTTTGTATTGACTGCTCTCCACCTCTGTCAAAGGTGCTTTTGCCGCCAGCGTTTTGTCCTTGAAAGGGTTGTCCCCTCCTGTCCCTGGGGTGAGCTTGCTGTGTTGGATCCTGCACCGTACTGACCCTCCTTCCCCCTTGCTTTCATCTTTTGCACCACATCAAAAACACGCCGAGAGCACTAATGGGAATTCGGCAACCATGCTGGCTAATTAATGGCTCTTGACCTACTGGTGCATGATATCTTTTTTCATATGTCAGTGTTGATTGCCTAATTTCCTATTATTTTTCCCCCTATAAATTCCCAAAGTTATTAGTAACCCTGCTGTTTCGTACTTGTGTCATCACTTTGTATGTTCTTGGAGGAGTGAATTCTGGGTATTATGGCAAGTGATACTCTCTAACGCTGTGCTTTTCCTCTAAACCACCCTTGGTTTTTCTTTCCACTAGCACATTGTGAATTTTCTTTAGTCTTGCCTTTATTTCCGCTTTGGCTGTGGTATATCAATTTCTCGCTGCTGGGCTTCAGTGCTGATGAGGTAGAGAGCTTGAAAAATAAAGATGCAGATTTTAAGAGCAGTGTAGTGTATACTTATGCATGTCAAAAGATGGAGATGTATGCAAAAGACTTCTTTTTCCTTTTGCAAGACCTTTTGCTTCCAGTGATGATAAAATTACTAAACTTGAGGTTGCACTTAACACTGATTATAGAGTGAGATAATAAATACTAGAAGTGATTTCAGTTCAGTAGGTGGAGGGATAACAAGCTCTTGTGACTGAAAGCTGAAATTAGGTAAATTCAGACTAGAAGTAAATTGCTAACAATGGCAGTAATTCACCAGAGAAAGCCCCTGGAGAGTTGTGTTCTCCCCAGCCGAAGCCTGAGCCGCCTCCTCCGCTAGCATCGCCCAGCCGCGCTCCTCCGAGCATCCCTTCTGTGCTTCGCAGGTGGTCAGGGATGATGAGCACCCCAGTTCAGTGTGGGCTAAACCCCACCATGCTCTCCTCAAATGTGCAGGCAATGCGGAGAGGATCTGCAAAAGCACGATTGTAATAATGAGAGGAAGAGTGGTGTCAGATTAAAACCCCTCAGTTTAAGCAGGCTCCGCTACAAGTTTTGCAAATAAAACTTGGGCCATGTAAACAATGCCTTCATTAAAGACATTTTTAGCAAATAAATTTTCATAAAATATTTACCTTTGTATTTATTTACTCTTTAAAATTTACTTTTAAACGATCTGCCTTACAGGTTCACCACGCCTGACAAAGCCCTGACTCCTAGCCGTTCACCTCCATTCGCCTGTTTGTGTTGGTTGACAAATGTTTTTTTCCATCTGTGTTCAAACGATAAGCATTGTTAGTGCCAAGCCTTCCACCTTTCTGTCCCAGTGGAGTACCGTCTTTCCAATTACCCTGTCCTGCTGTTGTAAACTGATAAACTTACCACATTGCAGTCCCACTGCAGTTGGATTACCACAAGGGAGTCAGTTACCTGCTCTAGAAAAATACTTTAATTAGTGGCTTTTGAGGTCTAAGAAATCGCCTTCATTTTGCAAGTCTAGGGAAAAGATGTCTCTCTCCCTACTGTTTTTCTTGACATTAAAATGAGATGATTTATGGGTTTTGATGGTATTTCATTAAAAATAGCTGCGCTCTTGTTACCCATTACTGTCACCTTTGATTAGTTTAAACGTGGCTATGACCGTATTCTTCCTACATAATTTATCTCCTAGAAAAAAATTACATCTTTGAATGTAAAAGGAAAAATTCAGAGGAAGATTCAGAGTTGCCAGAAGAACAAATTTGGGAAGTGATATAAGACTTTCTTTCTACCTCGAGTAGCAGAGCTATAGCAAGAGCAGACCGTCTGGTCTTTGCCTACCACAGAGTTTTACACGTCCTTTGAAACATTTGGTGACGGCCACCCTCATAGCCAGGAAACCAGATTAAACAAACGATGGGACAAATCCCACACTAAATTAATTATCGTTGGATGCAGGAGGTTCTTGTGAAATCTCTTTACTTCATCCTTGCCGTTCCAGCTGGAATAGGGCTGCAGAACAGGCTCGCAAGCTCATTATCAGATTTCAGAGAAAATAAAGCACTGAGCTACTTTTCTGTTAACTAGCAAACAAACAAATGAAAAAAATATATTTAAGACATGACTAAGTGATTATTTTCATTATGTAGTCAGACAAATAATTTAAGGATTTACAACCTTTTCACCTATTTTACTCAGCATGAAATTCAGTTGTGGCATGACCATTGCAGGCCTCATCCAGCTTCGTAGGAAGCCAGCGTAATGGTGGCCAGACAACACCTCAAAGGACTCACCAGAAATCCATGCAGGCATTTACTTTCAGATTAATATGCCTTGCAGAAAGTTGAATACAAGTGGCTGTATTCCACTAGATGCAAGTATCGGATAGCTGGCCAACATTATCAACAACAGTCCACCACTTAGTCCACAAATTAGGAGCACATTTTCTAGATGGAATGTTTATTTCTATTTCTCAAAGAAGACAAACAATACTGTATCAAGTATCTCTGAAAAATCAAAGTTCTTGGACTTAATTTTTTTTTAATCTGTTTATTAAGAAAAAGCTTTTCTTTTTACATAGAAAAAGATACAGAGGAAGGTAAATAAATGCAGTAGAATTCATTACCTCATGTCATAGCTGTACAACTGAATCTTAATGACAAAAGTTGCAGAAAACCTAAATATTACAAAAAGCCACTTCCAAAATGAGACTCTGACAGAGCGAGAATGAGACACAAAAATGAACAACATCATCGAACAACTGTGAATCACAAGTATGTAGAAGGACACAGCCAGTACACCACAAGAGGCCTCATGCCAAAGGACATTCCCGTTTCCCTATTATGCCTTCAATGGGGAAATCAGATAAATTTAATTCTTTAAGAAATCTCGGTATCTGGTATATCCTGCAATTTATTATTTAATTTTCCAACTTTTCAGAGCTGGAAAGCCTTTAAAATTTTCCTCAGAAAGAAACTCTGGCGAGATGGATATTTTGTTTTTCACAAACAAATTCTTAAATCGTCTTGTTTTGTCATGTCTTCCAATGGCAATTATTAGATTATTTTCCCAAGGATTATGTGAAGGAAAATAAGACAATGAGGAATATTGAATTCAAAGCTGTGAGCTGAACTGAGCACTCTTGCACTGCCATCTGTGACAGCCTTTGCTGAAGCTCGCAGAAGACTACAGAGATCTGCCGCGGGGCCTTCAGGGCGCCTTCCTGTGAACTCGGGCAAATTCACCAGCACTCCACCGATGGCACGGTTAAGAGTACCATCGGGAAGTAAAATCATCTCACAAATGGGTATTATGCGGATTAAAAAATTATACATGGGGAAAATAATGAGAACAGACACTTGAATGGCAACAGAAGACAAAGATTTATTTTTACTGACTTTCAACTGGTGTTAAGATTGCTTGAGAGACATCCAGTAAGTTTGTAAGACCACCACAGATATGACTACATATGCATATTCTGTCTATCCCACTACCACGCCCTCTCTTCATAAAGGCACTAACTATAAATAATATGAAAACGGACAGATAAAATGCCAGAAAAAAATGGATTGCTTGTATGGACTTCTATGTTTATGTTTCTAGACATTCATGCTTTAAATGTACAATTTTAAAATTAATTTTAAAAGTCACCTTTATTTTGGCAGTACAACTGATAAAATGAAACATGCAGGACACACAGCTCAACAGAACTCAGTGCATAATTTTGTCAGAATGAAGCGGTTCTTTATCACCCTTTGTGAGTTGGGAATACATTCATATTACAAGGCAAAAAAAAACCCACCCAAAGCAGACAACGCCTGGCTTCCGTATAATGCATCTGCTTTTCCACATCTTCTCCAACATCTTTGGATAGTAAAATCTATGTCTGACCACAGGTTAAATTGTATGGTTATATTTTACCAGTCTTCATAGTGCAGCAAGGCAAGACAGAGCTGCCTGTATTCACTGTTCTATCTCCAGGCTATCCATTTTTAAGTCGGGGGGTTTAAAGCTAATCACTTCTTCATAGGTGAGTTCTGTAGAGAGGGTGTAAGGGAGAGAGAAGAATTAGGTGATATTCTCTTCAAAAGAAAAATATTCCAGACAGAACAGTTCTATGGATGCATGTGACTTGTCGTTTACATTTCCAGCCTTTTTAGAGTCCAGATCCAAAACCAGACTGAATTCACTAGGAATCCTTCTGTTAACCTCAGATTACAAATTAGACTCACAAATACTGTTATTGTACAGCATGTCTGTCCCCTTCAGCTAATTACTAAAACACACAGGCCCTGAAATGGAAACATCAATTATGCTGTCAGATGACCTGCCAAAATGACATAATAAAAGACAAAATGTAATGGAAAATGGAAGCTTTAAAAGCACCCGAACAGGTTTTAAAATGTACACTTTTAACTGTGAAGAATGTTCTTTATCATCTCTCAGTCAATTGCCTGCAACATAAATCACTCGCAATTCTGTGCTAACGCCTTGGGATCTAGGTTTTGGGGGTTTTTTAGGCTTTATTGTAACCCACTTAATTTTAAGGTCCTCTGAAAAAAATTTTCTTTTCTCTTAGAAGCATGTAACAGTTCTATTTTCATCAAGAAGGGCTTAGCTAGAAACATGGATTCCCTGCTATTTCACCCTGCTTTAGGAATAGCCCTTTATCTTTTCATGCTGACAGTCATGTCCTGCTTTGTGCCTTGCACGGTAATGGAATATGTCGTCAGCGGCTACCTCCTATGTATTTTCTCAAGTTAGGTATTGTATTTTAAGGGCCAAATCCTGTTCACACATAAATATATGGCTAACAATGCATTATTTCAGGTTCTGGTTTCCAGTGATGTTTAAATCAAACGTGTGCCTATTAACTTGTTTATTAAACAGATCTGAGACAGCTGCTACACCTGCAAGTGGACCTAGCAGTCTTCTAAAAAGTATGTAAAAATCTTCGGGTTGAAGAGCTTACGCTCTGGTTGTGTTATGCCCTAGCATGGTGTATGGTGACCAGCGTGCCAGCTTCAGTGAAGGACTTCTCTGAAAGAAATGCTGTGTGCAGAACCCCTGAGGCAGAGGGATTCGTTAGGCGACTCTTTCAGTGATTGACTTGCGGCTATTAAGTAGCATCTGGTCACAGGCAGCCAGGTAGCAGCTAGAGTGGTCCTGACGGAACGCGGAGGAAGCCAGCGTACTCACAAATGGGACACCTGGACCTGTATTAGAAATTATTCCTGCTGGCTGTGCACTGTATGTTTATGAAGCTCCTTACCCAGTTCTCGCGCCACCTACTCAGCAGAGCGTACAGATGTTATGCTGAGATATGTGCAACTGGAGCCACAGCTAAGGGGAGATAGTGCATAGCATTCAACTCTGAATAGCATACTCTTGGGCTCTAAAATTCTGAAATATTTTCTAACTGACCAAACATGTCAGAAAGAAATCTATAAGCTTGGGCTGCAAGCCTCAGCAGTGTGCAGTGGAGGCCAAGGAAACTCTTCAGTGCATAACGTGTAAGACAAAGTGTCTGAAATCTCATTTTACTCCGGTGCTCAGTTTCTCTTAGGATTAAGCGCCACTGATTTTTAATTTGAACAGAAAAATAGGGGAAACACGGCATTGACATCTTGAGAAACTGGGTCAATATTTCATCAACAATATACATATTTTAGGCAAATGGTCATCTTTCATATCATCTTACTTAAATGTGGTACATACTGTACTTGAAAATAGAAAAGTTTATTCCCCAAGATAAAAATATGGCCAGGAGGAAGAGCTGCATGTCCTGCGCCTGAGATTTTTGCCTCAGGCCTTTTTTTTTCCCCTGTATAAAGAAGGAATTTGACCTGTAGTTCCAGCAAGGACAGTGATGTAGAAAAATATGATACTGTCCTTTCCAGAGAATTCACCTCCACATCCTCACTTCAGTTCAGAAAGTGTTAAGCTAAGATTGTTCCTGAAATAATTTCAACAGAGTTTCATCACAAACAGAAATCAGCTTCATGACTCGGAAATTGTTAAACTTTCCTGTTAAAGACTCAGTCAACTGAAAAAGTAGCAGAAAACAAATCATCCACTTGGAAGTACAGCAGCAAATTGAACATGCCTCTCAATAAACAAGATGTATGGGCGGTGCTGTATGCTGCCAGGTTTTGCAGAGGAGAGCATGTGTAAGGAGTAAGTGGTACCAGTCAGTCCTCCTTGTTTGTACAGATGCAGTTACGCTTCTAGAAAACCCTTTTCAGGGCTCTCGGAGGTTGCTTTATTGTAGAGAGACCCATGAGCCTGCTCCTGTCTTTCTTTAAGATATATTTGCTGTAGTCAGTCTGCTTATCTCCCCCGCAATGCCCAGGATAAAACATGGCACAAGTGGAAGGGCATGAGTAAGACATGGGAGGTCAGTATTTTTCATCATTAACCTACCCACTATGCTAATATATTTTTATCAAACCTTTCTGGAGTAAAAGTTATGGAATATACAAATAGAAACAGAAGAACATTTATCTTATAGAATACATATTTAATCTTAAGCCAAGGAAAGGACTTTACTGATAAACAGGAACAATTAGTTTTCTAGAACATTACTGTCAATTCAAAATGTCTAGTAAGGAATTTTTAGCATAATATGTCCTCGTTAGGCAATGATGAAATTGGACTGTACTTTTCAGTGTACTTGCAAACTTAATGTTTAGCCACCTGACTTCCGTGATACTGTAGTGCAATATGATCATGATGCAAGCATGGAATTAACTAATACAGAAAGGTTGCTGCAGTATTTCTCAAGGATGGGTTTTGGGCTGTCACTCCCAAGTAAAATCATCAACTCTCATCTCAAACAGGATCAATAGCATGATCTATTAATTCCAATTACTTGGCTATCTAAAGAATGATTAACAAAATACACATCTATGTGGAAAATATTCATTTCTGGTTCTGAACAAAGCTAGACCAGAATACCAAATAGCGTTACTTGCCCTAGGACAGTTATTTCAGCTCAGGATCTGACTTAGAAAACTAAAAGCAAGACAGAACGTATGGTTACCTGGTAACTAGCATCAGCTTTTAGTTAAGATTAAACCTGCTATAGGGAATCTAGTGAGGAGATGATAGAATGGGGGGGGAAGGGAGCAAAATCCAGAGAGGAAACACAACCCTTTCCACCTCTTCACCCCCACAAGCACACACATGGACTTATCTTGTTTCCCTGAGGCTTAAGAGTTCAAATTGCTCTGGTTAGAAACAGAGGAAAAGTGTTATTTAAGTAAGGTTTTGTTCTGCTGCATGTATTGACTACTCTGTGCAATTCTGTTACCTTTCCATTCATCTATGGTTCGCTCCTTATTCTCTATTGACTCATCGTACAGCTCGGCCTCAGGTTCATCATCTGGATCGTGATACTGTACAAAGTATGGATGTGCAAGTGCTTCCGAGGCAGTAATTCTTTTATCACTGTCTAATATAAGCATCTTCTCAAGAAGATCTACAGCTAAGGGAAAAAGAGAAACACAGTTCAAAGCCAGAAAAGACCATCTAGAAATAAAAAGAGAAGGCAACTGTTTACACACAATCTATTCTGACTCACCTTAAAGACAGTTAACATTATTGGCAAACCCACAAAATTTAGGCAATATAACACATAAGTTTTGAAGATTTTATACTGTGAGAACAATTTTCAGAGCTGAAGGAAGCTTCTGGTTTGCTTGTGGTATGCACAAAAGTTCATTATAGTCTATTTGATATCTGATTCACCTCCTCAGACATCCAAGGCCGCCATTCTGAAAAGATCTCTTGTGTGCTTAGAAGTTAAATATCCTGTGTTGTGCATCATGTGCTTAACTTGGTCCTGATCAGTGCAAACTTAAGTAAATTAAAATTGTGAATGTGAGATTACACTTTTAATTAGCTGCACCAATGAAATCATCAGATGAAAACCCCAAAGCAACTTTACAGGACCCAGCATAAAGAAAATATGTTTGAAGTCGACAGTTGCAGAATATTAGAAATGAGAGAGATCTGTAAGGCTGAAATTGGTTTTATATGGAAAGTTTATCATAACTATTTAAAATATTATATAAAAATTATTTATAGTGCTTTCATATAAGCACTGTCATTAATTTGCCTTTATGATATTAATATGTAGCATGCTCTCATGTACCTCATGCAAATAAATCCTGTTTTTTATAAGAAAGCATTCACAGCTACTTGTATTTGTAAAAATAAAATTGTCTTTTAATACACAGAACGAATTAAAAACATTTTAACTCATAGTACTTCCCTATATACAATGTTCTAACGTGCACTCGATGGAACTGACCAGGCACTGTAGTAAGATGACTCCGGTGACCCAAACATCTCCTTTGCCGTGCCACAAGAAATGGTTCACAGAAACACCTCTTTTGCACAGGAGAAGCAATTGGTTAGACATAAAAACAATTGTGCAGGATCAGACCAGAGGTCTGTCTAGCCCGGTATCCTGTGTCCAACAATGGGTAATATATTCCTCAAAAATAATACTCAAAAGGGTCATTCAAGCAGCTATACTTCCTGCTATATTCTTCTGCTCGCCAGCAATTTACAGCTTATGGCCTTCCTGAGCCAGAAGTGATGTCTCTAGTCTAGACCCCGTGACATTTTTATTTGTTCCTGCTATATATATAGCTGGCTTTTGCTTTTCATCCACAGACCGTTTTCCTTTAGGAGGTTCCCGTAATCTCCACCAGAAACAAAAGACACAGGCTTCATGAAGGGAAAACAATCTCAGGATGAAAGGTTAAGCAATGCTCTTCTCGCTGGTCTGATCATTATTATATGGGATCATATAGCAAAGGAAGGCTTGAGTTCCTATGTTAGTGAAAGATTTAATCTGTATCAGTCTGACTTTCTTACCTAATGGATTGGCACCACGAAATACTGCTTTCAAATCCTGTTGAGGCATATGTGGAAGAGATTCAATGTATTTTCTTGCCTAGGAATAAATCAATATACATACCACATGCACAGAGGTTAAATTTTGCCCAACAATAACCACATCAACTCTAAAAAAACAGATGTCATATTTTTTGTTTCTTATACGTGGGAAACCTTCTTTACATAAAACCATAATGTATGACTTTGTTTTAAACAGTCATTCCTGTATATTGCACAATAAGCCAGAGAGTTTTAAACAGGTATATTTTCCTCTAAGGGTTATGCGTTAGCACTTATGTTTTCGCCTATGCTTACTGGTTCATTGCAGTATATCCCCAGGGAACACACGCATCTAACGTTCGACCAGAAATTGCAATGTAAATCATCTTTCAGCTTCCCTCAGCGAAGTGGTATAATCCAGTCTGCATCCTTCCCTCCTCTCTCTCCTCTGTCAAACAGTAGCTTCACTAACCAAAGAACAAATCCTGATACTCCCAGGGTGCAGGTCTTCAGACCTTTAACAGAATTTATAGCTTGCCTTGTCACCGTGGCTTTGAAAGGCTCATCCAAACTCAGCTAGGAGAAGCCTACCCACATATCGGACGCACAGCTGTCAGCGTGGAGCCTGACATTACACGAGCTACGTGTTTCTTTGCTGAGGTAGATAGGTCGGCAAGAGAAGAGGCTGAATGCTGGTCCTAAGGGCTGGGATCAGACAGAACAGGGAATTCTGAAATGGAACAGTTAAAAGAAGAGGAAAATGGCTGTCCCCAAATCCGTAAAAAACCCAGCTGGTCTTTGAACAAACCTTAATCCTTTTAAAACATGTTTGTGTTAGAGGGATGGCTCCCTGCACACCTAGTAATCCTGTTAGAACGAGACTATCTGCAGGAGGCTAACTAAGCATCCTTGGCCCACTGAAGACAGCAAAGGAAATAAAGTTGTTCATACCAAGAAGCCCCATGGCTTCAAGTGAGACATCAGATTGAGAATTGTGGAACTATCTTCTAGACTATCAAGAAGCAACTATAAAATACTCTGACATATTGTGCAATCCTACAACCACACTTGGGAAACAGTTCCTGTTCCCTACACTGTTCTCTCTGCCATCATCTTAATTTCTACAGCTACAATGAACTGATATAAAGATATTTTAAATCATTACATAGCATAGTCTCTTTTCAAGCTGTGTTCTAATTTAATGAGGCAGATCTATTTATTTTTCCTGCTTCTTGTAAGATGTAAGCATATTCTATCAAAACTCTAGAGTACCATTAGTGACACATTGCAAAGTCTTACTAAAAGAAGCAAGCCTTCATGTGTTATGTCCCCAACCTGTTAAAACTATATTAGCATTTTCCCTTTTTATTATGGGGGCTGACAGCAAGGCTTTCTAAGAGGATGATTTCTTCTTAGCAGCTGTAGCCAGTCACGCAGAGAATGGTGTTTAAAGACTAGTCAAACACAGGCTTCACTCCACCTATTTTATGCCCCTAAAGTTCATAAAGGCAGTAAACACCTGCTAGAAGGTCAGGGTGTGCAGCTCCTATCAGAGTTAAGTCTTCCAGGGCATTAGTTTATACATATATATGAACAGCAGAGCAAAAGAGAGCTGTCACACATTCTTGCATGGAAGCTATGGACTAAGGTAGAAACAAGAGGTAAATTTATCTTCTGACAAACACCTGTGGATTTGTGGATTATTTGTTTCTGTATGGACATTAATTAACATCACTAATCCAAACATGACTGAACAAGATACGGTCAAAATTATCTCCAACCTTGCCCAGAAGTCCTTTGAAAACAACACAGACCTATCAAAGTATACTTACCAACCTGTCCCCTCTGCTTGTACATTCACCACAAAACCCCCACCAATAGAATCCAGACATTTAAATTATTCTAAAAATAATGAAATGCATTCATCGTTTAAACCCGTATTAACATGAAAGACTGACAAAACAGCTCAGTAGCTTGTGCTGAAACATCCCATGAGGTTGATCTTTTAGTTTGCAATTCTTTAATCCTCTACTTATAACTGAAAACAGGCTTGGCATTTCAGAAAACCTCTGGCCTTGCTGTTAGAAGAATGGAAAAAATTGTCCGGGACTGCAAGCTGCATTAAGAAATATCTAAACAATAAGGCCAAAGTACAAGGTAAAGAAGAACTAGAACGAAGGAACAGAATAGACACTCCCTTGCAGGAGGCAAGTACCTCCAAGCAAGGTACGTATCTCCTTTGACATTGCTCCTCTAACCAGCCAGCAGCAGCCCAGAGGTGACCTGGCAGCACTCCCAGTCATTAACTTGGTTTTTGTGTTCTCCCTATGCTCTGAAGGTATAATTAGCCCCAGTGAGACAGTTTTGGGATTCCTGTAGCTCACTGAGGTATGCTCTGAAACACAAGAAATTAAAGACAAAAGCAGATACTATCTCCAGTAAATATTTAAGATGCTTAATCTCATAATCAAAAAGCTTACAAACTGACTAGTTGGGGGTAAATCACTCATTTGTATACACTACTGTGAACGCGTTACTGCAAAAACCGTAGGATCTTAATAACACACAAAGGCTATACAAGGACCTACAAGGCCTTGTTGTGTGTGGTGGTGTGTGTGTGTTGATACACACACAAACTGAAAAATAGCCATTAGTATTAGTCTGAGGTGTATACAGAAAAGGTTTAAGAAAACAGCTTCAGCTCAGGAGGTATCTGTGTGCTGTTTATCTGAATTTTTACACTGTGCCCATCACCTGCCTTTATCAGTCAACACCACATCTCATTCCTCAGCTGGATATCCACAATTATTACTTAAAAGTGAATTCTTCAAATGTAGCTTTAGCAGAGAAACAAAGTGGAAAGTGTTCATTTACTAGATTACTATTTTAACGAAGTCATATGGAGAGTTAAAACTCACACCGTTAACTACAGATATTATCACGAAAGTGGACCTCCCACAAGCAGTCGGAAAGATGAATAAATACCAATTTCAAATTAGGGATCCAAGTAAGAGCACTCCTGTAGCACACACATTATTTGATTCTGGTATCTCTGTTTAGGTCCCTTACAACAATGGAAAGCATCAAAATTACAGAGACATCAGATTTAATAACAACAATATAATGCTCTGAGCTGAGCATCAGTTTGATTTTTTTTTTTTAATTATAAGTATAGTAGCAAAATAAAAGATCATCAGGACCAATTGCAAAACTTTCAAAAACTGAGTACATGAGAACAAGTATCAAAACTAATCCAGCTGACAGTCAAGGCATTTGGATAGCTCTAAAAAGAATATTTTTTGCATGGTGGCATTCCAGCAGGAAAACACAGAGATAATTTTAAAGTGTTTGCTCATTTCCAAATCAGAGTATCTGCGTAACAGGACCAGTGACATACAATGCCAATTAGAGAAAAGAATGATAGAAAGTCAGTTAACCGAATGAAGCTGTGAACTCACATGTTCTGATGATATCTTCTTCAGAAGTTCAGAACTGGGTGTGCCCACAACTTCCATTATTCTCTTTAGCTGATCGATATCTGCATTATTTCAGGGAAATAAACAGGACACCTTCCTTCTGGGTTTAAACAATTAATGAGCTTTCATGCAGATAGTTAAGATGTTTAAAACTATTCAGCAAGACAATTCCATCGTAGTCCACGGAAGGATACCAATTCATACCTGCTTAAGCCTAGTCCTGGAGTATCAAATTCTCTATTGTACTATATGAATCTGTCAGGCGTGCCTGTACATGAGAAAAATACATGCAAAATATTGCTTTCCTGTCCAGCTCCCAATTTAACATATTCTTAAGCTTCATTTTAATAGCACATTTATGTTTCAGTGATCTGAGGGATTTCTGAAGAACAGTCTAATACAATACAGCACATAGGGCTAGATTACTAATCTGAGGGCTGGTAAGTGGAAAACTCTCATTCGGTAGCTTTAAAAACCTGTTTTATACCAGTCTCAAGATTAAAAACTTTGAAAATGTTCCTTTTTCATTGTCATATATGACCTGTAAAGTATATTACATTTTCCCTAGAGACTCAAGGTTATTTTACAGCTTTATTTAAACTGAGGTAATCATATAATTGTAGACAATATTTTATAACAGCAAAAAGTATCTTATTTCTTGAAAACTAGACGTATTGATTTTTCCAAATACCACCTATCATGTAATCAAATAGTCTGAAGCACAGTCATCATCCAGATGATGAACATCTGGACAATGCCTGTGGTTACAATAGAGCCTAACGATGCTGAGCACAACAGAAAGGTCAGCAAGGAGACCTGGTCTCTCAGCTCTCTTAACAGTTTTTCAGGCAATTCTAATGTTATCTTGTTTAGCACCTGGCAATGGCTTAGTTTTAGCAGAAGCATTTGCTTTTTGAGGGGTTTCAGAGCAGCGAAAAATGTCAATATTCAGTACAGAAGAATGTGCCTTTGTTTCTCGTATTAAAAGCTTTCCTCCTCTGATGCAGTTCTTTCCTCATTCCTCATTATGTGTTTTTCTTTGGTTTTCTTTTATTATTTTACAGCTCTCCTCAGCAATGGCTCTTTTTTTTCTCCTGCCAGCGCAGGAAACACCACTGGAAATCCCCGGCGCTCCAGCAGGGACCACAGCACAGCGCTGAATAAAAGACAGGATTTTGTTGCTCCTGTGGCATTTCTGGAACTGCTGGCTTTTTTGATAACAGGACACAATATGCCTATTAACTCACTTATTATTTAAAAGTTAATTTGTTTGCATTTTAGGAACTTCCAGCCTAAAAGCAGTTCTATTTTTTAAAATTATATTAGCTGATCAAAAAATATTGCCTTTACTCAGCTTCAAAGTATGTTATTTCAGTAAGATACACACATGGAAGAAATCCGCTCTGTTGTAACTAGGTTATTATTTAAATACAGATACACAACAAAGAATAAATGTAACTTATTGTTGTTTAGGAACATCTGTTAGTGGTTTTTTTCCTACCAGTGGGTCTTATATTCAGCTGTTATAGACACTAAACTGAAAGATTAGCAAAAATTGTTTACTGTTTTAGAAGTTTGTTACCTCAAAACCATTTGCATGGAAACACTCAAGTCATTAGGAAAAAAGGCAGAATTAGAGAGTATTTTCATAGCTGCATTTTTTGTTTGATGTTAAGGATACAATCATCTCCTGGAAATAGGGCCTTCCCTTTCAATAGCTCTGCCATGATGCATCCAACCGACCAGATGTCAACTGCCAAAACACGGAGAGAGAAACGTGTACGATGAATCGAAGGGATCCTTCAACAGAGTTGCCTCTTGGTTTAAAACTATCCAGCTGTAGCAAAATGCAAGTCTCCACAGTTTACCTGTTTGATTGTAGTGCATCCAGTTTAACATAATTTCTGGAGCTCTGTACCATCTTGTTGCAACATACCCGGTCATTTCATCATCAGTTTGTCGCGCTAAACCAAAGTCTAAAATCTACAGAATAAAAATAAAATAAAATAAAATAAAAAATAATTTTTAAAAAAATCCTTTTTCACTTTTGTTATAGGTACTGATTTTCCTCATTACTCATTTCTGAGTTTATCCATAGTCCCTCACTATCGGTGAAGTAAACCAGCAACACTGCGGACGAGCTCATCTGCTCTCCCTGCTGTAGCCCTGCAGCCTACAGGTCTGCATAAAGATGCTTCCACTGCGATGAGCCTGGCCCTTTTGTCCTCTAAGGCAAACTTTACGTTTTGCCTCAAGTTCAGTTTTCCACTGACATTCATTTGCTAAAAATAAGCACTGTTGCTATAAAAAATGAAACACTATCAACTGGGAATGTTTGTGTAAAATGCCAACAGCAAGTGCCACTGGCCATTTAAACATTTAAAGACCACACGAGCTGCTTACAAATACGCAGAATTTCTGTTGTTTCCCTCTCATGTCTATCTAAGGATTTACCCAAATCGCGCATCATTCCGATGCCACTAGGAGAGCAACGTATATCCTGCGTAACAAGGTAGATTTAAATCACATACCATCTGGTTTTGGTAGAACTCCCCCACAGAAACAACAAAGGAGCTCTGTTTAGGTATGCATATTACTCATAGGCTTGATAGCAAAATGTTCCCCTCCATATGCTCTTCCTTGCTAAGTTTACATTGACGGGAAGTTATTTCAATTAAATTTTTCCTGCTCATTTCTTTGCTTTCTATTTTTTGATTAGTCTATGTCCCACTAATTTTGGAGCTAAAAGGTATCCCTAACTCTAAGAGAGGCTGCTGTGAAAGGGCACCATCTGAGCCTCAGTGCTGTTCGTTAAGTCAGTCATCTGAGCTAGTTAGCATCTCTTCAAATAGAAATGTGAATCAAGATCAGTGGCAACCTCCCCTGATGAGATCCAGGATTATTTATTAAGCTGGTGGCTAATCCTTTTCATTGGGAGTAAGAAAATTTTAAGAGTATCATTCAAAATTCCTCAGTTATAATCCAATTTAAAGATATAAAAAGGCTAAAGAAAAATATTAAGATATAAATAACACATTAACATCTTTACTTCTAATATACCTTAAAAAGCATGAGGCAAACAAGGCATGAATAATGGTGTGAAACTCGAACACTAATGCCTTATTTTTATAAGGGTTTTGGCAATATTTTTCTTTAATAGCTGATCCCTTCTATCAAATGTGTACACACACATTTTCCTTCTTTTTGCTTCTATTTCCTTTTTGTTTGTACCTGGAAATATCCACTAGTTTGTTCTATTAGAAAATAATTTGGTATCAGAGGAAGTAAAGCTATAAATATAAACAAAGAGCAGTGTAACAAATGCTAGGCAGGGAGGTGCACAGATACCATAATAATACAAAAAAGAGATTAAAAGTCTCCTTTACTTACAGTACAAAAATACAGCACGCATTTTAGAGTGCATGATCAGACCCAGATGACCCATAAAATTTCACAGATGCTGAACATACATGCATGAAGACATTAAAGGGATAATCACGAAACTTGCTGAGCATCTGCAAGTGTCACTAAACCAAACAGGAACTACAGCTTCTCACCACAGATCCGGATTAGTGCGAGAACCTAACTGCACTGCTCTTATTCACTGTTGTGATTTTTTGCTGGTCTTGTAGCATTTGGAGTCTTTTCTTAAATCCCTCGCAGCTGGAATAAAGTGATTACATCAGAGTCTCAGTCACAGGGAGAGAGATGTTTCTGGCTGTCATGGAGAAATGCTAAACTTCTCATTCTTAGGCTTAAAGGCTTAGAAAGCTAAAAGACATCTTTTCCTTCTCCAGAGTCTCATGCTTATTATGTAGTATCGTATCACACAGATACACAAAGATATGTATTTATATAGATGTGTACATTAAAATAGCATTTGAGAAGTGTGGATTACAGGGTTCTTTTTGATTGGTGTTTGTTTGTTTGTTTTTTTTTTACTGCATGTAACTGGTAACGTACCTGGTAATACTGGTATCTTTTTTCATATCATTATTTAATTCAGCTTATATATTCTATAGATATAAAAATGAAAGTTGTTACAAGGCTTCATCTAAACATGCCAGATGCAGATACATATCACAGGTCAAACTTTCATGATATACTCAGTTAAGCACTCACTCATAGGGCAAATTATTAGCCTGTGTACTATCTGCAGGGAACTAGGGATGAAAATTTTGCAAAGATAATTGTGTTCATACTAAATTAACATTTGGGAGCAAACATATGTCCATGGAAATGGGTTTTCTATGCCAGAGGAGCAACAGCAGCATCCAGTTGAAATTAATGGAATCAGAAATAGAAATGGTAGCTAATGTTTTCTCACAAAACTATCATCTTGAGAGCTTTTACAACATTCTTCATTACAAAGCATGATACCTACCCTCAATTCACAGTCTTCATTTACGGCTAGGTTACTGGGCTTCAGGTCCTGTAGGAGAGCAGAGAGAGTTAGTCAAGTACGATGTTAACCTTTCAAAGTATGTTATAACTATGTCTTAGTAACACATTTGATGCATGGAGGGACACACTCCATTCATTTTTATTATCGCAATGAGTGAACTCACCCGGTGGATGATTCCAGCTGAGTGAATATACTGTGAAACAAAAAGGAAAGAAAAAGGTTAAGATTTGAAGTTAGAGGTGAAGGAAGGTATAAGCCACTCATCTTTTCGCTTCCGAGTGATCATTTTATATGCAGAAGAGACTTAGATCATGCTACATGTTCAGATCAAACGGAGGTATGACGAACTTCAAAACCTCCTTGTTTTGTCTTATCCAGAGCTGGATATTTCAAGAAAGGTAACCATGAAGACTAGATTCTACCATAAAAGATAGCGCTTGCAGTCGTTCTTCTGTTCAAAGTTTCTCACCAATTTGGAATTTGTTCCAGTCTTATCTGGATGTCCATGTTGGTCAGCTAGTGGCTCAGTGAAGTCAGGGGCCCAGGGAGCAGTATGGGTGACCCCTCGATGACAGAAGTCACCTTCCCATACTGAGAACGCTGAATGCGGGTGAAAGATACTCACACCCTGAGACAGGTTAGTGAGGAAAATACCCACCTAAGCCACAGCATTACTTCAGGTCCACTTTCAAAGCAGTATTTCAGTGGCTATTTAGTGTCTCTGCTATTTTACATAACACATTAAAACTCAAAGATTGAGAAAAGCTGACTCTGTAATTACCTGTCATTCACTTGTTAGGACTAACAGCCAATTTATCTATGATCTTACCAGGATCAGCAAGACTTTGAAACCCTTCTCTTCTATTCTCTAGAGGTGAATTCACCTCCTTTTTTTAGGAGCAGAGATTACATGCAAAACCTGTATATATCAACTGGGAAAACCCAAAGAGAACACAAGGGCATTCTTCTTGTTCCAGACCTACGCACTGTTTATCAGCAGGGCAAGGCCACCCCTGAGCGCTCCTCACCACAGCTGCGAGCAGCTGAATGAAGAGGAAACCAAAACCACCGCTTGCAACAGAAGGAGCTGTGTCCCTGCTCTGCTGAGACAACGACAGCAGCTCCTCTCGGTGCCACCAAGCAGTCCTCTACCAGCCAGCTCAGGAGCCTGCCAAACTACGCAGCTCCACACTAATGCTTCGTCTGCTCAGACAGCTTCTGCAGGGCACGAAGCCTGTGCTTCGTACTGCTGAACGCACCTACTAGCGTGCCCAAAGCTTACTCAGGTATGTGATTACACGTTGTAATGACTCCAGCATAGATGTAAGCGAGGAGTTATATATGATCAAATGTTCTTCGACTAATGAGACGTGAGAATTTCAATTCCAGAAGAGACGAGCCACCATCAACCCCTCCCCTTCGAAACAGAGCCAGAAATGCACCTGAGTGCATTTTTGAAATTAATATTCACTTTAGAGCACAACTCTTACTATTATTTAGCTCTGACACAACATAGCCTTATATTCAAAACCGCAAGCTGGATAATTAACTCCAGAATCCATCTTCCTAATTAAGCTATTAACTTAGGTAAATGAGACAAAGCAATTAAGGGCTCAGTTCTGCAGTTTTTATTCACTAAAATCTGCACTTAAATTGACAGAACCCACATGCATGAATAAGAATTACTGTCTCGGGCACAAGGTGACTTGCTGAAAATCATGTAATAAGTATATTTCAGAGTCAGTGTTTACCACAGCTTGCTTTCAAATATACAGTTATTTTCCATGTCTTAAATATCAATTACTGTTAAGTTAGCTACTAAAGCAGCTGACCCGTCTCTTTTCTTTTCGCTTATACCTGGGAAAATCATCACTGGTCTGAGAAAATGCTTATCACCTAGTAATGGGAAGCATTTTCTACGTCTTCTCCTGTTTGTAGACACTTACATGTTTAATGCCAGTAAAATGATACATATTTTAATACTTTCAGAAGAAAATTTTGCTCCAGTTTCATTGCCAATCGCCTGTGTTATCTAATTGTATAGATTTTAACTGATACAATTAAAGAAAACAATGACTTACAGGCAGAGTAAATCCTAGGTGATTGTGTGCAACATCGTACATTGCTAGGATAAACTTCTACTTCCAGACATTTCCCAAAGAACCCAACTAACTTGGTTATCTCTTCATCCATGTGACGCCCTCTACAAAAATTAGGGCTGTAGTTTTTCAAACTGTCTTTCAAAGTGCAAATGCGAGTTACTTGCCATATCGTTCTTTATCAATTTCACATTCTTCAGAAGTTTTTTCACTACCTTCTCATGACAGGTGAAGTGTCTAAAAACACACTGTGCACTACAGAACATGTTCTCTTGAGACACTATATAGCAAGTGATTCTCCTTTGATAATAACTTTAATAGACACTGATCTAAAGTTAATGTTCAAGGGGAGTATTCACATGCATTGCACATGTAAACATTGGCAGGCTTGGGGTTTTATTTCTGGTTAGAAAAACGATCTGATAATTTCTGAAATGATTGCTGCTATCTGTGCACTCTTAAGACATAGGAAAATAGTGTTTAAGTACTGTCACTGCAATGAACCAGTCATTACTACAACATTTCAGTTGCTGACTCTAAAAATCCTGCATTCAGCCAGTACCTTAAGACCTCGAAGTAACTGATAGATGAGAAACTGTATATGGTCATCCGTTAACTTCTGGCACTTCACAATGTTATTCAGGTCAGCACCCATTAAATTTGTCACAAGATACCTGTGAAAATAAAACAGAGAGAGGAAAACAAAGAAACACACCTCATTTAAGAATGGCAGAATGTAAATCCTTCTAAAAGCAGCAAATGTAAAGAGTAACCACACATTCCTGTGTAGGTTGCTTTTCCATTTTCTACTAACACACAGTTTATGCCCTTTAAATCAGCTATGAGCTTTCATAATAGAATCACAGTTATGAGATTTAATATCATGAAAAAGAAAAATCCTTACGGTACATTAAAAGCTTTTATCTCTGTTTTCTCCATGACACGCTACGGCAGTTCAGTGAGAGGAGAACACATCGTATTTTGAGATGAATAAGAAGCCTCACCCAACATGAAAGTGGAAGCCTGAGGCACTGAAACTACAGTACCTGCAAGGCCCCGTAATATCTGATGATGGAGATTAACATCGGATTGGTTGAAATAAGAGTGTTTTGTGTAACTTCCCTCCCTGCCCCCACTGGAAGTTTTATTTCTTGACAAATTTTCCAGAAACATTGATTCTTTTCCAAAAACAGTGCTGGGACAAATGTATGCATCTATCATACCCAGTTCTGATTTGTGTAATTTTGCCCCAGAGTCAAAAGGGTTTGGCCACTAATTCCCATGGAGACAAAAATATATTAATTACTACTTCTTCTGCTAAATTGTTTACCTAAGTGCTTATACACGATGTAAACCAAGAGCATAAATCGTATGTTTGAGTAACACCAAAATACACCTAGTCCTAGGTTAGTCAGAAATCTAAACTAAATTTACCTTGTCTCAGTTAACCAACAGAATACTTTCCTGCATTCCTGAACTATCCCATCTAGCTGGGAAAAAATAATCTACAGCTAACACATAATTGAACTGAAAAAGTTTTAAGTTTACTGGCATTTATGCAGCATCAAACCATTTACCATGTACCTATAATCTTAGTAATTACCATTCAAAAAAGTGCAAAAATGAGGCCCATCCTCCTGCCTCCTCTTCTGTGGAGAAGTTGCAAAAAGAGTTATTCGGCCTCTTCACACAAAGCCAACTGTGGTTGCAAGTCTATTAGAAAAGTATGTGCTTCCTTTTTAAAACCAGAGTGGTACTTATTTACTTACTAACTAGTTAGAATGATTTTAAAATTTTACTTACACTTCATTAAAATTTTCTATTGATGTTGCAGGTGTAAAAACATCTAGCAATCCTATAACCTGAAAGATGAGGGAATTGACATTTTATTTTTAGAAATCTGTAAAGCAACATGTAATTAGTATTGACAGTGCTTAGCATTTTGGGGATGAAACTTAGAAAAATATGACATATGGTCATCCTGAAAACTACAACTGGCACAATAGGTGGTCTATACAGGTATAGCCTCAGCTATCTCCATGACCAACAGAAAATTATATTAATTACAAAAAAGTAATTACAACAAGACTTTAGACAATCAGAAATAAAGGCAGGAAAAGTAATGTCTCATTACAGAAAAGCTGACACATGGCTTATACACTTGTTATACTTAAGATTATGCGCAATTTCATGGGTTATCTTGTTCTGTTGTTGTTTAACTTTTTTAGCATCCTTTCTCCAGGATACTTTTCAATCCACTATATTTTATTCAGGCTTCAATTCATCAAGTTACTTTTAAGCAGGTGGATACTCCCACTGAAATCAACTGTTTGCCACATAAACATAGAGTAGTACTCAATTATTTGGGGCCTGAAGTTCTGCCGTCTTCCATTTAGATAGTACACTGCTGTTAATTTCAATGAGAGTATCTGCCTTTAATTTCTCAACAGAATCCAAATTCTGCAAAAGCAGGTCTGAGGTATTTCTTTTTCCTGGACTGATGTTTCAAGAGCATCCAACAGTAGTGAGCAGAACACTCTTATTACTTTAGTTAGAGAAGAGTAGGACCACTTGCTTTGGATTTCATTAGCTGCATCTTCAAGATGAAATTAGATAATTTTTTGTTAAAAAGGCAGCCTTTTACTGAAAGTCTCTAAAGTCCAGTGACTTCACCACATGTAAGATGGCTAGGTCCAGGTATCTTGGGCAGCTAGGCAGTTGCATATACTTTTCGGAAAAGATTGTACCTAACTGAAATTAAGCCTATAGTGCAAACTTTTGTCATAAAAATCCGAAGGGAAAGAACTCACTCTCCACTTACGTTTTCATGCTTCATGTGCTTAAGCAACCGAAGCTCTCGGTAGGTCCTCCTCGCGTGAATAAGTGACTGAAAAGGTCTTGAAAGCTTTTTTACTGCCACCTTCTGTCTCGTTTTGGTATCATAAGCCGAACTAGAAGAGGAAAAGAAAAAGTCCACGTTGATGGCATGTTCTACTTCAAAGCTCTCAGCTAGTTCACTGGAGAAACCTGTACTCTCTTGGGGGCTCTTGCTCCTTCCTTCGCCCTCTTTCACCTTCTACTCAGGGACTGCAACCGTGGGAGCCAGTCAGCAGTAACTCTGAGTATTCAAAGACAGTTCCCTTGTCTTCCACCTAGCAAATTACTAATGCTTATGATAATGTTCAGGACTCATCGCCAGGTAACCCTTCCCCATATGGCAGGAAAAGTAACCACAGAATTAGCTCCATTAGTGCAGCTCCAGCCTCCAGCTCCAAGGCAAGGCTCATAGGGAATATGGGGATTCAAACTCTGGGTCTTACTGAACAAACTGGAGGCTTTACTAATTAGAGGAACGCTGCCATGGTGTCTAGCAGTATTAATTACCTACGTGACCATTAGCTTGCTAGACGATCATGCCACAAAACTGGTATCAAATTAGGATGTTGACATAGCCAAAGCCACTCCGCTTCCTTGGGAAATGCTGGTAACAAGTGAAGAACGGGTACACGTCTTACACTCCTGCCCACAGATGCTGCTGACACACAGCATGTGCTTAACTTCCTACAGATGGAGATGCCCTGCTAAAGAGGACACTAAATACACACGTCACCATTTGCACAAAAGGGAGACCCACTGGGTTTTGTGCATTAGAAAGACATGACAAGCACAACAAGCCACAAATAAATGCTGCCTGTTATGTTGCACGGGAATAAAAACAATCCCTGTATGTATTACTTCATGATACTACACAGTACAATTCTAATAAGATTCAGTTTGCTACCTTCTCTTATGAAGAAAATAAAGGTCTTTAAATTTTTACTCTTATCCATTAAGTTAAAACTGTGTTCAATTAAAATACCTTGAAATTCTCTATTTAAAGTGTGGATAATGCTATCTATGCTTGCTAGAGAGCATTAGCAAGCCGAGAACCTTCACACACATTTATCTTACAGAACTTTTTTGGAGTTACAAACACAAAAATTAGATAACATGAAAAATGCATGGAGCAGGATGACAACAGTCAACAGTCACACCAAGTGCTATTAGCTCCTTTTGAACAGTGTTTTAGACAGTCCTGCAAATTGTGGTAGGACACTGGATAGAGACAAAAAACATTGATCGTGCCTGGAGTAGCTCCCAAACTAATACACCGAGCCTATAATCAGCTCCAAGTAGGTGGACTCCTACACATATTTGTTGTTGTGCTAAAGTCATGAAGAGCCAAGTGAAGAGCAAAGCCTCTTTATTTGCAGGCAGCTGGAGGACAAGGTGGTGTTTCTAATGAGAAGAAATAAAGGATACAAGCAACAGATGGGCAGGAAGAACAGAGTGGCATCCGAAAGGTGATCCTGATCCAGTTATCCTAGAATTTACCCAACCTCTGTGAAGGCCAATGCAGGGCACAATCCAGCAACTTTTTTATTTGATAAAAACAGAGTGAGAGGAAGTCAATTTAATCAACAAGTTTCTTGCAGGCACCATGGAAGGAGTGAGTCACTCATGACATAAATGAAATAGATAAGCAGATTACTTAGCTAGTTTCTTGCAAGCATCACAGAAGTGGATCTTCAGGGAAGTTTTAAAGGTGTACAGGGTTGTGGCTTTGCTGAGCACCTCAGAAAGGGCATTCCCTGAGCAGAAGAAAGCAAGCATAGGAAGGAGGAGATGACTGGTATCACTCTGAAGAGTGGGTGGAAGGGATACAACAAAGACACTTGTTCCCACAGTAGGGTAGGAACAGTTACTCAGGATATGAAGATGCTGTGTTGCTCAAATATGTGGAGCAGCTCAAGGAATGAATGATGTGAGAAGAACTGGCAACAGAGATCTCTTACATTCCACACGACTGGCCACAGGGACATGAAGGTTGCACAAGTAAATCTGAAGAAATAAAAAGGAAGCCGATGCTTAGCTGTTAATGTAACAAAGATTAGGTATAATTGTGCTGTGTATAATCCTGGCCAATGAAGCCACTGGAGACCACCACCAAGTCTCACAAATACATACTCTCTGTATCCTTTTCAACTTTTTTCCAGTGGAAAAGGAAATGTTTATCCCGATAAATAAATAACATTGTCCAAAACAGCAGTCTGTGCTTAACATCTCAGCTCTTCTGGTAATTCACAAGCCTTCCCACTCATGCTCGTACCGGTTTGTGAAATACTGTGTACATTATACAAGGCTAGGAGGAATTAGGTTTTAAATCCTGTTATCATGATAAACATCCCTCTCCTCCCAATTCTAAGGTCAAATGTGTGTTTCAGTTGTTTAAAAACCACTGATCTTTAAGATGGATTGCTTTTTACCCTCCATATGACTCAAGGCTGCAAAGCTTTCAGATGGTACAAAGCACTAATTTTTTAGCTTCAGCAATTCTTACGACAGCAGCTTTTTAGACCCAGGATGGAAGCACATAAGGGGAGAGGAAAAAAAAAAAAAGTAAAAGAAAAAGAAAACAAAGAGCAACTTGAGTCCTGGGGCTTCCAATGGGAAATTATAAATTTAAGCTGCACAGGCCAGGGACTGACTTGGTTTAAATGAGTTCCTCCGCAGTCAAGAAACCGTACCAAATGATAATCAGAGCTAATGCCTTCAGGCTCTTTCCTTGCCTGGTTTACCATCATCATAATTCAAGTTATTAACAGTGACGCATTCAAAAATATAGATTTCACATTGTTTGAACTCTCTCGTTTGTCAGATTCAAGGATGACTTGCATCTGTGATCTCTGGTGCTGCCTCTGTGATCACACTTCGCAAGCGGCAGGCCACTGCCTGCATTCCTCCCAGCGTACGCTTACGCCTCTTATTTTAGACTCGGTCTCTCCCTCTTCTATTATATCATCATAGCTGCAATCTAGGTTGTCCCCTGAATCCCTCATCATCCCTGAGTAAACTGTTAGGTGGCAGGATGAGCTGCTTCCCTTTCTGTGTGATTTCTCCAAAAATATTCAGCTTTCAGACTAGTCCCTGGATAGGACATCTCTGGTCCCAGTCACGGTGAAAATATGGGCCCACCTGTGCTTGGCACCTGCAAACCCTTCCTTGGGGGCCTGTAAAGAGCCCAACTAAAATGATTCAAAACAGCTTCTTAAAAAAAAAAAAAAACACCCATGCTGTTAACTAGTTTGATTTAATGCAGAAGAAAAGGGTTAGAGGTCCTCACCTTCCCTTACCCTGCATGACACCCAACTCACACCCTCCCCACTTCTGCACCAAGACTGGAGAGGGCTTCTCTGCCAGCCTCTTGGTGTTTGCATCGCCTCACGAACAACTGCCGGCAAATTACAGCGCCTTTTTCTTTTGCAAGGTTATTTTCTACAGGCTTCAGCTTTGGCCAACCACTTGTGTTTATACCCAGTTTATACTCACTTACACCTGGAAACAAATCATCCTTCCAATGGTTCAGCTACTGTTTCCCGAGTTTCTCTGGAACTACTTATTCTGAGGTGTCTTACCTCTGATTATGATGTTACCTCCTGCAGCTGGACAGAATAGCACGATGGAGATAAAGTTTGATATTTGCAAAAGGATATCATCTCCCATCTCTAATCTATTCTTTACTGTTAGCATTTAATTTGATGTAGGCAGTCAAAGTAAGTGACTTTTTAATTGCATATCGTACTTCTGACATCACCATTAAGCAGTATGCTTACATGCCTCGATAGAATACAGGACCACTTTAGACAGACTTCCTATCATAATTTAAAAAGAAACACAATTATTACATTTTTAATTTACAACTTTGTAACAATTTTAGCAATAGCTGTTTCAGATATGATGTTCTTGACCCAGAACCCTTCACAGTTATGATATTTTTTGCTGTCTGTCCTTTCTAAGATCAAGGATAAACAGCCATTATTCTGCTTATAGAGATGGCATCATTTTCACACAGATTAAAGACTTTTCCTTAGTGTGATTTTCAGTCATTGCTTAAATTAGATTTACCTTTTCAGTGTTGTCAACTCCTATATTTAATAATTCTATTGAAGATCCACTAGATGATATACAAATCTCTATTTATATGCACATTTTCCCAGTTCTTAAGGTTTCAGAGAAAAGTTTGAACATAGGAAGCTAATGCAGTCCAAAAACTCAGGAGGCAAAAAGCACATGATTTTAACAGCCTCATGCTAACTTTGTGACTTTTGATGGGGCATGGATTTTTAGTAGCTGATGGCCGTACGTACGGTCATTTCCCTAGTATCCACAGCCAGTTTATCCTCTGTGGCTGCAGAGCGGTAACACTGGACAGACAGGCCATTCATGTGCACAGCCTGCTCAGACCCTTTCAGGGCTTTTGGGATTAGAGGCACGCTCTTCAGCTATGGCTACTTAGCCTTCAGGATCGAATTTGCTTCAACAGCTGGAGGGCTGCTTGCGGGAGCCCAATCTAACAAACCACGCATGGAGCCAACTCGTACCCTCTTTAGTAGACTCCAGTATCCAATGCAGGAAGAACTCTTCCTGGGATCAACAGCTCCCCTTGGACTACAGCCAGGCCTTGAAGCTCCTAATGCTTTGGGCTCAGAGGGGGCTTATTAGCTGGGCATAGTACTACCCAAAACGCCTAGAAAAAGCTGAGCTTGAGTACAGTGTCTAGAGAGTTCTCTTCATTCCCGGAGCCAGCTCAGGTCTAGCTGCTGCAAAATGAAGGCATAACCCAAGCTGGTTGTACGTGGTGCCAGTCTTGTGACCGCAGCGAACTACCCATTTACTGTACGTTACCTGTGTCAGCCGATATTCCATCCCCATCACCCTAGATAACCACAAGGTTTTGTTTGTCTATAAACTGTGATTTTATGCTTGTGGAAGCATTGTATCTATATAAATAATTAGGTATACTTATTCTAAGTGATTCATTTAGGGTTAAGTGCAAAAAATACAGAGAAGACTCTTTTCCGATTTATTTTATATAATTCAGCGTCCCAGCTTGCGAGGCTGTTACCCCTACATCATCAGAAGTTTGACAACTGGTTGGACACACGATACCAAACTTGGAGAGAATGCTGTACACAAGCAGATCCTTAAATTTGCTCCATGTGACAACGACACTGGGTCTGGGTTTTTCCCATATTGTTCTAGGCTTCTATTTTTATGTCTTTCACTGCAGCACAACACAAGTTTCTTTCCTTCACTGGGTCACATTCCTCCAGAACACGTGAAGATTCCCCATTACATGTAAGTGTTAAGAGGAAAAAACAGAAAAAATGCAATTCATGCTCAAAACACAGATTCACGTGGGCAGAACTTTACTGATTTTGGTGAGAAAGAAGGTAACATCCAGAAAACAAAATGGAAAGTACACAGAATTTCTGCCACATATTTAGTACAGCCACAACTCTGAGCTCTTATCCACAGACTTCGGCATCCTTTCACGTACCCATGGAAGAAGCCAGTATGCCTTCCATTACAGGAGACATGAACCTCCTTGTGGACAAACGTCCCCTTAATTTGCAAGATCCTGAATTCCTGAGAAAAACAAGTAACAGCAGCAGAAGGGTGTAGGTGAGCAAGCATTGAGGGGAAGGAACGGGAGAGGGGTCAACACACAGAGAACCTAATCATTGAGGCAGGCAGCCCTTACTGCACCACGCACTGGCAAGTAAGATGGAAAAGGGGGGGACACAGGAGCCCTGCCTTGGGACATCTTCTAGTGCCCAATCATATAACCTGAGTTCCTCACAACTGCAGTGAATGACAACCCTTTTTACATTTCTTGTAAGTGTAATGTAAGTGAATGAAAGTTATCACCTGAATAACACGGATTTTGTTTTTTGTTGCAAGGTTTGGTTTGTGAGCTTTGTCTTCTGGGTCTTCTCCAGGATCTTGCTCTTCTTTTTAAAAATACAACCTTTTTTTTTTTTTAAATAAATAGAGCTGCTTTTTGTTGAGATATAAAATAGTCTTGAAAAAAGCACACACAGCATCTATCCAATACCAGAAAATGGACCATAATAGCTATTGGCAGTGCAGCAAGAGAAGAATAGAAAAGGCCACCCACAGTAAGCCTAAGTTAAGCAGCAAAGTAAACCTAGGAAATGGTTCATTTGTTTCTTCTTTATAAATGTTTTGTTACTTTATGCAAGTTCAAGTTGGTGATTTCCACCCTCTAAGAGCTAGATTTAAAGTACAGAGTGTGTGTTTGTTTACTAGACCACACAAATCACAACATGTACATGCATCAGAAGGAAGCCATAAAGAAAAATGAGATGGAAGCAAGACAAAAGGTGGGAGGATGAGTAATGGGCAGCTCTGAAATGACATGTTAATCTCCTCATTAGAGAAAAAAAACAACCTTGCTTGATGATGACAGGTTATTGTATTGTAAAATTACATCCCATCACTTGGATATTATTCCAATACACCATGCTGAGCACTGGCATCAATTGTTTTGGCTTTAGTACAATCACTGTCAATTATCTCAGATTAATTTACCACTGGATTAAATATAAAAGCACAAAACATCTCTTACATATGCAACATAATTGTTCCATAACCAACATAAAAATATATACATGCTTTTAAGCAGATGCTGAAAAATACTATAAAATAATTGCTATCCACGTTTACATGAATACATCACCAGTCTTCTTTCAATGTAACAACATGACCATAAAAATGCTGTATCAGTTTCTGAATCTGCAAGCTATTTTTTATTTTCTGATCTGTCTCATGTCTCCACAGTGACCTAAATATTCGAATAACTTTACAGAAGAGCAGTCACACTTTTCTAGGTGAAGTTACAGACAGTACAGCTTACATCAGTGGGAGTGATGCATTTAAAATCATGCTTTTCAGAAAAACATACAGAAGGCTGGAGTAATAAGCTGTTAGCTTCCTCAGCACACGGAACCAACTCATGGATACTAAAATAATCATGTACTTTAGACAGCCTATAAGCCCAATGTCAGTATTTAAACAAGAAAATCTGCCAGCTGCCACTAAGACAGTACACTGCTAACGACAGATGTATTCTATTCAGCATTTCATTAAAAAAGACTGCCGCGGAGTTATAAATTGTGGGCTTAGAAGCTACAGGTAGACATGCTAGTGGTTAATCTGGATATAAAGTTTAACATGAAAAATGTCAGTGCTTTCAAATACATTACATAAACCTAACCAGACGAGATCTCACATACATTCTTGTCCTCCTTTTTCCTACTCCTCCTCCACTTCTCCTTCACGTTTCCCGTTTTCTCTCTCTACAACAGCCAAAGTATTAAATGGTAGCAATTTGTTCCCAGGTCACACAGAGGTTTTGAACCGCCCTCTCCCTGCCTGACTGTATACACAGAACTCAGATCCTGGATTTTTGGTACCAACTAGCTAATAGGTTCTGAAATTGCAAACAGCTCCTTGGGAAGCTGTGTCGAAGCAACAAGGCCCTAAGACTTTAAGGGCTCCGGAACAGGGACTGTGTCCCCTAGCCAACTGCAATCACAATCGCAACCGATGGCAGAAGAGGAAAGCAGTTAGCTATGCCACTGCTGCATCATGTGGTCAGGAAGGTGCATATTATAACAAATTATATTGAAGTAGAGATGGAGGAGACCTCTGCAGAGAATTTTTATTCTGCTAATGTATTTCTCCAGTCACACAGAAAGCTGTAATTCCATGATTCTTGCTGTCTTTCTGCCACAGCTGGCTCATCTCGTGCGCCTTATCGCTTTTCCATGTCATGCCCCCTCCCTCTCTCAAAAAGATGTCACTGATTCCTCCTGAAGGAAAACCTGCACCCTACAAAGTGGTCTTCCTCACTTCTTGAGCTTGCCTTTTCTTCACTCTTCCTACAACTCTTTCCACCACCCTCCTCGCATACATATATATGGGTGTTTCTCATCTGCTCTCCAACTACTCCACGGGCTTTGTGACAGCATCGTCACAAAGATCTCCGTCTCAGCCATCCTCATCCATCTCCACAAACACCTCATTCCTGACTCAATCTCCTTCATTAAAAGCATTCTTAGACACTTTCTTTTTAAATAGGAATCTTGACTCCACTACTTAGCATCCCACTTCCCTTTCCTTTCCAAAGTGAGTAACTACACTGTTCCAACAACTGGAAGAGATGCAGGATGAAAGTGGACAAAGGGATGATGAGCAATCTGCATTCCATCCTAATACTCCAACAGAACCACTCTCGACAGACTCTCTAGTGATGTCTCCCTTGCCAGTGCTCAGAAATACCCTTCCATCTTCCTTCATGTATCTTTCACAAAACTTGAATTCTTGACCTCCCTTGGCTTGGTAGGTGCAAACCCCATTGTGTCTTCATTCCTAATAGCTATTTCATCATGTTCCTCTGAGGATCTTTCTCACTCTGCAACATTTTTTGTTACTTCACTTACTTTCATCCATTTATTCTAGCAATGCTGCTGCAAAGATCCTCCTCCTAACCTGTAATGTTGATCATGCAACTGCTTTTACTTAGTTGTCCTCCCTATTGCAACCTCACTTTCAAGGCCATGTTTCTAAGTATTGTTATTACATATACTCACTCTTAAGAGATGTCCTGCCTCTGACTGGACTCTCATATCAGCCTTCATCTCTCACTCAGTTTTCAAGCAAGTGTTTGAATAAGCTTAGAAAGGCTCATTGTAAATATCTGCAAAACTAATGAAAGGATTCAAACTTTCCTTCTGAATGATGCATACCAAAAACAGACAACTGCTAACGGATCTTGGACAGCAGTATTTTAACAATATTGTTTGATATGTTTCCAGTAAAATATAACCGTAAACATATGTAGGATGAAGTTCAGCCCCTGTACTTGCATTGGAAACAAAAGACCGAATCTGAAAGATGAACAGCCCAAAGGGAGTCCACTGAAATCAACCGACTCTACGTGTGCTTGGGATTCTGGCTTTAGCCTGTAGAGATCTATACAGTCTCCACCACAGCAGGCGTGTGTTACTACTACTCTAAAAGCTTATCTCAGCATTTATGATTTAAACTAATGTGTAATGTTACAGTGACACACATAGTAACTGCAGTAACCTGATCTCATAGTTGAAATCATATACTTTGTATCGCTACAGCTAAGCAAAAGGTCCCTTTAAAAAAAACATTATCACTCCAAAGTCATCAAGTACAATCTTGGATGAAGGAATTTTTCTCATTGGCAGTCAAAGACAATTTATACCAACTTTAAAAAAACTTCACACGCCACAGAGTTCTCTCAGCATCTCCCTGGAGGTCCTCAATGTGAAAAGGACAATATCAGCAATGTTACGTTCCAGTCTTGCAAGCTACTGCCCTCAAAACACTTGTGAGTGACAATCTAACCAGAAGCACAGGACAGGGTGGATGGGGGAAAGAAGGGGTTAAACTTCAGGATTAAAGCCTTCTGCTTCTATTTTTCCACTTGTACTTCCTCAAAGCAAAGCAGTAGCCTAAACACCACCCTACCTTCCCCCCTTTTTACCCAAAATCAGCCACGACAAAAACTCAATGGTTCTTAAGCACGCATTTGAAAGTTAGCAGGATGGAGGGACCTGCTGAAGTGCTGCATTGCATAAATGACTTAAGGCAGGCTTTGCTTTCCCACTTTTCTTAAACTGAGGCTTCCACCATTACACTCTGACTTAGCAGGCCTCTTTTTAAAAATGTGTTATGTCACCCATGTTGGTGTTAGGCATTGCATACTCTTAAAAGAGACTGACTGCACGAGGTAAGTACTATTGATGCCAACGGCCTCTGAGGAAACAGTGCAGGAGTATCTGGTTTCTGGGCTCACTTTGGTTCACCTTGCAAGGTCTGTTCTTTCCAAAGAAGGCAGAACACAGAGCTTGCAATATGCTAATGGGAAACAACCTGTTGGAGAGATCAGAGACAGCACGCTGCAGAAGGCCGTCTATACCTCCCAGGCAAAAATAGGACTAAGTAGGTTGGAAGACAGTTTACAGAAGCTGGCATGAGAAGAGGTATACAGGCTTTAAAAAAAAAAAAACCCAACCGGCAAACCAAAAATCAATGCCAGCTCCCAGAGGAAAAGGCAGACAGGTACGAAGCCACAGTGGACCTACCAGGGTAATACAGCAGGGAGGTAGAGATGTTGCAGGCGAGAGGTCCAGTTTATAAGCAATGCCACCGAGACAGTCGAACGACTCAAACACTGCCAGAATTATTATTTAAAAGGCAGAGTCACAAGGGACAAGAGTTTATAATGCAGTTTGACCCAAGACATAAATTGTCTCTTTTCTCTAGAACTGAAACAAAATGGTTGTAGATGAAGATTACCTTGTGAAAGTAAGCTTGCTTTCTTCCCATCTAAACGGCTATCAGCTTAAATGCTGCACTTAAAATCAGAAATTTTTTTAAAACTCACAGTTAGGAGGGATCTACAAGAGTCAACCAGCTCTTTGACTTCTGTGAGAGATAAATCCAACTTTGAGGGTGGACACTGTGAAAATGCATTTTTCAAGAAAAGTTTTAAATGTAACTGAGTTTTGGCTTGAGGAAGAGTTAAAATAATTGTCTAATATAAAAACCCTCAACTTGATAAGCAAAGCTACAGCACAAAAAGAAAACAGCTCCAGAAGAAACATTTGTGCATGTAAATTTTATATTTGCCAACACGCAAACAACCCCTGAAAAAAGAAAAATTAACCAAAATGTACCATTGAAGACTCCATTGATCATTTCAAATGTAATTAAACTACCATACACACACTACGCTTCCACAGGGCTTTAATTTTTTTTCCTAAATTTAAAAAAAAATCAGATCTGACAGCAGCAAATGACAGAACATCCACCAGCTCAAATGGCCACAGGAAAGAGCCCAGGTAAAGCAAAGCTGTCCACAAAGTTAAAATACAAGAGTAATGCAAAATGTCCTGCAAGGGTGAAGTACTTGAGGGAAAGGCCTCACGGTTCTCTCTGTGGTTCACGTAGATACTGAAGTGCAACTCTGCTCGGCAGCGTGGCTGAGCTCTTCTCAGGATTTCCAAGAAGGACTGTTCTTTATGATGTGTCATTTAAAAAAGTGAGAAAAGCAGTAGAGCTCTTTATGCTAAGGAAGGTTTGCTTTTTATACATATTCCACATCTAAATAAAAACCAAGAAAAACATACTGGAAAGCACTGTGCTTGACATAGATACCTCTCTAAAAGTGAATCTGCTTTAAAACAATAACATCTATCTCCATAGCACATTTGATGCATCTGCATATAAAAACTAACCCAAACGTGAATTCTGTTAGACTTACAAAATGTCAATACATTGGGCCAAAACACAGCCTCCTGACACAAACTCTTCTATTGATTTTGAGCTGCAAGCAAAAAAAGGGCAAGCAGAAGTTAGCTTAAATGCAAATATTTACAGTATGTTTCTTATTACCAGTTACCACTTCACTTGCACAAGTCTGTCGGATGTGACTGATAATTTACCAGAAAAAAGGAAAGGGCAGGACTAGAGAAGAGTTTCACCGAGTTAGAAAAAGATTTGTTACAACAACTTTGTTCCTGTTTTAAAGCCAGTGTTTGGAGTTCAGGACCTTGGCTTCTATTCAGCAAAGCACTTAAGAATTTGTTTAATTCCAGTGGTTTCTGTAAGACTTAAATATGTTTTTAGATATTTTACTGAATAGGAATACAATTATTCACAAAAGCAATATAGCATATTACTCAAGGGAATGATTGTGTCTCGTGGGTCTCCTGGGTAAAGCACATGCACATAGAGGGGAAAAAAAAAATCAGTTTCAATAGACACTAAAAATAGATGGCTTTTCCGAGGGAGATGTGAACCTTTTCCTCACAGTCAAGCTTCTGTTTGGGTTTATAGTTCATCGATGTTAACAAGGCTATTAATATAGGGTAATATTTTATTGCTGTATTCTGTTCTTAAATGCCTATTTTAGAGTGAACCTTTCCCATAGCATCTTCCAGTCTCATTTTATATCCCAGTTCCTAGGCTTCTCCATTGATAAAATACTAGGATTTCCTTGGCTTTGCAGACAGAAAAGAAGTACAATGAATTAACAACACTAACAGTTTGAAAAAACAAAGCACCAGCTGTGCTGCAAGTGAACCACCACATGTTTTCATTTCCTTTGCAATTTCTCAAAAGTCTTGACATCTCATTACAAAATTCAGCAGAGTAGGTCTTCTCCTTAAAATATGTCAGCATAGAGAGGGAAAATAACCAGAAATGCAGGTTCAATTGGGACACAACAATAGTCACTCTCCTACTGTATATCCAGCTCCTAGTTTGTAAAATAAAAGAGGAGAGAGTAAACTAAGGTTTTATAGTCTAAATAAACTAGGTCCTTGTGAAACTATTCACATCAGATAGTCACAGGACTATACGCTTAACTACAATGGCAGGTACCAACAGTCACACAATACTTGCCTAGATTTCCCCGGTTCAAGGGTAAGCCTGAAATAATAAAAAAAAAGATAATAATTCACAGGTACTTCACGCTAGTCCTGAGTGTTTCTGGCGATGGTTGGAGGTTTTTAAAATGCGTATTCCGAGGTAACATGTAATTGGGGCATTTCACAGAGCTAGAGGAGGAAACAACAAATACGAAACTCCATAAATGTTCTCTGGTATCTGACTGTGAAGAGAAAAAGCGAGCGACTATTGCACAAGTTTAGTCCGTGGCAAAAAAGTTAAGTTCTAAAGAAATCCTTTTTGTGTAGCACATTTATTTAAAGGCCCGTTATGGATTGTTTTTACATAATTCCACTTACCCAGCTAACAAAAGAAACACGATTCTCTTTCAGAAACCCCTTAAACGCCACTATTATTTCCAAAAATTGATTCAAAGCTTTTACAAGCACAGTTAAGTGTGCACCAAATACGAAAATAATGGCCCGGTCTGCACTGGGAGTTCCCGAAAGTGCAAACCTGAGATAGTAATTATCAAAAAAAGGGAAACGTTTTATGATGCGATAAACCCTGACGCAACCCCGAGACGCCGAAGCCCGCGGGCGGCGATCTGCCCCCACTGCGATTCCCCCCGAAATCGCCGGGTCCCCCCCCCCCCCCCAGCCGGCCCTGCTGCCCCCCGCCCGGCCGACACGGCCCCGCTCCCGGCGCTCTTCCAGCGCTTCCCAGGGCAGAACTCCCCCTCGCTGCGAGCCCCGGGGCCGTGAGGGCGGCCCCGCTACCCCCTCCGCCCGCAGGGCGCAGCCCCGCCGCAGCCCGGCGCCGGAGCCGGCAGGGCCGCGGCCCGCCGGTGAGCCCTCCCGGACCGGCAGCGGGGAGAGCTCCGACAGCCCTGCCCCACGCCCCGCCGCCGCCTGCCCGTCCTCCCCGCTCGGACGCGCCATGACTGTGCAAGATTCTCGGCTTCGGGGCAACCGTCACTGGGGCGCGAAGAGCGGTCGGCTTAACCGGCGCCGGGGAGCGGCAGCGGGCCCGGCGGGCAGCCGGCGGCACCCTCGCACCTCCCGCCCCCGTGAGGCGGGGGGCGGCCGAGCGGCCGGCGCGGCGGCCTGAGGGGGGCAGCGGCGGGAAGGCGGGCAGGGGCCGCCCTCCGGCGGCGGGCCCGGTTGCCCGGGTTACGGCCAGGCATGCCCCGGCCCCGCGGGGCCGCCGGCCGGCGGGGAGAGCTCCGGCGCCGCGCATCCCGGCTGCCCGGCGGACACGCCCCCGCCCCGGCACGCTCGGGGCCGGCCCCGCCGCCGCCGCCGCCGCCGCGCAGGCATCCCCCCGCCCGGCACACACGACCCCCCGCGCTCGGCAGGGCCGCGCCGGCCTCCCGCCGCCCCGGCATTGTCTGCCCCCGCGGGGCGGCGCCGGGGCTGGCCCCCCCCGCTGCCGGCCGGCAGCACCTGCCGGCTCCCGGCCCCTCTCCCGCCGCCCCGCACCTACCAGACGGAGCCGTAGGCGCCGGAGCCGACGGGGGTGAGGTTCTGGTAGCGCTGGGGCACCTCCCACACCGTCTTGTTCAGCTCCTGCCGGTAGAAGCCGCCGCGCTCGGACATTTTGCCGGAGCCGCCGCCGGCAGCAGCAGCGGCAGCCGCCCCTCAGCCGGGGCGGGGAGCGACGCGGGCACGGCCGGCGCCGGCGGGGAGGAGGGACCGGGAGGGGAAGGGGAGGGGAAGGCGGGAGGCCGAGGGGGTGGGGGCAGCGTCCGGGGCCGCGGGGAGCCCGGGCGGGGGCGAGGGGCGAGGCGTCCTCCCGCCGGGCCACCCGGGGGTGCGTGGGGTGTGGCGGAGCGCCGAGCCCGCCCCGGGGCGGCCGGCACCGTGGCGGGCCGGAGCGGCGGCGGCTGCCGCCCCATCGGCCGGCCCTGCCGGAGCGTGCGGGCCCGGCCAGCTAGCCCTGCGCCCGGCGGCCCTCGGGCTTTTGGCAGCCTTGCTGACACCTCGCCTGTTCTGCCACGGCCACCTGAAGCTCCCCCGCGGCCCGCCGGCCCCTCCTCGCTCGGCTCGCAGCCACAGGCGGTGACCCTGCCCCGGGGCCTGAGCCGGGGCATCGCCCCCGGGCCCGCGGGGCGGCCGCGGCCCTCGCCCACGGGCACGGCTCCGGCCAGGTCGCTCGGATTTACTGGGAGTCCCCCAGTACCTAGAATTTCCCCTTAAAGCATGAACTCCTGCGTGCATTCAGTCATCCGAACACCTCCGCTTTCATCAAGGAAGACTCGAGCCCTCAGGATAACAAACATCTTGAAAACTTTAAAATTCCCAAAACACATGCACCAACTAACGTAAAATGATCTCTGATTTGTTTATGGCTTTTTTTTTTTCTTTTTTCAAAATGTGCTTTATACAATATCTTAATGACTTGTGGAATCGTTGCAGCAGTACTGCAATGTTACCAGTATATTTTGCCATGTATTATTTCCTTCCGTAACTTCTTACGCTTCCTTAAGCACCTCTAAATAGCTTGTATGTAGCCTGCTTGCATAGACTCAGTGTATGGAGGTTGCCCCGCACCTGCCTTTGAATCAGCGTGGAATGTAAATCCCCTCTTTTCAGAATCCTCATACAAGTCCACTGTGTTCCTGTGCCATGAATTGCAGTTCACTTCGACATATGGATGCTCAGCTCATGACAGGGCATCACTGTCAGTGTATGGAACACGTACCCTTGAATAGTTCTGAGCGTGATGACCCAGAAGGCAAGTGTTATGGATGCTCCAAACACCGAGTGGTTCAAGTTCCAGCTCTGACACCCCAGCCCATGTTGCATGACAGGACTTCCATACTAGGACTACCGCAGTGACCAGTGCCAGCAACTTTGGCATTTGCTCAGTGCATTTCAAATTAAATAATATATGAATGATGCTGCTACAGCCATTTATCTGCAACCAGCCACTCAAGGGGTACTAACTACTCCTAAAGCCGTAGTCCAGCTCTCACTTCTACCCTGCTCTAGTGCAACAGACATCTCCAGTCCTCTCCAGACTGCTCCTCGGTCCCACTTGAATTTCTGTGCAGAGGGCATAGTACTTGAAGGAAGTGGTAACTGAAAAATCCAACAATACATTCATATATCTTATTTTTCTCAGTACCACAATTTTGAGTTTTAAAATCAGAATAACAGTGCAGTCAGTCTGCACCAAGCCAAGAAGAAATATTTCCACCCTGCCTGCCCCCCCCCAAGTAAGCAGGCCCAAATGTTTTCCAGTGCCAAAATGAAGCAAATGATTTTACTTGCTGACTTCTACTTTGTCTCTGGAGGTGTTTTGGCCTCTGGCCCTTACCCACTCACCAAGTATTACATTATTTCTCGCTAACTGTAGCCATGATTTTTGGAAGTTGAGTCTATCCGTATATGCCCAAGCTTCTAATTGTGCAATTTCCACATGGGTTAATTTTCTAGCTATCTTGTTGATATTTGCAGTCTCTCTTCATTTCCTGTCTTCTGTGAGCTTCTGTCAGGTATTTGTATTGCAATCATGACTCTGAGATTGTGCTTGATTACCTTGTTTTATTGGATACTACATTTACGATACTTGACTCCATGTAATGAGGGGGCTGTTAGAAAACCTGGAGGACAGCACATGTGAGTTATCTCTGAGCTAGGTAGGCTACAGGTCTCCTGAAGCCTCCCGTAAAGCAAGCCCTGGCAGGTGCTCCTCCCACAGCAGAAGCGGCTCATCCATCTTCGCCGGCTCTGCGGAATCGCGTGAGGAAGAGGAAGGGGCAGCTCCCTCCTCAGCCACATTCTTGTCTTTTAGTTCCTGTTCTACAGGCCGGCCAGGTCCGTGCGGTGCAAGGGAGAGGAGGGCGAGTGCACTCCGAAGAGGTGTGAAGGCATAAGGAAGAGATAAGGTCATGGCTTCTTCTGTACATACGTTGCCTTCTTAGGAACTTTCGTTTCCTATACATCAAAGAGTGCTACATTAAACTGTGCCTGAGGCTGCGTTGGGGCTCCCCGTGGACAGGGGGAGGCCATAAAACCGATGTGGACACTGCACATCCCTTCCCCTCTTGCCCCGACGGCTGCGTAACTCCCTGTGACAGTTCCTCGCCATGTCAAGTGCTGATGGCCGGAGGGCGACAGGTCAGCAGGACTCGCTGCATTTCACCTACGGCATCACGGCGTGGTGCTGCAGCGGGGTGGGCTGAGACACCAGGCAGCGTGGGAGGTAGGGTCCAGCTGCGTCAGCCTGACGCCTGGCGAGCAGGGTGTCAGGCGTGGCCGCCAGCCCTGGCTGCGGGCATGAGGAGGCCGTGCCCCGGGAGGGAGGGCGTGCGCGGACCCCTGGTGCACAGCAGTTCCAGCAGGTACCGAAGGAAGAAAACTTGCTGGTGTAGCAGCGCACTACTTTTCTATTGTGGCTGTTCTTGCACTGCATAGTCAAATCCTACGTTATTCTCACTAGAACAAACCCCAGTTAAAACAAAGGAATTTATTATTTTAGCCAGTTGTGAGTTACTAATTTCCAGTTATTCCTCATTCCTCTTTTACTTCCTTTTTTTGTTTGACATATTGCGGAAAGCTTGCACGTCTTTGCTAACCTCCTTCTGGCTCCTTTCGATTCTCGTTTATTCTCTCTCTCTAGCTCTGTGTTGATTTTCAGTTTAGGAATCACAAATTTAATACGTAACACAGTTTAAAGATTGCAACTTTCATACTAATAATAAACATGGAAACTCAAAGAAAGAAAATGCCACCTTAGTACTGAAAATGTGTAATTTCCTGGTTGGAAACATAATCATATTCTTGTAAACCCAGCACTGATTTAAAACAGGCTTTGGAAAACATAGGACAGACTCTGTCAGCAGATCAGAGTTCAAACTGTTCTCAATATAATTGCTGTAAATGTAGGGTAGCTCTAACTAAAGATTTACGAAGTATCAGTGAGGTTTTAGGATGAACCACCTTGATTCTGTCACTAGATCTGTTACGGACTTAATTTTGAACTTGGAGATGCCCATTAATAGATTTCACCATGTCCACCTGAAATTAATAACAGTAAAGTAAACCTGAGAATGGCATGAACATGCTTCCTGTGCTGCTTTCTTTTGCAAATGTTGTAAGGGATAATTAACATCTTTATAAAAGAAAAAAATTATCTTGGAATGGTATATACCTTACTATTAATGATAAACCACTGTGGTAATTAGCTGGAGTGCTGGTTTTACTTGCACGTTCTTGCGAATTTCTGAAACCACATCTATGAATATGTAATTGTAACATAGGAAAGCTGTCACTATTTATAACAACAGAAAAGACGAAGTACAGCAGCAGGAAAGGCTTAACGAAGCCTTCTGTAAACAGCGAGTCAATCATTAGCTAGTCTTAATACATCAGTTTCCATGAGATTGCTTTGCTAGAGACTGTTATCTTTGTTACTGAATTACAAGACCCTTGTTGCATATGCCAGCAAGGTAGTGTCACCCTGATTTCTGCTATTAACACTCTTTGCTGCTGAATACCTATTTTGAAGCCTTATATAGCACCCAAGTTGATTCAGATGACCTGTTCCAGCCTGAGACTGTTATGTTCTGTTACAGCTTAGATATTTAAACTGGAGAAACTTTTTTGACATTGTAAGAACATGAAGGGTCTTGCTTTGGAGAAAACTGTTAAAATTTAGCTACTCATTTTGAAAGTCAAGTTTGATCATGAAAAATCCAAGGTATTCATACCTATGATTGGTATGAAATCCACTGAGGAATCCTGCTATTGACTGAGGACTTTTAAAATCTGGCTTATATCATAATAATCACATGGCAAGAATAGGTTTTTATTCTTGCTGAGAAGACAGATTCTAATATGGTTTGAGTTCAGAGCTGGGGCTTTGTTTCCTTCTCTCCCCTATTCTTTCTATGTGGAATTGCGATGGTCACTAGATACCTCTGTGCCACCTTTCCACATTTATGAACTGAGACTAGGATTGTTTCCCTATTTTAACGATAAATATATAAGATTGATATTACCTCAAATAGTAACAGCACTTGTACTAGCTATGATTATTGTTTGCAGACATTGATAACGACATTTTTCAAATATACCTTTCATACTGCTGTGGATGCAGGGTGGGAAATATTTTCTAATATCCTGTTAAATGAATGTAATTCCAAAAAAAAGTCAGTCTCCTTTACCTGAAGTTATAGTGAAGTGCATCTTGGCCTCCTGTAGTCTACCAGTACGGGGTGACAGTGTTTCCTTCATCCAGGAACAACATATGGGTATTATTTGAAGCTCATGTTGATATTAGATTTTCAGTACGATTGGGACTGCAAACATGCTAGCAATTGGCGTCAGAAGTCTCCAAAGTAAATTTAATAAAATACAATATCCTGCTCAGTCATGTCAACAAGGGCTTCTCAGTGTATGTACATTCAGAACAAGGCCATCATCAGAAAAATAAATACAGATTTAACTTTAAAATAATTCCTAATTAAGTAAACAAAGGTCCAGATATAATGAGGGAAGGCTGAGATGGGCTATTAATATATAGTGCTGTATTTTGCTTTGTATTTCTCTTGCAACCCATGTAATTATGTTGCCTGGTGTCTCACAACAACTCCATGATACTTTATTCTTATGCATAATACAGCATCATTCAAACGCAGCCCAATATTGACATGTATAATCAGTAGCTGCAGAGAGCCCAGCACTGCTCCCATTCAAGTCAAAGGCAAATTTCATTATGTGAATGGGAGCAAGAACGCATTGTTCCAAATGCATTAATTTGCGCTTATGTCCTGAATAAACATCAGTTGTACATTTCTCCTGGTTGACTCTGAGGACACTCCAAAGATAAAAGCAGATGTGGATGTAAGAGCCAATGTGCACCAAGCTCTATGCTTTTCTGATGCACATAAGAAATCACGCTGAAGGAAGGCTGGTTAATTGACTATTGCGTTGTCTCTTTTGGCTCCAAAGAAAACACCATGGGATCTTTAAAATGACTGTGATTTCTAATTATTAATTCCTCTAATCACAATCCAAAAATATTTATGCATTGGAGCAATTATATTAATGAGTTGTCAATTATTTGGCTAAAATTGTGTTTATTCTACGCACTAAGTCAATATGAAGAGAACACGTTACTTACAGGGCTTCTAAATAGCCATGGTTGTAGATGTGCACAAACTTGCACCTACACCTGTAGGGCTGCTCTGCCTGATTCCTGTGAGCTTCAAAACATGGGAAGCACTAATAGAGTGCTTTAAAAATATGCAAATATTTACAGTTAAGGGAGAACAATATGTGCGTTCTGATTCAACTTCAACTCTTTATGCACACCTGGAGGAAACGGTTACCAATGGTAAAACCTGTAAAAGCAGAACACAAATCTCTAGTAAATTATCAGCCTGGCTTAGTATGGGATGCATGTATTCACATGCCTTCATTTGCCATCTGCTACTCATCTACAGAATTTTGTACTTCAATCTGGTGCTGTTCATTTCCCATAAAGCAATTACACTCAACCTTATCATACTGAAAATATGGCATCCTTCTCCATCACTGTGTTTTTCAGTCATTGTTCGATATATTGTGAGGATGCCACTCAGGCTACTTGAGAAAAATGGTACAAATTCAGTTGTTCTATTGTGTATGAACCTCTCCAACCTGTCTGCAATTTTTTGTCCACCAGCATGATTCCAGTGCACAGTGTGCTATTCCACAAAGGTAAAAAGTGGAATTTCTGTTTTAATAACAATTTCCTCCTCACTGATGCTATAATGTCACCTTCTTCGTTTTGACTTAATATCCTGTCTTTGGGCCCTGCTGAACAGGCTTTTGGTTCCTCAAAGTAAGTGTGTCAGCAAGGCTCCAAATAATGGTAGTAATGTGACTGTAACATGACAAATTATACTGCAGATGTTGAGCAGTGTGGATAATAACGGACCTGATGGAGACATGCCCTCTACAGAGGCTCCACAGGGGCTTGATAAACCCAGTGAAACGGTTGTTGCATGGCTTGGCACGCTGTACATTTACTAGGCACATTTGGACCCACAACATACTTTGCTTGCTAAATATCTGGATCAAACTTTCTGCTAATATTATTATGGCAGGATGGTAAGACAATAATGATGTGATGTGTTTCAAATCATTCCAAACAGCCATTTGAATAAAAACTGATCTGCGTGATCCACATTCTGTTCAAGAGCTGCCATCCATAAAGGGGACAATTTTTCACAGTTTTGTCACAAATCAGGTTGTGTTTGATACACATTGGATCTTTCAGGCTATTTAGACCATGCATCTACTGAAATCTAATCATATTTCTATTAAGGAACCTATATAGTCTATATGAAACTGCTGTGAAAGAGTAGTTTATTACTCCTCAGTTTTTCTTGTACTTATGGGAGTTCTTATGAATTGAGCTGCATAAGCTGTACTCACAGATTAAGCAACCTTCTTATATATGTATTGCCCTCTTAAAACAAAGCCATAAACCTTTGTATATAGAGTTGTGTAGACATATGATATATGTCTATTAATATTGCAGAAATAAATATCAGGTGGCGCCTCAGTTTAATATTAGTGTACCTGACTGTACACTGTTAAATCGATGAATAAAAGCAATGGCAGAGATAAGGCTCTTTTGAGGAACAATTAATTGAGGGCCCTGAACCTCAGGATATAAGCCCTTTAATGTCCCTTTTATAAACTGGAACTTAACAAAGGGAATACTAAATCACTGTAAAATCAGAGGCCCTGGAAAGGAATGGGGTTATCAGCAGTTGCAAGAAATAAGTCAGACTGATCCTGACTGCAGCAAGTATACAGCCACAAAAAAAGGTGAAGGGAACCGTGTTGGAAAGAGCTTTCAAGGGAAGGCTGCCGTGTCGATAAGGAATATAAGACTGGAGGTGACTTCCCAGATAGGTCGTTGAGTTACAGGTGCTGCATTCACCATCACAAACTTACTATGTGCCAATTTAAAAGTAATTCATTTTCGCTGGCCTTATCAGAAAATTTCTACTAGTTTGTAAACTACTGATATGTATTTGTGCTTGTGCCAATGCTGCTCTGCGGCCTTTCCTTGGTGTTTCCGTTTCCCCCGGTGTATTTCTAGACATCAAGTGTGTCTGTGGCAACATTCAGATTAAATATGCTGAGCTCTTTATGTCTCCTGCGTTAAGACAGGCTCACCCTTCCCTGTGTGATTCTGAGGAGAAGGGCGAGCAAAAACTGTAACAGCTCCTCCTGTGGAGTTGATTATTTTATGAAAAATATTGTGTGACGGTTCTCTGTGGCCACCGGGGAGTTATGAAGTAGTCCTTCTTTGTACTATAGTCTATTGTTTAAGCCAGAATTAATTATTCCCAATTTCCTTGAGGTTTTGCTCAGCCTGTAGCAAAACACACAGACTGTCCTTTTTGCTGCTTGCTTACTGTTATCTCCTGCTTCTAACAGTAAAATAACAAATAGGCTGCCTTTTCTTATTGACTGAGACTCTCAGACGTGAATGGCATAGCAGTGGGCTTTCAAAAGTAATGGTCATGCCCATTACCTTCTTTGTGTGAACATTTAAATGACAGGACAGTGACCTGTGGCAAAACCTTTTACATCCCCAGAGTGCATTTGGGGGCTTCTCTCTCAGTGTGAGCATAATTAAGCTTGGCAGAGGTAAGAGACCTACAAGCAAAGGCAAGAGGCATTTCAATACAATTTTTCAATGCATGCAAAGTTACCGTTCCTGTCACGCTAAGGGGAACCAATGCAAGATGTCTTTTCTGGCAAAAGCAGCACATTTGTTCTAAACACCAGCCTGTTTTACAGCAAAATACCTTGGTAAGCTAATGTTTCTTAACACCACTTCTTACCATCTTCAATCTCCATTTTACATAGGATTAGACTGATTGGACCTCAAAGGAAATTCTTATCACCAGCTAATAAGGCAAATAGGTCCTTAATTGCAGATAACAGATAGTGATTTTTATGCCATGCTACTGGTGTTCTTGAAATCATCACAGAGATGGGTGTGAGCCCATCTTTTATTACTGCCACAGTAACACGCTCCATTTCACCCCAGTTAGCTTTCTTTATACAATTTAGTGGTCTGCCTCTCTTTTGCGGTAGCGTGAAACAGTGGATGAGCTTTTAAGCAGCCTCTTCTTCAAGTATAATTTTTGGTTTCATCTGTTCCAATCTGTTCCAGTTTCCTCCTGAAAGACACCAGCCAACTGCCTTGTCCAGCAGTTTCAACAATTTTCGCTTTGGGATAGAGCCCAATATTTTCTTTAAAACCTTGGATTGATTGTAAGCATGGGCACTGAAACAAATTCTCTCTGCCAGTCTTTATCCCTCTATTTCTTAACATAGAGCTTTAGCAAATAGTGTATCAATTTTAGCTAATTCTCCTTCTAGAAAGCTCTGTAGAAGGCTTTTCCGAGTAGGGGTTTTAGGAGCACCAGGTTTTCTGTAACTTTTCTTCTTTTACTAGTTTTCACAACTTTTCCGGTTTTGAAATACAGAAGCAGCAAACCTTGACTCAAGCTTCATTTGAAAGTGGTTTTTGTTATGTATTGTAAAATTCAAGGTGTTTACTGTCTTCTGAACTTAATGGATGCCCATTTACTCCTTCTGCCTGATCTGTGTCTTGTTTTTCTGTGTGGTGCTGCTGCACCTACCTAGCAGCTTTACCAGGTCTCTCTCCCCTGACTCAGTAATTATGAATGTATTTTTGAGGCCCAAATCAATGTCTGGAGTTGCCTCAGTTTGTGTATCCTACACTAACACATTTTTTGAAACAAGGGTTGCATCATTTCAAGGGCCCTGTGCTAGACTGTGTTTTTTCCTCCAATTTAGACAACAAACGTTACCAGGAGCTCGGTGGAGTGGTAATGTTTTTGCTTTTATACAAATAGAGACTGCTGGCTTTTGAACCCAAGGAGATCCAAGTACCTGTGAATGTCATTGCTATCTCTCCCGAGATATGCCATGATGCTCAGGCCCTGGTTCTATACCAGTTTTGCTGTATGCCATTCAAAAGAGGCCATGTACCATCTTTGTTACTCCTCCTGCAGTCTCCTGCCCCTTGCTTTGGTGTGATGAATTGCTAAACTCATAATGTTTCACCAAACTCTTAATCCAGCTGCATACTGGGAAAATATGGTACTTTCTGTTTGACTCTGCTATGGCAGCAGAAGAGCTTTGCAATCACCAGTGGCTTTGTGAACAGGTGATCCTGCAAAGTCATTCAATCTCAGCACTATTTTGTGTGCTGACTTACAGAAATTGCTAGCTATAAACTAGCTCCTTTATTCTCAGAAAATCAATCAATTATGTCATTCGCTATTAGAAACTCCCACATGCCCCATGCAGGTGGAGCAGTAGATGTTTTTGCAAACATCCAGCCTTTTGAAATTTTTTTATTTCCTAGATAAGTGGTTTTCTCACATTGCAACAGCTGCAAGGTGATGAGGTCTTTTTAGTTTCATTCAGCTGGTTTCTCCCTTTTCCTCATTTCCAGTTTAGGATTCCAGCCTCATTCCAAATTGGCAGGACTCTCACTCTGCAAATAACAACCATTTGTTAAGATTGGACCCCATCAAGGCATTCCTACTGCACAGTTTTGCATCACTTGTGATCATTGTAACAATATTTGATGACAACGGGAGCCTGGACTTGACCTGTGAGATTCCTTCCCAGTACTGTGACGTTCCTATTACAAATCACACAAGCAAAAGAGCAAATGGCGAAGAGAGGGAAAAGCTAGATCACAACATATAGATAAGAAACAGCACAAGAAGGAGATCTCCGGGAAGGCACAGTCCCCTACCTCAACCCCACTGTCCAGTGACTCATTGTACCTCAAACCCACTCTTCTCTACAAAACTTAATTACAACAGAGCTCAGATCTTCGCAACTACATACAAAGCTGTGTCGACCAGAAAACATCTTTTTGCTTTAATATTAAAGTAAGATAAGAAGGCTGGATTCTCCTTCAAGAGTACCCTATTTTCAGTTATTTCCTTCTATAGTCATGCATGCATAGTTATCAGTAGTTCTGCTTTAATGGGTAGAAGAACTTTACCTAATTATTCCTAGACTTTCCTTTCCTTGATATTCACTAGAGTAGTGTGAACATTTTCTTTCATTGTTTCCTTTGTTTCTTTCCTATGTGTCTTAGACCAAAACAAGCCCCGAAGATGTTTCCCACAGTCCTGCATGGCAGAGAAGAAGACAAAAAGAAATTGAGGGCAGCTGGGTTGCCTAGCAGTAGCCCCCACTGCTGTGTCGATCATGCATTCTCTCTCATTAGCTTACCTAGAATGAGGAGGCTTGACCTGCTGGATTCTGCATGCTCTCTTTTTTCCCTTATGTCTACTCTTCACCATTCTGCTGATAGATCCAGTCAATACGGCTGGAGGGATCTGCCTGCAGGGAACATCTCCGCTGTAGTGCAGCTGCGGATAGTATGAATGTGTGAATAGCCTGGAATGATCGTGGTTAAGAGGGCATGAGGAACAAAATTACTGAGCTTGGGCTCAGTGACCTTCTCCTTTCCATTCATGAGTTCTGCAGTAAGCGTAACTCAACCTGAGCTAATAATAGCTACGCAATATTTGTTCAACAAGCAAACAAAAAGAACAACAATAACAAGAGCTTAACAAAGGTTTGCGTTTGCTTTCTGAGGTACAAATTGATAAAAGTCTAGCTTAGACATAAATATCAGTTTCATTACATCTTTTGGTTAAGGTGATGGCCCCCAGAGTAAGGAATATGACAGGTGATGCTTTGAGAGAAAATGGCAACAGATGAGGATGCTTAGACTGTACACGTTGTAGCTTTCCCTCTTTATTTAATGAAATAACTGTAATCATAGAGAGGAAAGCAGACAAATGTTTCATACATATGGCAAGCTTCGGCAGTCAATCAAACAATTCCCCCAACACAATGAACACAATCTTTCCAGCTCTAGGCCTTTGCCACAAAGCTAATAGCTCTGCTGTTCCGGAAAGCAATCACATGCCCCATGCCTCTCCCTGCAGGTGCAGCTCTCCTGGTTAATCCAACCATGAACACTATATTTTTGCACTCCCTTGTACAGGAGTAAGTTGCAATCCTGCAGTCAGGAAATGCCGTGATCAGAAGTCATTACGGTGAATTCTCTGAAGTAATGCAAAGGCACGCAGGGAATAGCTTTCCATGATTTTAAAGCCTTTATACAGGGGCTGCTAGATTCTCAGTAACAGTAACTAGTGACTGAAGCCAAATGATAGGTTATTGCTTCCCCTCCCCTCTTATTTCCCACCGAAGCAGGAAAGGAAATTAAAGACAAATCTGGTTTTATGAAATAGAAATAGATTTTTATTATAAGTAAATCTAGCACTGCTGTTTCTCTTTTTGGCAGGTAACTTGGTCAAGTATGGGGCAGGTAGCTTCAGGAAGTAAAATGCTCCATACCGCTGCAAGTGCTTGGCGATCTGTTAAAATAGCAGCTGTCCCACTGTCAACCATAAGGAGAAGGCAATTATTATAGCCTCAGCTACGACTGTAGGTAAGCAGACAGGCTTCAGCACAACTTGAATCCCGGCTCTTTTGCTCTTGTTTACCAGAAGCCACACAGTGCCCCAGGCGTTTCACACAGCAAGCGGACACATCCATTATCAGCCAGAAAGAGGAAGGGTGTTCACTAATGTGGGCAGTTGCGCAGACCTTAAGAAATGTGGGTTCAGTTCTTGTGCTCTCACAGACATCCTATGGGATTTTATACAAATAATTTAGTTTCCCTGCTCCAGATACTTAAAAAAGACTTGCTTTTTTTCTAATGCTAAAACCTTTATGTGCTCATCCTCTGAAGAAGAATACACTATGAAGAGCTAGCTACCACAGCTGCACAGGGATTAACTATCTAGCAAGTGTTAGAGAAAGAGTCACTCCTTTCTTCTAACACTAGGAGAAACAGACACTTTTCTACACAAGACTTCATTGTTTGGAGAACCCGTCTAGGAGCGAGAAGTATGATCGGAATTCTTCCTTCAAACTTACCATCTTGAACCCTAGATTTCTGCCCACTGCCTAAGGCTGTCCCAGTTTCCAGGTTCCAAGGTATGGGGGAGGAGGATGGGAAGTGCAAATGGATCAATATTGGATGGGAAGGAGAAACTAGTCCTCCTACACAATGTGCAGTGTTTTGTATTGACAGAATTTAAAGACCAAACAAGCTGGAGGGCAAGTAAGCTGCTCCTCGGTTGTGTAGCATACCTGGATTCCAGCCGTTGCTTTAATCAAGTCATCAAGGACATTTTTTTTTTATTTAAAATAATTTTATCTCTTTTTCTTTGTGAATATTTGCAAAATGGAGCTGCTTCAAACAAAGGAAGTAGGAGCATCGCTATGTCCATATAACCCAAGTCCTTGGGGTCCTAGTGGATGAGGAAAGGACAGGGCAAAGAGAGCAAAGGACAACTTTGATTCTGCATAAGCAGAGGGAAGCACAGAATCCAGCCACTCATTTCCTAAGTACTATAACCACCTGGAGCATGTCTTCCAGAGAAGGAGCTCAATCGATACACTTCAGGAAAGCCTAATTTTTAGATCCTAGTCAGCTCAAGTATGAGAGGTTGCTAGGCCTGAAGAGATGGAAGCAGTTCCATTTATTCACAAAAGTAGAACTGCAGGCAAGGGGCCTTCACTATTAAAACCCTGATAACGATTGACTTAGGCACTAGGAGTACAAGCCAGAGTTTTGAAGTTCATGGTATTAGACTTCTGCATCTAATTGCTGTCTACAAACTGAGGTGGACACAAAAGCTGACCTTCTGGATATGACCCTCCATATTTCTTTTCATCCTCTTCTCATACAACAATAATAGCTTTTACTTTTTCTCAAGACTTTTTATGAGAGTAAAAGCCCTAAAAAATGCTAAGTGGTCAGCTTGCATGCTAATAAGGGTCTATATGAATGTCTAAAAGGTTGCATATCCAGTGGAGGGAACGTGTGACTGGAGGATATGCACCCCACTAATGTGAGCAGGTAAGGGTGAGAAATGAACCCCACTCCAGCATCAGCTCATGCCTAGAGGCATTCTCCCCCACCTTATGCTATGTAAAGGGGTACAACCTTCACCCCATGCCACGTATGGCCTCCTGATGTTGAGTTACTCCCTGGCTCCTGCACAGTGATGCAGTCTGGCTTCAGTTCCTTGCAGCCTGGGAAGGTGCAAGCTTTTGCTGTCATGGAAGGGAAGAACAAGATAGGCTTGTAGGGAGGGAGCAAACAATCAAGAGTGTAAAACTAAGGAAGCTTTTATTGCCTTGGTATATCTGGTTGTGCCTGCTTTGGTTGCCAGCACGTGCTGAGGACTGTGGTCTTAAAGCATTGCAGCTGTTGTTACCAACCCATGATACAATCACACCTTCAGTTTGCTGTGTGAACTTATCCTGAGGGGCGTATCTGTGCTGCACACTGTGTATGGAGTAAAGGTGGATGAGCCAACATTGCAGAAAAGGTGGGGCTAGTTATTGGATGTGGAACTCCATGCTACTGTGGCTTATTTAGAAGCAGCCCAGGTATTCACAGGTAACACAAAGTTGTGCTGAGCAGACAGATGAGTAAGTACAGGAATGGGTAATATTTTTCAAGTAAATATACTTGGCAAAAGCTGCTAACAAAAATAATCAATTTTCTAGTCAGTCAGAACTGATGTCATTAATGCCTCCCTGCGCCTCGATGATGTTTAAAATATTGCTGAATGCTGCTGTGTTGATACAAGTAATGCAAATCCACGCACTTTCTGACAGTGAAAAACACAGGAAAACAGAGGCTCCAGGGCCAAACAGCCTATTGCAGCAGGAAATGTTTTCAGAACAAAAAGTGACTGGGTCATGCATAAGCTTTGTGATAGGAGTTATTCTGGCAGCTGAACAGTCTGTTGGGGGAGGCAGGTCAGTTCATCTCCCTTGACCTAGAGTACTTCTTTCCTTTATTAATTGGCTGCTTTGACTTGCTGGGTTTTGTCCCTGGGTTTTGTTTACTTTTTTTTTTTTTTTTTTGGTAAGAAAAGATGTATGGCAGGAGGGGCCACAAGAATCTGTGGACAGAAATGCCTCTCCATTGGCAATGTCTGATTTTCAGTAACCTTGGCATACGTTATATGAATGGGCTAGGAGATAAACCCCAATCCAGGCATAGGTCACTGTTATTGCAACAATCCATCGAGCTTTACACTGACTTTCAATATACAGGAAATTTTCAAGCAAGCAAAGATCTCGTGGGAGGTGGGGGTGCACCAAGGCATGGACTCCAAATTCCATATCAGTTCCAGGGACTTTCCTTTCTGAAGCCTAAATCATCTAAATGAGAACATTCCTGAGTTAACAAGAACACGTCTCGCACTCTGAGCCGCCCACCAAAAGTCTTTAAACAAAACATAACAAGTGATTCATGACGATATGAACTCCCCTGACACATGCACAGCCAAGACTAATATTATGGTACAGTATGTTATGCTTGATTAAACAAAATGTTTTGGTACTCACATTTGACAAGCTTTTGCATAAAGCAATTGTGTCAAACTACACATCTGAGTCAGGAAACTTTAATTTGTTCCAAGGCTGAGTGTTCATGTTTTTTTCTCCCTTCACTTCCTTGTTTTTCTGGCAAGAAGCAGCTCACACCATCGTTGTAACATCTGCATGTGCATTACATGTCCAGATCATCTTGCTGAACCTGCAAGGGGATGCAACAAGTAAGGAAGACCTCACTGGAGAGGTGCAAGGACTTGCAGTGGCTCAACACAGAGCTTGAGGGTGACTGGACTGTTTTTGCAGTGTCCCTTGGAGCATGGGGAGAGAGCACTGAGATGACTGAGGGAAGCTGACCTGGATTAGCCAGGTTCAGGTATCCTCACTAGCCTGGCTTCAGTGCCTGTTCTGTGGAAAGCAGGTTCAGAGTGAGCAGGAGGATGCCGAATAAGCACGGGTAAGGAGTGAGGCCTGAGCCAGGAGTGACAGTCCTGGTACTGCTGGAGGAGACGGCTGAGCACAGGGAGGCAGTAACAAAGATCTGGGCCCAGACAGGGGCAGAACACCACCGGTCTTTCTCACACAAGCCTCATCTAGAGGAAGGCTGATAACCACTGAAGCAGATGAGATGATCGACTCCCCTCACTCACCGAACACAAATATCTAGCAGACAAAATATAGTAGGCAGTGGCCGTTTGGAGGGACAGGACAAGTAGATGCTGCAAGTTCTAGATGCAGAACGGCCCAAGAGATGACTCTGTAGCAAGTCAGTAGGTGTGTCTTGAGAGGACGTCCCAAGTATGACTGGCTGAAGCGAGCACGATCGGATGACTACGATCATCGGCTGAGAAACCAGCTGTTGCAGGAATTCTGCCATGAAATAACTGCTGACGAGTTCAGCTTCCCAGGAGGGGTATGAAGCCTGATTAGCATAAGTAAGGATCAAGACTTTCATTGGATTATGTCACCAATGTTTTCATATGCTTTAAATTTTCTTAACTTTTTAAGATCTGCATCCTGAAGTACATAAATCATTGATAAAATACTGTACGAGTTCAACCTGCTTATAAATCATCTTTAAACTATGTCACATGCTATTGCCTGTACATCTTGATCAAACTGTGAGAAAGGCAGAGAGGGCAAGATCGAAGCAAGCAGGAAACTTCTAGTGTGGCTGGACTGGTAAAAACATCTGCCTATCGCCATGTTTGTATAATCACTCATGTCGTGGCTGTCAGCCAACCAGCGATACTTGTGTCATTCTGCACACCGCAGTTCACCAGCGGTAGCTAGGGTGCTGTAGCTTCAAGAAAGAACATGCAGCAGGACTACAAGGCAGTTAATTGCAAGCGAGAGCCAAGCCTCTGCTCTTTGTTCTGCTCTTCATATGTGAAGAATCACTCTTTTATAGTGATTCCTACCATATCTTAGCCAAGATAAGGTTTATTTTAACTAATGTCTTCTGTAGCCCTAATTTATTACTTTGGGTTGTTGTTACCCAGAAGATGTTCAAAACTGCCTTTCCTTTGCATCTTTAAAAAGCATCACGTTATGGTAGATGCCCTATCCTTGGAAACATTCATTTGTGTTTTAATGCTTCTGTCAATGTAAAATCCTGATGCACTGAGATCTGTGTAGCATTTAAAAGACAGACACTTTATCAAAAAGTTTTCAGGCATGGTGAATTAGAGCAGTGTCTTGAAAAGAAGAAACCTTGTCTCGTTTGTGAGAGAGCGAAGGCAAGGATAAAACAGTTAAACTTCCCACTGAGTTGTTTTTATTGCTGGAAATATACTTGCTGTCCTTGAATAACAATTTGGGACTTCAAGCGGTGCATAAAAATTAAGTATTTAAGAGCAATCTTGCTTTTTGAAACAGACATTCACTCAGCATGAGCAACCTATGAAGTTTGCATAGGCAATATGAGCAGTTATTCAGACATACAGTAAAAGATCTCAGAAGAAATAGAATTCCCTTGCAGCACTTACCTTGAGGCATTTTTTACTTCAACCTGGCAGGTCTTTGTGTAGCCAAAATCCATGCTGAGGCCTCACACCTTCTCAGCTGCACTGTGTCATTATCAAAGCTCATCACAACTATGCTGCACCTTGGCCACAGCTTTCTGAGAAGAGTGCATGGTGCAAGCATTGCGAAAAGGATAATCCATGCCCAAGAGGAAACTCTGGAGGACAGATGACGAGCACCCTTCCAGCAGCTTGTCTTGTTTTCCCTTTCTCCCTCCACCCCCCAGTAAAGATTCACCAGCAGTTGTTACAAGTCCCTATTGCTGGAGGGCAGTGAGAGGCTGGACCTAGGATTCAGCCTGTTGCCCAGTGCTGAACTGGTATCTGTGCGAGTTTGACTCTGTTTTCACTGCTCCTAGGGGTGAAAGGGACATGTAGCACATAAAACAAAATCAAAAAAAGGATAAAGTCTCCATTACTGTGCTTCTTTCCCTCCTTAAGAGTCGAGCTAGTTTAGATCAATGAAACAAAAGCAGTGTTCCTACAGAAACCGCATGAATTTGAAGAGTAGGTGAAATAAGTTTATGTCTGTTGATGTAATTGAAAAAAGAGAGATGCTTTCAGCTTCGTAAGTTCTTCTTGACTTTCACAGAGTTGGGCATTTAAAATCAAGAGTTAGCATTAAATTCTGTCTTATTGATTATGGACCCAAAAATTCCTCTTACTTAAGCAGTGCAAATACACTTACCTTTGATAATATCAAAGGCCAGTGGTCAACAACTTGTGACACAGGAGCATATTTTGAACGGCCCATAGTGCAGTTTGGGACAGTGCTGGGAAATTCAGCAGTTTGAAAATTCATCTACGGAAGGCAAAAGTTTCTAGTTTTTTCTGAATTCAATGGAATCCTTTGAATTTAGAGGACACAGACAGTCCCTGCCCTTCAGAGGCAAGGTACTGCCAGTTGGTTGATTCGTATCGTGTTGCCTCTCTGTGAGGCAGCATCCCTCAGCTCCCACTGAGCTTCTACCAGAGCTGCTCTTAACCTCTAAATTGAGAAAGAAAATACAGCTTGGCATGTGCTCTTAAAAAAGTTGCTTCTCCAGCTTTAGAGCTCAATCATTTTTGAGGATGATCCATTTATTTGGGCTCGAACGCAGTTTTTAATTGAAGCTGTTAAAGCTCCAGACTGGACAGTGCTTTTAAAATTTGGTATATCTCCTATGAATCACATCGTATCCTGAGATATGTATTGTATCAAGTTGCCTTTTTACAGCTCCAGGCTAAAAACTTAAAAGCAAAGCATTTTTAAAAGGCTGAATGAAAGAAAGGAAACACAAAGAGGTTTGTTTGGCTCATGGCCACGTCAAGTTTGCTATCTGGAGAATATTCTGAAACACAAATCACAAAATATGGAGACTTGCCATGTCATCAGTTATTTTTAGCAGAGTGAAGAAGAATGAACTCAGTTTTAAGAAACATGTAAGATTAAAGATGCAGCCTTAAAATTAACTTTGGTAAGGTTTCCTTGAACTACTGGTATCGAATGCTGTGATCTGCATTTTACATGTCCCTTGTTCTGTATACAAATTCAAAATACACCATGTTTTCATATAGTAAAAGCACTAAGATTGAATAAACAACTATGTAGTTAAAACGTAGTATGAAAAAAAGAGCTAGAATAATTTGGAAAAAAAAAAACAGTTCTACACATTTTTAAAGGCCTTGCATTTCTATACCTCAAGTGTCAGCTTGCCTGATACTTTCATAAAATTTCAGAGGGGTGATATCCAAAGATTTACTAATTCAATTTACACCTTGCTAGGTTGTTATACATAATGTATTTCTGGCCTCTGGCCCTAATTCAGAAGATATCTTTATTCTTTTCAAGTGCTATAGTTCTTCATCTTGTATGTGCTTTAGACTTCAATGGATCTCAAGTTGTGATGGCATTCATGCAGATAGTGATATGCTTACGTGAAGAACCATAAGCACATGAAGTAATGTTCTAGAAACCAATTTTGCTGTGAGACAGAGAATCAGACCTACTGCTCTCCCACGTATGTGGGAGGGAAATAGTGGTGGCAGTGACAGCCACTCAGTTATGCCAGGTCATCGCAAGAGGGGAATGATGGTCTGGTAATAGAGCTGTAGCTGTAGCCCACGACTCCCTTTGCTTCCTCGCATTGTAGCCAATGTCCAATGTTAAATAGTTATTCCTGACTTTCACTGAACTTAGTGTAGTCAGCTTGCTGCAGAGGAAAATCCCTGCTGCTACACAGTCCCAAGCTGATTGCAAACTGGTTTGCTTCTGACAAGTCATATTGCACTGCCCAGGATGTTGCCTTTTATCGAAATAGATTTTTCTCCTTTAAAACATTAAATGAAAACTGATGAAGGATCAAAATTCTCCTCAGGCAAAATAACTGCTCTGTAAAATCAAGGGAATATTTCAGACACAAACTGTGACTCCTGATTACTGAAGCTTTTCTTACGGCTGAGTGTGGCCACCATGTTAGTGGAAGGGCTGGGCAGCCGCTCCTGCACTCGTGACTGGATGCATTTGCCAGCAAGTACTAATACGAAAGAGGAGGGAGGGAAATAGGGATGTAGAGTTTTCGCAATTCTTTGGAAGTACAAACTACTTCCCACTGTGGTACTCAAGAAGTGAGTCGCGGTGTGTGTGCAGGTGATCTACAGGCCCTACTGGCGCATGGAGGACCATGTCCTCCTCTCTTTTCCTCGCGCAAACTGAGAAAAATTCAACTGAAATTCATGTTGCTGAAGTAGGGAGGAGAGTCAGATCTGAGGTTTTGTTTTCTCTTTTTTTTAATTAAGCTTTTCTTGCAATGCAAGATGTCCCCTTGCAGAAACATTAAGTGCTATCGGCAGAAATGTTCCAGTTTAATTAAGCCAGGAAAAGAGACTGCTACTTTTAATGTAGGAGGAGGGCAGCTTTCAGGGATAGCTACAGCAGAAATAGCTTCCTCCAGCAGAAATTAAATGGTTGGGGGAAAAGAAGCCAGTAGCTGGACACAGTGCAAATAAGGATTAAATAGCAACCCAAAGGAAGAATAAAGAACAGATCAGCGAGGAGGGAGATGAAGACCGAGAAAACAGAGTATGAGTAACAGTTTTAAAGAAAATTACTTCTCATGTGAAAAGGTCATGAAAATGCTGTACTATCTCTCTGACAATACTGTATTGTGTAAGGAAGTAGTGATCACTGTGTGAAATGATGATTTGGAAACCGGTAGATAGAAAGTGCTATCTTAAAATGCAGCCCACCTCATTAAAAAATCTGAGAGCTCAAAAAGAAGCTATTTTTAAAGATTAGATTGTAGATGCCCAGGATGGAGGAACTATGTATGAAGACAAGTTCAGAAGAAATGAGAAAAATAAAAAGTTAACATCCAAAGCATTTCTTCATGATTCTGAAAGCAGTTCTTCAGACTGAATGCATGAGAAACCTCAGAGAAATTGGGGAAAGGCTTCCAGTGCTAAACATTAGATTTCTGCAATTTGGGAGTGAATGACCATGTGTGTATAATAAAAATCATCTTGAATGAGAGAAAGAAGGTCAATCTGAAGAAGTAAAGAAGGAAAAAAAATATTGAAAGGACAACAGGAAAAAAGCAGCTCTGCAATTTAATGTAAGAAAGAGGATACATGAAAAAGCAGCTTGTCAGAGGGGAAAGGGACTGAAGAGCATGATGGAAGAAACCAACAGTTCAGATATATAGCTGGTAATGAGGCAGTTCCTGGGTGTCTCTGCTCTGCTCCAGGGATGCGGGGAGGTCAGAACCCCGCTCACATTAGTTGAGGATCAAAGACTTCCTAAAGCCGCATAAAGCCAATTTTTCTTTTTAACGTGGTTTGGGACGCCTCTCAGCTAGTCCCAGGTATACAACTGGAGTTTAAAGAAGAAAAATGGAATGAAAAGACTGAGAAGGAAGAAGAACATAAACAGGGGAAATAGAGCTATTTTTATCTTTTTCTCCCCCCAGTACAGTGTCAAAGTGATGAAATGTAATTAATATTGATCCTCTGTGATTCAGAAACTGCCTGTAGCAGCTTCTTTGAATACATATGCCACTTGCACAGCTGCTGTTAGTTTTCCAGGGGCACAGAACTGCACTGAACACCACAAACCATGCAGAAGAGAAAAGGTACCACTGGGCATTACTCTGATGGGGGAGCTGAATAGAGGCAATGGTTTTAGCAAGTGCATTTAAATAGGTGGCTATCACAGCAATGCTTTAAATTGTTAGGAATTGGGGAAGGCATTCATTAAGCTGGTGCAGCAGTCGCCAACACATATGGCCATGTTTGGGAGCACTCTCATAGACAGAATATATCATAACTACTCCAAGTTGTAACAGTTCATCATGAAGTTCATCGTCTGTGTCACCTGCATGGCCCTCATACAAAACCTTCTGGAAAACCTGTGTCCTGGAAAGCTGGAGGCCAGAAGAGCAGAACCTGTGGGCTGTCAAAGTGCTGTTGCTGATATATTTCTGCCCATCCATTTTCATGACAAAGTTGCCACTCTTCTTCCCAGCCGCAGTAAGGCAGTGCATGTCACTGCCTCCCAGCCCATCTGTCCTATCAAATTGGCTTTTCTCCCTCTGGCTGTTTTGTGTTTCACTCGCGTATGCAGGTTTTAATCCCTCCATCTGATTAGCTAGGAGAAGAAACAGTCTTAATCTGATAAGAGCAGGATAATGTAGCACTGCAAAGATAGGATGATTTAATTATCTAATAATTTTTATTTATTTACTTACTTATTTATGTGCTCTTCAGCAGAATGCAATGGTTTTTGTTTCCAAGAGACTAAAAAGTTGTCCTAAAAGCACACTGGATTTAAGAGTACTTTATGAAATACTGATATTCTCCAGTAAGAAGAGATTTCTCTGAGTTCATTTCGGTAGCATGTTTTTATGCTCATGTTCCTAATGGACTTAGCCTGTCCTTGGATTGTCTCTTCTTGGCTCAATTTGTCCAGCCTGGGAAATTTTGTATATTCAGAAAAATAAAATCCCTTATTAGAAAAAGTAGGTGCCCTCCAAAGAAATTTCCCTGTAATTATTTCCACAATGACCTGGCTGAAATAACTTGCAGATTTTAAAGCTTAAATTGACAACGTATCAAATGTTAAATAGAAGTGATTTACGCAGGCCTCAAAATTTTAGCTATTGGTTTGTGTCTCAGACAGATTAGCTGGGAATTCGGAAACCCATTTCTTTAAGTTGTCTAAGTAAGCTTATTAGACGTCTTGTAAGACATGAAAACAGGTGTGTAATAGACCTTCCCTTTGTACTGAGGTGTGAAACCCTACTTGTTCACATCGGGAGGCACACATCTGGCACCCTCAAGACGAGGAAAGGCACATCTGGGTTTCATGATGGCAGTGAGCCTCCAGCCTGCCTCCCAAGTGCACAAAACCCCTCAGAGGTCCGTCTGGGACCTTCTCTCCTGATATCCCTCCTGGTCGGTGACTCCAGGTGACCACCCACAGATGTCTAGCTGCTCTGATTGCAGAGGGTCCCGCGGGGCGGGGAGGCTGTGGGGGAGCACAGGCAGGGAAAGCCAGCTTGTCCAGAGAACGGCGTGCCCGAGGCAGACCTCAAAGCATGCAGTCAGCAGCTGGACTAACTTAGGCGCAGATCAAGGCCACTGCCACTGACCTTGGTCAGACTGGAATTTGCAGAGCCCTTTCGAGCATCTTTAGCCGCTTCTGTTGGCAATATTTAGGCCTTTGATTTTAAGTTGAACATATTAAATATAATAGAAAATAAATATATATTTTAACTTATCTTGCTGAGTCCAGTTTGGAGGCTTATGCGAAAGAAAAATTAAAATCACAGTGAGAATCTTCATGAAGAGGTAAAATTGTATTGTATGTAAAAACACACAGACAGACAGACACACACAGACAGAATTATAAAAGCACAGCATCTACAGAAACGAGGCAGAGTAAAACCAACCCCTCCCCGTAATAAGCCATGGTGTCATAGAATCATAGAATGGTTTGGGTTGGAAAGGACCTTTGAAGATCACCTAGTCCAGCCCCCTGCCACGGGCAGGGACATCTTTCACTAGATAAGCTTGCTCAAAGCCCCATCCAGCCTGCCCTCGAACACTTCACAGTTGTTAAGCTGCATTACCTTGTAGGTGGATGTAGACTTCACACAGGGGCTGGGGGCTGACTCCTGGTCAAACCAGCCCATGGCATCTCCTCCAGGCTTGTGCTCTCTGTGCTAAGATGTTTTGGTTTTGAGACACTGGACCCATCTGAAGACTACCCAGTCTATTCTTGATTGGCTCCCATGCACCCATGCCAGGCAGTCCATTCTGCATGGCAAGAGCCTCCTTCCTAATGATTTGATAGCACTGAGCAAGCTTGACTCAGAGCACTGAATATAACATATGAAAGTCTTTGCTGAAGTTGGATAAATGGATAAATAGATAGATTGACTGATTTTAGAGAAGTCCACCGCTGCCTGACATAATTATTTTGCCACTTGGGGACATTGGTATGTGCATCCTGTGAATGCTGAAAGAGGAATTAATCCAGTCTGTTTTCCAAGGAAGAAGAGTTTCATGAGAAAACAATTAACATAATAATTATAATGAGAAATGAGCTCAGGACATTTTTTTTTCCTCAGAAAAATGAAATGCGAATGCGATTCAAGTCTCTTACTAATGGACACTTCTGGCAGTATAAAATATGGAAGACCATTTTTCATCACAGGCATTGGGATTTTAGCTACAGTGAATTATTCTCAATATCTAGAAGACAAGAAGATCTTAAAAGTTGAAGTTTCAAAAACAAGTGATGTAAACAACTACATCTACCACTGATCAAAACTACAGGGCAGGAGAGGTGAACAGTCATTGAATTTACACAGGAGGATAGTAAATGCAGAACTCTTTTTTGGAAACTTCTAACACTTGATTGCATTGTAACCTTTTGTTAACAAGAACTTAAGTTGCTGTCCCCCACCCGCATAAATGAGATTATTTTATGTAGAATATACAAGCAGTACAGCCTATTATTAATATGGTCACATACACTTCATCATATTTATAGTCTCACCAAATGTTAATGGTTTTGTTGAAGTTTCCTTGTTGAATATCTGCTTTGCACTGAAATTTTAATTAGAAAATTTTATACATCACAGCTGACTCATTTCTTACAGTTGTGCCTTGCTGTGCCATGGAGCTGTGCTGCTTTCCCAGCTGGGCACGGTCCTGGGGCTGTGAGCTGGTCCAGCCGAGTCCCACAGCTCCGCCGATACTGTTGTTCAGCTCTAGATGAACTTGTGCAATACCAAGAACTACTCACGGCCTCACCGGAGCATTTTAAGCACTCTCTATGCTTTCTTTCTGAGCTCAGGAGAGATATTTAAGCTGCCTTTCATGTCTCTTACACCCGGCAGGAAGTTCCTTCAGAAGGTCTTCTGCCCTCCTGGTCTTTTCTCTCTAGGTCCTTGCCTTGCACCCTGGTGCTGACACTTCATGTCATGATCACTCAGGTGTGGGCAGAGTGTGTTAACACATCTGTCCACTACTGCAGTTACAGATGTTCTCCACCTCATTACAGAACTCCCAACAGCAACACCTCGCAAGTGTAACACCACCACATATTCAAAGCAACCCTCTTCCCCATGTCCCCTTTCCACACATCACCTCTTTGTCCCACCAGATGTTCACAGGACATGCTCTCCTTGTCTGAGTAACATGGAGGGGGGTTTACTTTAGGCTTACACTGAGAGGGCTGGCCAGAGAGTGACTCCTTGGGCCAGGTAAGGCATGCAGGCAAATGAAGTGCGGTTCCTGAAGAAGGGTCACGTCATGTGGCTGGCATCAGGTTGTGCTGGTTGGGAGGCTGAACCCCTGCGATGGAAGAGAGGGAGTCAAAAGGGGCTGCTGAAGCTGGCTGTTAGACCACCTGGGACCCTGCTTGGTCCTGTGGCAGAGCACTGGGACCTTTAGATCCAAGAGATTTGTTGCCTTCTTCCTCCTCTCAGCTCCCTGATGGTGTGTCAACCATGGGAAGATTTGTAATAGCTTCTATACGGCCTACTGGTGTGAGTGCTGGTAGGCAGCAGCAGGAAGTTACTACTGAATCACAAGCTTTTCTTGCTACATCTGGGCAAGCTGGCAGTTTCAGTGTTTGGACAAGCTGCAGTAATGTTTTTCGGCAGGTCTCATTATGTCTCTTTCCAAACATTAATGTGCAAAGCTCATACCTGCCCCAGATAGATAGACTTAGAATGATGGAGAAAACACCTGCTCCCTGAGTAGATCATTCCAGGAGTTAATTATGCTCACTGTGAAAAATGTGGTCCTTATTTCTGTTCTGGTTTTATTTGGCTTAGCTTCCAGCTAAAGAATGTTCCTTTTCCTTCAGCTTTGACTATTAGAAATCTATTCCTAAACAGATACTTCGATCAAATCAACTCTGAGCTTTCTCTTTAACAAAGTAGTTTGAGGTTCTTCTGTTATTATGTTCCCTGGGCTTCAAATAATTCTTCTAAATCCTTTTGGAAGTCCTTTCACATTTTTCAGAGTTCTTCAAAGAAAGTAGCAGTTAATGCTGGGCAGTATTCCAGGTATGGCCATAGAGTCTTCATCTCAACTGTGGTGCAGGAGTGCTCTGGGGTGTTGTGTGTTGTTGGTCTCCTAACCATGCATTAAATTAAAGCCATTCTGTCCGTGAGCTTGTCGTTGCATAAACCACCGAGTAACAGAGATTGTATCAATCATCACTGCTTCTTCAGACTTCAGTGCTCTACAAGCCTCCCCATGTCTCTCTGAAATACCACATGCATCCTTTCTATTTTAATTAAAAAGCCTTAAAGGTTCAGTTCATCTCTGAAAAAAAGTTATTAGAAATCTACCTTTCATAATTTATTTCCAAGCCCAGATGCCTATATTAGCTACAATGTTAATTCTGCTTTGTGTTCACTAAAGCAATTTCAGCTTGTTTGGGAACCGGTTTCATCGGTCTCCATCCATGTTACTACATTTTAAGACACAGAATATTCTGCTGTTGCATTAATCTGGTTAAGAAACCAGAACAGGTATTTCCGGCCTGAGAGGTTTCACTCGTTGAACCCTCAAGGGCATTTTACTCTGTTATTGTGGATTGAATTTATGACTTTTTATTTCAATTGAATCAGAATTGTTATGCTGGGGATAAATTTGTCCTGGCTTGTTTGCTTGCTTATTTGAATGATTACACAATTGTTGCCCTGTTTTCGGCTGGGATAGAGTTAATTTTCCTCCTAGTATACAGCTGGTATAGTGCTGTGTTTTGGATTTAGCTTGAGAATAATGTTGATCACACACTGATGTTTTAGCTGTTGCTGAGCAGTGCTTATACTAAGTCAAAGACTTTTCAGCTTCCCATGTTCTGCCAGGTGCACAAGAAGCTGGGAGGGAGCACAGCCAGGACAGCTGACCCAGGCTGGCCAAAGGGCTATTCCATACGTATGGTGTCGTGCTCAGTATATAAACGGGGGGGCGTTGGCTGGGGGGCAGTAATCACTGCTTGGGGATGGGCTGGGCATCGGTCAGCGGGTGGTGAGAAATTGCATTGTGCATCACTTGTTTTGTATATTCTTTTATCATTATTATTACTATTATTATCATTATTATTTTATCTTCCTTTGCTGTCTTATTAAACTGTCTTTATCTCAACCCACGGGTTTTACTACTTTTTTTCCGATTCTCTCCCCCATCCCATCAGGGTGGGATGAAGGTGAGCGAGTGGCTGTGTGGTACTTAGTAGCTGACTGGGCTTAAACCACAACAATTGTCACACTCTAGGAAATAATTCTGCTATTCAAAGCATAAGGCTAATCAGAATTTTCTCCTTGGAAATAAAAGATTATGGGTAAATAGCATAGAGGAGAACAAGGCTATATTATCTCATGAAAGCAATCAACAAACACTAATCCCTTTAAAAGTGCTCAGTTTTGAAGTGGAATAGCACTGTGCATGGTATAGAATTAGAAATCAAATATACAGAATACAAAGGGATCAGTCTGTACTACTAGAGAGGTAGACAAAGTAATTAGACAAATCACTTCATTCTCCAGTTTGCATGTTTCTGTAAGAAATGCTCTTTCACATTATTCACATGCTGGATTGCTGTTTGCACAGCCCTTTGTGATTTTCAGTTAATATGGCAAGAGACAGAGTAATTATATTTGTTTTAGAAGTACTGTTATTATGTCAACACTAGTATTTCTGTTACCTAATTATCACTTTGAATCACCCTATGTGAACCTTGCTTTTTTTTTTTTTTTTTTTTTAGTTTGGGCAAATGGTTTAGCTGATTACCATAGGCATTTATGTCACTTGAAAAATGCCCAAGAAAGGACATCAGGCTGTACTTGGCCACATTAGATTGCATTCAAGAACATGAAGGAGACCTGGCTGGAGATCTTTAGTACATCATCATTCCTACAAAGTTTGCTGACCTTTCTCATAGTTGCCCAGAAACAAAGCATCTAAGCCAGTCTGTTTTCATGAATGACTTGGGAAGCAATGGGTTAATAAATAACACAAAGATACAGGACTTCAAAAGTAAGGTCTTGACAGCTCATGTCTTCAACACATCGAGCTGAATTTTAACCTAGGAAAATTCTTTCTCTAGTAATATTTAAATAAATGTCTCATAAGTCTACTGAAATTTAAACTGTGAATTAAATGCCTCTACACAGAGTACCTTTAAGACCATAATCAACCTCTAGACGACGTATGTTCTACCTGAATAAGTTGAAGGAAAAATGATTTTGCCAGATACATGTTCTCACCTTAAAAATCATGTGGACCAAATACTCGTAACACATGGGTTGCTCTATAAGGTGGGATTGCCAGGACATTAACACCATCTTGATTTTTTCACTCCTTTTGCCAGGCTGGGTTTATACACCCTAATTGCTCCCCAGCCCTACAGTGCTATCTAGGCCTGTTCAGTAAAATGTTCACAACTCCTCAGGTCTGTTATTCAGAAACAGAGTTGTAATATAGCTTCTAGGGACGCCTTACCTTCTGAAAATAGGCCACGACAATGAGGTTGCAATTGTGGTGTTTGAAAAATTTTGCCAGAAATGTTTATAAGCCCTAGTAGAGCCCTGGGTGAGGACGGGGGTTTTATCAGCAGTTGACACACAACAGCCGTATCACTTCGGTGAAGGCAAAAGCGAGTAGAAATATTTCAGTGTGTTACCAAGAAACGAGCTACCTTGTGAAATTTATTGCCCATGAAAATAATGGATTGTAGAATTAACCTGTCACACAGAGAAACAGATACCGCAGCCTTGCGGCCTCAGCTCAATGGCTGTGGTTGGACTGGAGGTTACTGGCAGCACGGATGACGCTGGGGGTATATGCAGTTTCATGAAATGATTGCAGCAGAAACGTCCCAGTTCATTTTTTTTTTTTTTTCATACAGTGCAAAAACACAGAAATTAATTTCTTCAAGATCAGCAGGGCTGACACTACTCCCTGAGCAGCGTTCGAGCCCCGAAGGCAGCAGAGCCATGGCGGGAGGCTGGCTGGCCATTCCTAAAGAGAGGTCCTGTGGCGAGTGCCACCAAAGAAACAAACGTCGCTAACGGCAGGGCCTCGTTACGTGGCGCCAGCGTGTTTCCGACGGCCTCTCCAGCGGGTCTCCGAGAGCCGCGGCCCTTCCCGGCTGCCTGCCCGGCACGCTGGGGAACGCGTGGATGTATTTTAGGCGCTTCCTCTGGAAGCACTGGGGAAACCGGGACCGCGAAAGGTCAAAGCAGCCTTCTCCGAGAGGCTCCAGCCGGGAGGCGTTGTGGGAATTGGAAACCCTGGCCTTTCAAGTGCGTTAAAAATAAAGCTTTCATTGTTGCTACCCAATCGTCTGATTTGGGGTCAGCTACTGCCAGTCAGGCCACTCTGCCGTTTTCCGTTCCCTTCCCGAGCCCTCGGGCGGGGAGCGGGCCGGAGGGCCGGAGGGCCGGGGGGCCGGAGGGCCGAGGGGCCGGGGGGCCTCTCCGCGGGCCCGACGCGGCGCGGGGGCCGCCTACACGCGGCGCTTTGCCGACGGCTGCCGGCGGTGCCCGCCCGCCGCTAGATGGCGCCCGCCGCCAGCCGGAGCCGCCGCCAGCCGGAGCCGCCGCCAACCGCCCTGCGGGCGCCCGGCTGCCGGGCGGGGGAGCGGGGCCGGGGCAGCCCTTGGCCGCCGCTTTAAACTTGCCCAGGGGCGTCTCTGTTTATTTTTAAAGCGAGTATTTAGGATTTTGACAAAGGCAGGTGAGAGCCCGGAGATTTTCAGGCAAGGAGCGTCAGGGCGCTGGCGCCCGCTGGCCCCTTGTTCCCGCCTCCCGCCTCAGCCCCGCGGCGGAGGCCCCGCTGCCGGTGGCGGCGGCGAAGCGGCGGAAGGGCTGGCTGCAGCCCCCAGCCCCGTTTCGAACGAACTCGGTTGCGTCCGCGCTCCCGCCCCTTTGCCTGTGCTGCCTGTTGCACCCGGTGAGTTACCGGCAGCGGTATTTGCTGGCAAGTTGAAGTAATTACGCAGTTAAAAGAAAAACACACCGTACAATTGACTTGAAGTCGCTCTCGACCACCAAATTGTATTTTTTAATGCAATTACAATACGAAAGGTGGTAAATCGCAATAATATAATTTTTAAGCTACTTCAGATTTTACTGGTGTAAGTGTGACTTCTCACACTACAGAAATTCTTAAATAATTTAGGATTTTTTTTTCCACTCAAGCAGTACAGTCTTGGTAGTGTCTATTTTTCACTTTGCCAGGAGAGAGAAGAATTTCCTAGGAATGCAAGAAGTTATTCAGCCTACTGTTTTATGTCCCTTGGTAATATTTACCAACTCGCAGTGTTTTTGCTGTCTCCTCCGGAGGGGAATTCTAGCCAGGGAGTTTGGGAAGTGTGCTCAGTTTATTTTAGTGTTTGTAATATTTTTGCAAGCTGTGTGCTACTCATTAAGAGAAAAGAGCAAAACCAGCAAGAACCCCAAAGCAGTTGGAATGAATGAAATAAGAGAGAAAACAGCACCAGCTTGCTTTTGTGACCAAGGTCAAAAAGGAGAAACTGAAGGAAAATAACAGTGTAGAAATGTTCCAGAATGTAGTAGTTTTAATTTTCTTAGTATTAAGGCTTCAGGGAACTGATGCAGCCTTTCTGATAGAAGTGATTTAGTGTCAGAAATCTGAGATAAAACTGAGTTTGTGTGGGAGGGAAATAGATGGAGGTTTAGCTGAAGAACATTTCTTATAAATTAGGACAACTGAGCAGAACGGCAGCAAGGACCTACTTCTGGTGGTTATGGTTCTGCTGAAATACCGAGTTTCTTCTGTAAAGGCAAAGGAAAAACATTCTAATTAATTAGATTTATTTACAGCAACTGGGTTTGGGATCAAAATAATTGCCTTGAGACTGAAGTGCAGCTGCAAGACACATTCCAGATGTGAAATGTAACACTGTGTTGCAGCCGACCTTATTTTCTGATTTTAAACCCAGAATTGCTCAGGACTGGTAAGTGAATAAATTCATACCGTTCTCTGAACTAATCCAATGTGGAGGTGCTGTCACATTCTCCAAATAATCAGATGTGTTTTGGGGACAGGCGGGGAAATAGCTTCCTGCCAGATGAAAGGTCACCCAGAGAAAGGTCATCCACTTGAGCCTGGGAGATAGGAAACTGCTACCCCCTGGGGCACGTATGCTCACAAGATCTTAATTTGCGTTGTGGTTTGAAGCTCGACTCAGCAACAAGTTACCACCTCACTCCTTCAGGCAAGGGAGCCTGCCAGGAATCCCGCAGCTCCTGGGGAAAGCAGCCAGGTGCGCACTGCCTCCTGCCGCGCTTCCCCTGCAAGAGAGCCCGTGTGCTTCCCGCTCGTCCTTTTTTTTATTCTCCCATAGTTCAGACCATTTTTATATTAGGCCACTGAGAGACATCATGTGAACAGCTTAGTGAAAACAAAAAAACCAATAAAATGAAAGAACTTGTAGAAAAGCTAAGCTTTGCCACTTTCCTCAGGCACCTAATGAGACCTGATGATCACAAGAGCATCGAACAAGCTTTCCCATGACTCTCCCAACTTCTTTTCCAGCAGATGGTGATGATGAGTGAGTATCTGTTTTTCTCAGTAATTTTTGAAGGAAATTGGATATGCTGTCCCATGCTTAATGCTTGTTTCAAACTGAGACAATTAGTCAATCTAATTAAACTGATACATGTAATTTTTTGCATTCCTTTGTTACTCTTTCCTCTGCATAGCTGGACAGAAATATTGCAAGCATGTGATGTACATCCCTAGCCTACTATGATTTTTTTACCTATCAGAAATGTTTTTCTTTAACACTCCAGCTGGCTTAATTTTTCTGAAGTGTCTTTTTATGTCTGTTTTAGGTGTCTGATCGAGATATGCTGAATAGGTCAGATTTTTAGAGGCCCAAGTGTCTGATTCCTCAAGAAAAAAAGGCAGGTCCCTTTGAGAAACCTTTGTTTTGGAAGCAAAATTCAGTACGTTTTCCGTAGGAGGCAGCCTGGGTTTAGTGTAGACAGAACACAAAATCTCCCACAGTTCATTACGTTAGGGAGAACTGTATAAGAAACTCTAAAGTTAACTGAAATGTACTTTATTTCCTCCTAACTTGTGCTATCAGATGTCAAACTTCCTTATAACAGGAAAGGATTTCTTTTGGCACAGGTCACTGTACTGGGTCTCCCTTCCGTAAAAGTGTCAGTGCTGCCTCAGCATCACTGAGGGCTCGGAGGAGCAAGGGTTGCTATGTTCGGACATGGACGTTCAGCAACAGGTTCAATAGTAGACAGCCTGAGAGGGTAAAATGTCCAGGAGGGTAAAACGAGCCATTTTGAGCACTAACTAACGAGTGATCCTTCATGAACAGGGAAGATTCCTACAAGAACTAGTCCAGGTCTCCACATTACCTACCCCAGCTTATGATCTCTCCATTAGTAGAAATGTCAAACAAGTTTGAGATGTTCCCTTAGGTGGTTTTAAACATTAGCTTTCTGGCGGAAGCCCAGGCTGGGTTGTAAGGCATTGTATAGTGCTAGGCGATGGACCAAATTTCATCCCAAGATAGAGAAGGATGTTATGGAAAGGAATGGCAGTGTTTATCCTTGAATAAACAAGCTTTTTAATTTGCTCCTTAATGTGTCAGAAACAGCTGTTTTACCTTTCTGTGAGCCTGAACTCTCAAACAAGGACATATCGAGGACAATGTAGGAAATGGCACAGAAAAAGTAGCGCAATGGTAGAAAGTTAAATATAGCCTAGCAGGAGAAAGCGTGGAGTAGTATTGTTCTGTTTGAGCTATGGTAATTGTCTTGGTGTATCCATTTTTCAGCTCTAAATACTTGTATCATGGTAAATTTAGAGGTAGAATTTAATTAATGCTCTTCATGTAATGCTTTTGCTTGTATAGGTATAGTTTTAGGTCATGTGCATTCAAAACATCGGGATTAGTGAGTTTACCCAGCAGTGATATCGGAAAGTTGGGGTGGTTTCCGTGTCCTGTGTGTCTCTGTCTATCCTATGTCTGTGCTGTGAGTTGTATGAATACCTGATTTTCTCAGCCAAAAAATAAAACAAAATTAACGTCAGACTAAGAACCTTCACATCGCTGTACGGAGAAGTTATCCCAGTAGCCTGTCTGTCACAGTGACCATGGCACTTCAGCAGTAATGCTCAGAGAGAGGGGAAGAGAGAGTGTGTGAACAGTGATCTATCCTCCCCTGCTTTCCTGAGTCAGAGACTGAATTAAGACTACTATTTTTTTTTTTTAATTAATTTTTACCAGTGGACCAGCCCTCCCTGAATTTCTCCAATGACTTTTTGACTTTATCTACACTTTTGGCCTGCACGGCAGCCTGTGACAATATAATTATGCAGTATGCAAAGAAATACCTGCTCTCTCCTCCTAATCTGACACCTGATAATTTCAGTGGGTGCCCTGTGGTTTTTGTGAGGTGTGATGCAGTGAATAATCATTACCTCGTCACCTCTTCGGCACCATTCATTGTTTGTAGCCTTCCTCATTTGTCTTTTTCCAACCTGAAGACTCCTCATCTGTTTGATATTCTGTTATACAGAAGCTGTTCGCTGCCTTGGACCATCCTCACTGCCTTCATCTCTGCTTTTCAACTTCTACCCCCCCTGAGGTGAAAGGACCAGATTGCATGCAAAGGCTTATCCAGCATGGGCAGGTTTTTGTCAAAATAAAACATGAGAATAGAATATAACTTTGTCTTGATTTGTTTCTGAACAGGTCTGATAAAATCAAAGGGTTTGAGTCACAAAGTGGGAGAAGTGGTAGTGATGTCCCTTATCTCAGCTGTCATGATGGCATGACATGACAACATAAGTCATGAAAGGAATGAAATCTTGAGTTCAGATCCTTTCTGCCTACCTTTGAGAAGGGAACTGAACTAGGGCCTGAGCTACAGGCTGATCTGGACAAAGTCTCTCTTGTTTTAGCTGCTCTGGTTTTGCTCAGAGCTCTTTGAAAGCTGCTGGAGTAGGGACTGAACCCCAACCGTTTCACTTCCCAGGCGTGTGCCTTTAGCACTCTGTTGGGGAAATAGTTCCTTGCTCATGCTCTTCTTTGCACGCCTTTGCTATGAACAGCAAACTGTCAAACCCCCTTCATAACTATCAGTTTATTTCCTTAAATAGATTTGGGCTTATGTCCTCCGGGACACAAGAGTTCAGAATCCTAATGACTCAGGGCTGTTTTATCAAACACCTGCAGTTGCTGAGGGTGTAGTTGCTAATTACTGAGCTGGTACTACACTGTTCAGGAACACCATATCTTTGTGGTAAAAGTCATGGTACTGGGCTTGCTTTGACTACTCAGAAAAATTTCTTTGGAAGTTGAGAAGCAGGCATTGCCGGAGCTCAGCCCAGCTGCCCACACACTCCTACCAGCAAAGGTGCTTTCATTGATCAAAGAAAGGACAGATGTTTCTTAGACGGTGCTTAGGCAGCAGAGAGCCTGTCAGCTTGAAACTTTCTCCTCATCTTGAAAACGAAAGATATAATTTCTGCTGGATGTGGAGTCCAGCAACTTCTGGTCCAAGCACCACACGGCTTCTGTGATATATCTGGCCTCAGTGCTGAGCCCTGCCCGTCCTTCTCCCTGCTCTTGGCCCCCTCCCTCCAGGCTTTTAGAAACAGCCACAGACGTCCCTTACAACAAAGAAGAAAAAACACCTTTTAACCTATTGCAAAGACAAAAAAAAGGCATGTGGCCTATTTTAACTGTACAATCCTTTTAGGTAGGTGTCATTAGAGACAGCGTTGCTGGCTTCCATCAGGCTGAATTAGATGCAGATTGGTAGGCAGCTCTCACTCTGGCCAGGACCTCTTCCACACGGCTCTTTCTGCCCTGGAAGTATTCAGCAGCAACGCTCCGTGCTGCTTTCTGGCCTCGTTTAGGCCTGGAGGTTTTCACAAAATGCGCATGCTTGATCACAGTTCACCTCATTAACAAGGAGCTGTTTCTGTACTAGCATGCCCGGATGATCTCTGGTCACTCTAGCCAGCATAGGAGATGCTAGATCTTCCAGTTCCAGTTCTACTTGTCCTCGCAATGGTTTCTAAAAACAAAGAAACACAAATCAGTGTTAGCAGCATGAAAAATGGGGAAAAAAATAACTTGTTGGCAGTTGGCTTTCTGCTTCAGGAAAAGCTTTGCATTTGCATTTAAAAGCGCAACCTCGTCTGCAAGCCCAACCACCAGCGCAATGTCACAGGTTGTCTGGGGACACAACGTTTGACCCGTCCATACGTGACTCGGGGTTCATCTGCAGTGCAAGAGGAGCTAACTGAGGTTTGCACATCACCCTGACACATACCCTCTGGACATAGTGATTCATATCTCTGCATCTGCTCTATCATCCCTAACTTGGCAGATGAATCTAAACAGTGTTGCAAGGTGCATGTTACTCTTTTCCTCTCCTAAGAAAATCCTTGGCAAAACGTAAGGATCTAGATGGTGTATAGGTGAGCAGTGTGAGCTGGTCTGAAATCAGTGCTCTGCAGAAACACCTGAAAGGCAGTATGCTGAGCTTATGACAATTGCTTCCTATATCCTCTTCCGTTATTAATAAAAACCCAGGCTCTGCTGATCTTGACATACGAAACATATTCCTTCCCACCCAATCTATTTCAAAAAGTTGTTGAGAAACTGGAACAAGAACACTTCATGGATAAGACTGATAGCCCAGGCACAGCCGTGGCAAAATCAGGTTGCTGGCTACCATGTGCTGTTGTTTCAGCCTCCAAAAGTATTTCCTCTCCTTGTGGGTACATGCTTAGATTCATCCTGGTGTACTTTGGAGCTTGATATAGATGTCTCATAGGAGTACAGCTGGCGTGGGTTCCTGCTGTGACAAAAGGGGAAGAGCCATATTTGCAGGACAAGTCAAATAGTACGTGGGTTGAATCACTCTCTGAATATGCCTAGTTTTCCCCTTGTTGATTATATTTTTAGCAAAGGAAACCATGTTCCCGATTTAGTTGCCCTGGTGAAGTCGTCGTGGTCCTGCCGTTGCAGTGAGCCCTGCACTGAAGCAAGCACAGGAGTATGCACTGAAACCACCCAGAGCAACGTGACATTTAAACAGAAAGAAAAGAAATAAAGCAGCAACCATTTTAAGATGACAGATTAATTTGCCTACCTAACATGCCAGCATTGAGCGCTGTGTAACAGGTAAAGTAAGTGATACAGTATTGCCCAATGTAGAATAAAATTATTCTTGTGATAATAGCTTATCTCCCAGTTGATACAGTGACATGGAAACAAGCCATGAAAACCTGGCACTCAGATGAACCCCAGAGCTGGTGCAAGGGAGGGAGGCAGAGAAGAGGGGGAAGGAACAAAGCAGAAGGGAAGGAACATGGCAAGTGGAGGGGACGGACAAAAAAGCTTTGCACCTTTCAACCGTGATGAGCCTTTGATTCAGGTTGTTCATATGATGAAACCATCCCCACAAGGACGCTACCTGAGATGTCTTTCCTTTTTGTCTGTTTGAGCTCATGGTAAACACTTACATGAGATTATTTTTTTTCCCCAGAGAAAAAGAATATAGAGTAGAATAATTTTTATCGATCCAGAAAGTCAAACTACAGAGGACATTAAAAAGCGTGGCAGAAAAGTTTAAAATCTCCACTGAGAGCATCTTGCTCTGCATTTTGTTTTATCTGGGCAGATATGATAGCTCTTTTCTGATATTTTTTGTGAATTTTGCCATTCAGAAAATAAAATACAGCAGTTTGAAGAAACTCAGGAGATTGCAAAGCATGGACAAAAGCTTACCAGATGGAGAAAAACTGATATCCTATCCCTTTTTTCTCTAATATTTCCTGGTGTATGTTATTTTGTTTTTACCAAGGGTATTTTCCCATAGCTATAATCCTAAAAAAGTATGTATGGTAAGTAATAGAAGAAAGAATTATCAGCTACTTTGAACACATTATGGAAGAAAGTAGGTAATATTTGCTACCAAACAGTAGTGCATCCAAGACTGGAAATGCTACACCAGAGAGATGGCAGCAGCATTGTTACTGTGAAACTTTTCAGTTTGTGCACTAATGCAAATGATACTTAAGGCTGGGAAAGACCTCACAAGATCAGTTTAACTGCCAGTTTTAAATAAAATTTAGCTGTGTGGAAGGGAGGAATGTTCTGGATCACAAGATCAGGGGCAGCTGTGCTCTGGAAAGCTTCTTTCTCCGTCCCTTCACCCTGGGGCTTGTATTTAGCCTTGCAGGTGATTTGTTTCTGAAGTGACTAAAAATCCTGATGTACGTAAGTCAGTGAAAACAGGAACACAAGAAGACTATTTATATTAGAGGAAAATGCAGTAAGCCTGGGAAGCAATAGCATCTGTACCACATATAGCCTGATAATAACATTACCTTTGGGATAGTTACATGTATGAGTACTCCTTTACACCAGTAATTCAACTACTGCCTTGTAGCAATGTAATTACCCTGCTTTCTCTTTGAAGGCTGGCTGCGGTTTCAATTCATTTACATTCTAAAGAAATCTAATTTTTTAATAATAAAAAAAGCCTTCTCCAGGTCTTAGCAGGTCTGGAGATCTCTGCTAGGCCAGTGCTGGCCTGAGAATTGTGGACAAATGTGATGCTCCTAAAAAGAGCCAAACAGGAGATTTAAATCCTCTGTCTGATCCACAGAATCAGAGCAACCTGCTACAGGCGGCTGTGCAGACACCCACCCAGTCAGACATGGTTTTGTGGGAGGACAAAACCTTCCCAACTGCTAGCCTGTATTCACCCTTCTCTCAGGGGTGTTTGTTGTGGTGCTGTTTTTGACTGGACACTTGGAAATTGGTGGTGGGGAACAGCACCCTGCCATCAGCTGGTAACAAACTGTGATGGCTGCTGCAGGTTGGAGACGAGAGCTCTGCCTTCCATTAGCAGGTTGCTGAACACCTGACATGCGAGTTATTGGCTTCTCCCCTCAAAAATGCCAGCAGTCCCGGTAATGAGAATGTGCAGCCAAGAAGGCCTGAGCAAGAAATGTGTTTTCTGAATGGATTAGGGAAATAAATTGAGCAGGTGCCTGTTCAGCGAAGGCTGTGCATTCTCGAAGCAGGAGGGTCTGTGGAAAAAATGCAAATGTAAAATATGTGGAATGTGAATGTCAAGAGTGTAAAATGGCTGTATACAAAAGCTGCAAATCTTTTTACCTAACTTGAGCCGTACAGAAACTGGTGTGTAGTGTAATCTGCTTCCGTATCATCCCACTGTGGATCTCTGTCAGCCCAGCTGGACATGCCCATCCTCCCCCCAAGTTGTAGAGGGACTGTAGAAGAGTAGATAAGGCTGGAGAAAACCTTTAGATAGCTCAAGTTAGGTGATACAAATTAGGACTACATCCCAGGAATCAAATTAATGCTGTTATGGATAGCTTGAATTCTGTTATTTCCCAAGATTGCTGTAGCTCTTTCAAGAGATTTCTTCGATGCATATGGAAGGGGTCCATTAGTTCCCAGATTGCATCAAAATAATTTACACACAGGCTGCACAGAAAGCTGAACTCTCTAGAGATCAGAGAAGTGCTAAAATGATCAATTTCTTCTAATGTAACATTTCCAGGTGAAAAAATAAGACATGTCCACCGAGACTTGATAACCGCAATGACCCAACAGTTTGAGCTGTTCTCACTGCAATCTCTCTGCTCTTTTAACAAAGATTTTTCACGTTTGTGAAGGTGTCACAAGCATGATGTGGAATGAGCTTGTCATATGATTTTGAATGGTGTCTTTCATTGCCTGGGGACCTTTAAAACAGGCCCTTTCTGTCCGCTTATGGCAGTTGTGTTGAAGTGGAGACGATTTTACCTAAGCAAAATAAGAAAGTAAAATCTAGGCAAGAATGCTGTTCCTGAGTCTGAATTATATTTAGCGCTGACTCCTTGCAGGCTCTATTTTCACTCTGTCAATAACAGATGTGGTGTTTGCAGTGTATGGCTGAACAAATCTATTTTCCAACGTCTCCTTGACTCCATCACAATCTGTTGCTTTCCATTGATAGTACAATAAGCTGCACAGTTGCGAGAAGAAATATGGAAGATGGGAACAAACTTGACTTTATTAATTTTGAAAAAAAAAAGGACAAAAAATAAAAAAAGAGGCTTGGGTTCTTTTTATTTGTTAATGAATAAGTCAAATTAGGAAATCTAGTTTTGTAACTTCTGGCTCCAGGAATGGTGATAGGAACGATAATAAATACTAGCTCTTATTAGTGGTGAACTCTCTTTTGATTACTTACAACTACTTCTTTGCATACACTGTTTGTTTAAATTGTACCCATGCCAGAAATGCCTTTTTAAGCAAGCACATGTGGTCTTTCTCAAGGTCTCAAGGCATTGCAACATTTAAAATTATATACCGCAAATACATGCATTAATTCTCACTTAGCATAATTATAATAAATCAAATTTTTACTCTGAAAATAAAGGAACAGATTTTAAGTTGATAATTAAAGGACTCATTGAGATTGATAAGAACAGTATGCAGTGCTTAGAAAAATGGAAAATATTGTTTGCCCAAGAACATTAAAATTTAAGAGACAGAGTTAGTTCCAAGGAATAGCTGTGCGGTATCTGACTGGGGTTTAATGATTGTCCTTTCAATGCTACCTTATGTCAGGGTGAAAACCTTCTGCAAGAGCTTTTAGAGAGTGAAGGAAACTTCTGAAGCACAGCACTGAAAGCCAGATTGCCAGGGCCTTCCAGGTGGGCACTGCAATAATTTGGTCAAGACAAAAAAAAAATCAGGAAACAGTCTGAAGTTAGGATACTTATAAAAAATAAAAAATGAGTGTTTTCCTTTTATTAAACTTCTGAATTTTAAACCTAACAATTAGTGATTCAGCATTGGCACTGATTTGTGGGGCTGGAGCTTAGAAAGGGGTACAGTATTTCCACAAAAGCCCAAAATAAGATGGTATAAATCAATTTTGCTCCATTGCCTTCAGCTAAATATGTTGGTTAATGCCGGACAAGGGTGTATCTAACTTTATTAACCCTATAAATGCAAGTACGTGTTTGTTCACCTGGACTAATTCCTGGGGACAATGTGGGTGTGTCATTGATAGCAAACTCAGTGTGCCCAGGGTTGGTCTCTGACACTGAGATCAACTGGTATGAAACAGGCTATGTCCATACCATTAAACTCTCTTATCTGCCAAAACTGGGTCAACTCACACAGTTTGCCTCTTGGGAGTGGTATGCTAATACCTGAATTATGGCCAAGAACTACAGGGAGGAGTATTTCTTGGCCCTGGCCAGCAGTGTGCCAGTGCTGGTCTGAGAACTTAGTTAGTGAGTGTTGACCTAGCCCATGTCCCCTCAGCTGCGTGCTGAGAAAGAGACCGTACACTGCACCTTCTGCTGCACCTCGCAGGAAAGAACAGGGAGGAAAAGGATCACACTTGACCTTGCCCTGGTTCCCTCCAAACATGCAGAGTTGCTCCTCAGGCTCCCTTCTGACACTGGATACCATAATGGTCAAAATGTGTGTGGTGGGTTGGCCGTGGCTAGCAGCCAAATTCCCTACCCAGCTGCTCGGCTCCCACCCTCAGCAAGACAGGCTTTGGGGAAAATAGGAAGAACAGGAGCGATTAAGCTCATGGGTCAAGATAAAGACATTTGGTGTCCCCCTCAGCTATTTCTCACACTTTTTGTTCCCTCCTTGTCCTCTGCCTGTCTGGTATTGCCTCCCCTTTCTTAAATACATTATCACAGAGGGGCCAGCAGGTTGGCTGAGGGGCTCAGCTGTGGGTTGGTTGAAGCTGGCTGTGTCCGGCATGGGGCAGCTCCGGCCCCTCCTCACAGAGGCCGCCCTGCAGCCCCTCGCCCCCGCTGCCAAAGCGTTGCCACGGACACCCAACACAGTGTCCTGGAAGGGCAACGGCAGAAAAGCCTGGTCTGGAGCATACTGTCCAAGCTCTGGACATGCCTGGTGAGGTTGTGCTTAACAGTCCATGAGGTGAAACTAAGAAAACAAAGGGATCATTAGTAGGATTAAATTTGCCTTTTCCATTGGAAATGACTTCTCCTGTCTGCCATGTTAACAATTTGCAAATGGTGATTCTCGGAAGAGTACAATTTGGTCAAACATAGATGTTTTGTGGCCAGCAGAAGACAGTTTTCCTGTGCCTTATTTCAAAATCCTGCTCTACACCATAAAGGCACCAGGGTTCCTCAGCATGCCAACTCAAAGAAAACATCAGACCATTTTTGCCATGCATGAAGTGACTGTAAAGAAAGGAACCATGAAACACATACTGAGTTCATTTTTTTTTTTTCGACTTATGTCTGGCAAAATTTTAATTAGGAGGCAATAGTGCCTAGTACAAGGTTTTGAGCAAATTTAACTGAACCATTGATCTCAAAACTACCAACAACTATTTACAAATACCTTATGGGACAGGAGAGATTCTTAGGTCATTTGATGTGGCTTCCCATGTGTCACAGTCAAATAAAGATACCCTATATTGAAGTGATAATAGTTTCTTTATGAATATATATTTTGTTTTCCACTAAAAGCCATGTTTGAGAAAGCATGTGGACTTAATTTGGAAACCCCAAATGATGAAGAGTAAACCTTTGAATTTGGTAGTTTGTTTCAATGGTTAATCACCTGCTTTTTCAAACCTAGTTCTACAGCTGATCTATCTTCCTCCCTGCCTCCCTCCTTTTATCCCTCCTTTTTTCCCTCCCCTTCCCTCCTCTCTTTCCGTTCTTTCCTTTTCTTTCTTTCACCACTGGTTCTTGATAGGTTTTTCACTGCTGGAATTAAAAACTGCATTACTACTCAGTAGCTTCTTCCTTTGAAAGTGCTTACCTAGCCACTCTTTGGTCTTCATTTTGGTAAGCTAAAAGAGACTGCGCTTGTTATCTTTGTCGCTCCAGCTCTCCAAAAATTTGGTTGCTTTATCTTCTCCAGCTTGTCAACATTCTTTTTAAAAACAGGCCCCAAACCACACACAGTATTTCAGTCTTCACTCAGCAATACCTATAGCACTTAATCAGTTTACTAATCCTCTTCAACCTTCTCCTAGCCAATATAACCTGGTTTTTGTTGCTACAGTTTTGGTCCACTGTACCCTCAGCCTTTTCTTGCGTGCTTTCCCCTATTTGGTAAGTCTGGCCTTCCCTTCGTCTTTCTAAAAAGGAAGAATATCCTTTGGCGATCCCAGTTTCTTTGAAGGGGCTCAGATTACTATGCAATCAGCAGGGTTTGTCTCCTCTGTTCTCCATTACTGTTTACCACTTTTTCAGTCTTTGTGCCTAGAATCAGAATTTACTCCTTGATCACTTGTGAAAACAGTCAAAGTCCTGATTAGTGAAACTTTCCCACAGTCACAGATGGTACACTGTTGGCAATGATGTTTTCCACAAATAGAGTTAACTTTCTACCTTATTGCATTTATGTTATATAGCGCCAATTTTTAGATCAGTGTAATGTCGTATTAATTCACCAGATCTATAAAAGTCAAAGATAACTGTGGAGCTATGATGCACTTAATCAAAGTTGTAATGTCATTTTAGAAGTAATTCAGGTTTATTTGACAAGAGCTATTTCCCTAAAACCATGTTGACAAGGGTTTATTACATTCCTATCCTCTAAATCTTTTTAAAGTTGAACTAATGAAAAATAGTATTTACTGATTCCAGAAGGAAGGTAAAAGAAAGGAGTTCACAGGTAAGTGGATGCTCACGGTACAGGAATGAGGGCAAGATGGCACTGATGGTTTAGTATAGGGAAACATAGCCGTAATTCTTTAGCAACCCCTATTCTAGTTCTTTTTGCTAGCTGTAAGAAGGACATAAGTCTCCAGATCACTTAAAGAAGGTGAGGGCATAGTGATGAGAGGTTTATATTCCAAGTCTCCAAAATAAAGAAAAAGCAGAATCAAGGCATTATCTAAAATTGTTCATACAAGTAAGGAAAGGGTTAAAGAGAAAAAGATGAGATTAGCAAAAGCCAAGATTCTCATTGCTATCCCCCAAAGGCTGTGTTTGATAAATAAGACAAATGTGAAATTGGGAATTAAGGAACAAAATTTTATGTGCTGCATGCTGGGTCTAATAATGAAAGCATGGGCGGCTGGGCCTATCCGCATTTGTGGGGCTGTAAATATCAATGACAGGAGAGCAGATGGACTGAAAGGAGCAAGCTTTGCTGTGGTGACTGCCACATTCCCACCTTTAGGGTTGTGGGACCCACGGTGACAACCCTGTGCCTTCAGGAGCCCAGAGGTGTCATCTGCTCAGACAACCAGAACCTGGCTAGATCACATCCACTATGTCTTTCCTGAATATCACCTTTTTTCAACTTCCCTGTCTTCTTTCTTCTCTTTTCTTATCTGGTTGTTTATGCCTTCTCTTTAATGGAAGTTTGGTTCAGCTGACTAAGCTTGAATCCTTTGCAATGTTATTCTAAGCCTATGGCCAAAAAGGCAACTAAAAGAAAAACTTTAAACAACCTGATGCTTGTATACGTCTGTGACTGATAAGGCTATGCATGCATCTGTCATTCTTCACCAGAGACTTACACCAGAAACGGAGGCTGCATTTGTTATCTCTTGCTTTTATGTGACTTTCTCTAATTTGTGTTCAGGAAAGCCAGATCAGACTCCAGCAGTAAAAAAAAAAGCAAAATGCTTCCCAGCTCATCTCTAAGTTTTAGTCCCCTTTGCCCTTCCCCTTCCCTTTCCCCTTCTCTGCTGTCTCCCCATCTCCTGACAATGGGTCTTATCTTTAGCACCATCTCAAATGTTGCCAAATGGAGAAAGAGTTGGTCCTTTGTATAATTTTTCTGAAGTTAAAAGAGAGGGTAAAAGGGATAATTCTCAAATGAAAACCTCTGTTGATGCTTTTAAGTGCTCAACTGGGTGGTCATTTTTGGTTTTCTTTTTTTTTTTTATCCTTAGCTTAAAAGTTTTAATGGTGCTATTCTGCCATAGGAAAAAGTTCTTACGAATTCTCTGCACTTCAAACTTCAAACATCATCTATTTGTTTATATCTATACAGAGACAGGTTCCTTCAGTACATTTGTACTCTGGACCAGTTAATACTCAGGAAATGAACGTGGCTTATTTTTATTGCGAGCCCTCTGGCTTGTTACCTGGGAGGCCGAAATACTTTTTCATAAATCACAGAATCATAGAATCGTTTGGACTGGAAGAGGCTTCAGAGATCATCTAGACCAGCCCCTCTGCCATGGGCAGGGACATCTTTCACTAGATCAGGTTGCTCAAAGCCCCATTTAACCTGACTTTGAACACTTCCAGTGATGGCACATCTACAGCCTCTCTGGGCAGCCTGTTCCAGTGTCTCACCACATACCATAAAAAATTAGTTTTATTCAAAACCTTAGTAGGTTCTCTTCTCCTTCACAACATACCTGTGTCATGTAGGACTTTTTGGCCTTCAAAATACTGCAGTTTTAGCCTTTCAGCTAACTATTGTAGAGTGCAGCTCTCTCAGGGCTAGATCATCTTTTGCCTCTCACGTGCATTAAGCTGGAGAATTTGGGAGGAGAAAAAGACATCTGCACAAAACAAAATAAAGAAAACATGGAAAGGTGAGAAAGTTTCTTTTGGAGTGGGATATTTCTGATGGGTCCCTAGTTCTGTGAAAGGTCAAAGTCAAGGAAAAGGTGCCAGTCTAAAGACTTCACACTCCTCCTTCAATCAATCAGCAAGGCTTAAAGTGATCTATGAAGAAGGCCTCTCCTTCTCCACTCCAGTCTGGTTGCATCCCTCTCTGAAGGAGGACAACAGATGACACCACTGTAAGAACCACCCATTGGGATCAATAGGGATAATCATACAGCTGCTTCATGGGTGTTATTATGGTTCACTGGTATCATTACATGAACACACAGCAAAAATCAGATTCTCAACCCAGCCTTCTTGTACTGTCAGGTGATTTTCTTTCTTTTTGACTACTCTCTAATGTAAAACATGCAAACCACAATTGCCTGCCAACCTGTAAGGTACCACAGTCTGGAGGCAAACAATGAAAGTGCTTCTGGGCATAGCCACTTTGTACAATAGCGCACATGGCTTGGGCTAGACTATTTCACAGTCTGTTGCCACAGCAAGCCCTACACTGAAAGCAGCATAACTAGCTCAGAGTAGTAACGAGAGAGAGTCAGTAGTGCTGAGAAGTAGAACAGGGTGGGTTGAGCATGGTGCCATGTTGTATGCAGGTTCAAACTAGTGCCATCTAATGATTCACCTCTGTGGGGACATCTGGCTGTACTCAGATGAGTGACCTGTCTTCAGATCCTAGACCACACAAGTGCTCGTCCCAGGGGTCCTTTGTAACAATTCAGAGTAGTAAATAATTGAATAACTGTTTTACCAGGCCTCAGAGAAAGGAGAAGATATCACAAATAGTTGCAGCATAACTTAAGACAATATCAGTTTGTTGGAGAAGACCCAGCACCTACCATGTGTCTTCAATTCAAATTTCTTCTAGAAAAATATAGAAGCAAAATGTTTCTTAGTGTAACTGATCACTGGCTATATCTAAGACCTCGGGAGCTTCGAAAGCCCTGAAGGAACATGAATCCCACAGCTGCACCGTTTCCCATGTGTATCTCCCAAACAGGCTGTTCTTCTACAGGGTTCCCTGGGGGTGTCATTCTGGATCCCTCTAACCTGTTTCTCCTGGCTAGCCATGAGGCTGAAGCTTGCCCATTGCTGGAGGGTAACTTTGTGGGTTAGGAGCTTATAAATGCTGTGCTCTTGCCTTATGCTGGCTAGGGAAGAAGACTCTTTAGAACCTCGTCGTCATTGACTTCGGTATGCAGAACATACATCTACTGAAGCATTTCGCTTTATGTATTCTTTATTATGTCATCACAGTCTTCATTTTGGTTTTTTATTTGTTGAATTCCTTTTTTCCTCTCATCCACTTGCAGATGTGTGTGGATGACTGCCATTCAAGGTGGGCTTTTTGCTCTCTAAAGGACATCAGAAATCCACTAGGACCGAATAACCCTGCATCTGCTCTGTGCAGGGCATGAAAATAGGGAGCATGTGGAATCTAACTCCAAGTTCAGGTTCTCGGTAAAGCTTGTCCTGTAGGTTTAATTGGTGCCCTAGAGGACCATGAAGGCCAGAGTCAACTTTGAGGACTGAGGTAACCAGCCTTTGGAGTTAACCTCCCTAAGCATGTGTGAAACCACTATTGTGATTTCAAAGTCTCATTGAGTATTAAATATAGAGCATGCCAGAAGTGATTCTGCAGTTAATAAAAATGTTCATCCATTTAAATAATCAGACTGTAGTCTCATTACAGCTGTGTTGCATGAAACATTATTTGTAGAGAAGAGTTCTTAATCATCCACTTCAGTAAAATTTATAGGGAAACCAGCTTTAGTGAGTGAGTTAATTTCAAAGAATAACATGTTTGGTCTTGGATTATTCTTTCACAGCTGAAAAGAAAATCAAAGTGTTTTGAAAATTATTCTGAAAGAACAGAAAATTATAAACAACATAAGAGTGAGTGACTTGTAACTGCCCCTTTGCAAAAGAGAGGAAAACAGAGAACTTGCAAAACAGATCCTGCCTCCAGTAAGAGCAACTGATGTACAGACAACCCTCCTCCCCAACACAGGAATCAGACACCAAAGACTTTAAGGAACAAAATCTCAGAGAGACTTTCAAACCTTCCAGATGGAAGATTTTACCCTTTTACCCAAAGATCCTTTTACCCAGGAGACAGTGTTGACATTGCTAATGAGAGATGGCAAATATCTTTCTAACTCTCTCTGTGGTCTTCTGTGCTGTTGTAAACAATATACCTAATAATAGCAGAAATAAAGTCTTTGATGCTGTTACTGGCTGGGAGGGCTGGTTTTCAGATGACTGATGTACCATGTTAGTAACAGATGTTTTTACATTAATACGTATAGATTTGTAGACTTAAAAAGAAATCTTTTGATTTTCTAAACAGTGCAGGCCAGGGAGTGCCATTCAAACAGAACGATATGTCTTCCTCTGGCCACAGGCTCATCCTGGGAGTTCATGAAATGGGTGTTTGCCCGTGCCTGTTGCCTTTTGTCCTCCTGCCGTGCCCCACTGTGAAGAGCCTGTCTCTGTGTTCCTGATGTCCTCCCCTTAGGTAGTGGGGAGCTGCTGTTGGGTCTGCCTGAAGCCAGGCTGGATAAGCCCATCTCCCTCAGCCTCCCCTCCCAGGGCAAGTGCTCCAGCACCCAGCCATTGCCATGGCCCTATGCTGAACATGTTTCAGTTGATAGATGTCTTTCTTGCACTGATTGGGACAGACAGACTGGGCGCAGTACTCTAGATGAGGTCCAACAACTTCTAAGTAGAGAGGGATAATCCCTTCCTGAAGTCCTTTCCAGCCTGAATTATCCCATGATCTTATGAAATGGGTGGTGGCTAGTAGGTCCAAGAGGCATAAGGTGATAAGGGTGCAGGAGGTAAACAGACTTTGTGTGAGAGTAGGTGGGCTGTGTCGGGTGATGGGGGGGGGCAAAAAGCTGAGGGGTGTTACAGGAGAGAAGCTGTTGAGGCAACAAGGGATAAGTCACAATAAATAATGCTAGAAAAATTCACTTCCAAAAGTTCAGTGAAATGGTCCAAGGTTTTGCTAGAAATCATGGTAATCTTCTGCAAATGTAGCTGATGAAGTGATTAACCTCAGAAGAAAATTCCTGAAACAGAACCTGGTGATTTTAGGGTATAAGATAGTGCAGGAACTTGTGCTCACTTGAGGTCTGTTTTCTATTATTATTGCTTTCAAATGCAAATACTGAGAGGAAGAAATGGATACAAGAGTGCCTGCAGGCTTCTTGGTTTCTGGGCATGCTTTAGTGTGGCAGTGCATGGCAAAAGCCCTCTCTCTTCTCCTGGCTGAGAAGGGAACGTGAGAAAGCAAAGGGGAGGGGAACAAGTGAAACCATTCTGCTCCTCTGAGCTGGAGGCCAGGCTTGTCACCACCTCGTCGACTGCATCCTAAGCCTCAGGATATTTTGTGTTTTCTTAAAGCTCCAGTTGCTAGAACCGAGAATTGAGCCCTTACAGTTTTAGAGAACACCTAGAAAAAACTGAGGACATTGCAAGGCTTAGGGCCTAGAGAGTAAATACTGCCAACCCTCTGTTTCACACTTTTCTCTTTCTTTTTTTTCCCCAGGAGTAGCTGGTCAAACTGGCCACCATAATGGCATCTCTACTTCCTGGGACACCAATTGAATACACTGTTTGGGCAAATCTGTGGAGAACATGGGAGATGTCGTCTCTGGGTTTTAAGCTCTCTTTTTACCTGCTGACAATGAGGAGCTGTGGACACACATTTGTGCTAGGGCAGATGGTGGAGGAGGTGGGTGCTGGGCTGTTGGGGAGCAGTGGCAGTCCAGCCCCCTGGTGCCCATCTCCTGTCTGGTCTTCAGGGGCTCTGTGCTGGAGAAAGAGGAGGAAGAGGAGATTTTTGCTTCCACCACAGCCGTGGCATAGGACTGGAAGAAATACCTACTGGATTTGGAGCTGTTTCCTACCACAGGCGATCTTCTCTTATGTCACTGGTTACATGCACCAACATGGTGGCCTACAAAGACCGTAAAAAGACAGTGTGTGAGGTGCAGTGAGAAACAAAGATGGGGCACCTGAGATGGCGCACAGAGCCACTGGCTTGGTGGGTATGTGACTGGACAAAATTATCCTTTTGTAGTAAATCATCCCTGAGGGGAGATGATGAGAAATGCTATGTGCCCCAGCTCTGAAGGGTATTTAGCACAGCAAGCTCCTCTTACTGATTCCAATGATGAACGTGTTCAACTTGAGGTGTACAAAATCTGCTTTAAAAATTCATGTTTCCTTTTTCCTCCTGCCCCTGATAGCTCTGTTGTGCTGTTTGAAAAATGACTCACCTCTCTCTGAGACTGCTTTATATTCAGACAGCTAAACTACTGCTTTTAACCAATGTTTTGTTGAAAGATTCCTCCCAGCCTTGCCAGCTCTTTTGGGCAAACGCCTTTTCTGCCTTGCCTATGTGTCCCATGAAAGAGCACAAGCAAAAGATTTGGAGATAATTCTTTTCAAAATGGTGGAGGCAAACTTTAGTTCGACATGAAAGTTGGGCCAGGAATTGAAAGCCCAGGTGTGCAGAAAGTGACCCATCCTGGGCAAGCCTAAACACGGTGCGGTTGCCTCTGCACGGCGGGTGTGCAGCAAAACCGACCAGCCGAACAAAAGGTACGCTGAGCCACTACAGCTGATGCCACCGAAAGGGCCGGGTGTTTTGGCTGTTTTGGGGTATATTGTTGTTGCTTGTAAACAGATGTTTAGGAATTTTTTATATTCTAAACAACAACAGCTGGAGACAGAAAGACTGTGTATCTGAGTATATCTGAGATCTAGTGTAAAGCTATGATCACACAAAGAAAAAATAATACTTTCTTACTCTCCAGAACCGTTAGGAGTGGACAGGGTTTATGTTGATCACAAATATTCACAGATTTTACCATCTTTCCTGCAATAACACTAAGTCTACATTTGCTTCTGGAAAATATTCTAGATGGGTGGCATGGAGGTTAAATTTTAACTAAGCTCTTTCATGATATAGCTGTTCTCTTTCTCATTTATGTCTTGGGTAAGTGTTGATAAATGTTCACATTTGCAGTAAAATTCAGAGGCAAAGAGGGTTTCATCTTGGTTGTGCGGTGACCATATCTGATCAGGGACTATTAATATTGATCATAACAATCTAATTCAAAGCAGTGAGGAAAACTCAGGGATGTTAAAGCCTTGAGCAAAATTGTCATAATTTACTGTTATGGGGAAAACTCTATGGTTAGCTGCTTGGATTAAAAATCCCTGAGAGTTTTCCACAGGAAAGTTTTATTAAAGGCCTGCCGTGTTAAATATAGTTATACAACACTCCCTGCTCACATATATAGTTACATATATATTTATGTACCTGTAAAATCAAATTTCCTTGCCCATGTTAAATGACATTTTAGATTATTTAAAGGGGGAAAAAATCTTTAAAATACCATATAATTCTGTGTATATCAGTTGTACTGCTTTTTTTCTAACATCTTATATTTCACTCAGCTCAACCAAATGCTTTCTCCTCCCAAAAAATCCCCAAAGCCAAAACCAGAAGGACCAGTCAGCTTCACCGGGACAACTCATTCCTGTCATTGTGTCTGTGTGGAAACATTTTATCTGATCATAACCAGTTTTGCACCATGGAAATATTTAGCCCAGCTTGAGAAAGGTCAGTTTGGTGGTGCTGTGAGCCGGGGTAAGGCTGCCCTTGCTGCCTGGGCGTCTCTAACCCGGTGCACTCAGGTGGCTTGTGAGGCAGGGAGCGTGTGGGAGAGGCAGCACAGGTTCCCCTGCCACCGCACGGCAGTGCTCAGGCCTGACTGCGGTGTGCGGCGGGGAGTGTTGTCAGGGCAGCGCAAGCCGGAGCTCACGGCCTCCCTCTGACACCAGCCCTGGTCACCTGAACCCTGCAGCCCTTTGCTCCCTTCCTGAGATGGCATCGTGTGTCCTGCAGGGTTTTGCTCACGGCCGGGACATGGGCAGGACCCATGCTTGTAAGGATCTGTTTATGCACTGCTGTGCACTTAGTGAAGTAGGTAAAGCAAGCCATACTGCAGGGATTAGAGCTGTGACTCCCATGGCTCAGACAGGGACACCCAGTCTGGTTAAACATCAGCTTTGTGAGAACAGGGCAGCCAGGGGCCTGGGGACTGCAGTGGGGCTGTGGGTGCCACCAGAGACGAGCTGCCCTTGTCCTCACGTGGCACCGAGCTCTGTGCCACAGGTGGCCATGTCCAGCTGGCCGTCCCCTGGGAGTACACGCATCACCTACACGTGTACATCCATGCTAATGAGGGCATTCTGGGCAATTGTAGATGGTGCCAAAGTTACACTCTCAAACTTGTTACAGGACTGGTAGAGTTATATTTTGCCCACGTTTGTAGGAAGGGTCAGACTATATGCTGAGAAACACTAAAAACCCAGCCTCACATATCCCCTTCATAGATGCTGAATGTCCATAGTTTGCAGACTGCAACTTGAGCAAACTTCTTTTCAACAAACAGCTGCGTATATTTAAGCGCAGGCAGGAGTTTTCCTTTGAACGATAGATTTTGAGCATAGATCACCCTTGCCAGGCAGGTTTTTCTTGTCCCGACCTTGCATCTGAATTTTTTCTCTACAAAGCCATGGAAAATTGTCAGCTTGGAGACAGCAACTTAGCTGGATCAATTTTCATTTTTCTGTACGTGGCGTGCTGCCAGCAGGTTAGAGTTGAGGGCCAAGGATCTGGAATCTTAAGTTTTATTCCCAGCTGTGCCATTAACTTGTTCTCTAACCTTAAGCGAGTGGGGTTTGGGGTGTTATTTTATTGCATCAACAGAAACAGGATGCCACCTCACAGTGCTTAATTAATGCTTGTAAAACATGTCAAGATTTTTGGATGAAGACAGAAATTATTCCACACGGTAATCATAATGTCTAATGGCCAGGCCCAGGGCCTGGCAGCCCTCCGTTTGCAGAGCAGGCACTAGGACAATAGCATCAACCTGACGTACGATCCACTTGGGTCCCTTCTCTCCCTACCTTAGCCATCTGCATCAACCTCCACTTTCATCTCTCCTGCTGATCATGTTGAAGCACTAATTGTATTGATTTTAGAGCAAATATAATTGATTTTAGAGTAAATCACCTGGAGACTGCAGGAGAGATCCAGAGAGCATTTAAATCACTAGGGACCCCCTGTATGCTTCAGTGGATCCAGGGTGAGCAGGGGCAACATTTGCAGTGTAGTAATAGTCAGAGAAATGCTCCAACTATGTTAATACATAAGACCATGTTGAAAAGATAAGGGAATGCAGAGGGACCTGATCTGATCCATTCATCAGCTTCTTCTCTCCTATGAGGAAAGGCTGAAAGAGCTGGGGTTGTTCAGCCTGGGGAAGAGAAGGCTGCGGGGAGACCTTATTGCAGCCTTTCAATACTTAAAGGGGGCCTACAAGAAAGATGGGGACAGACTTTTTAGCAGGGCCAATAGCAATAGGACAAGGGGTAATGGTTTTAAACTAAAAGAGAGTAGATTCAGCTAGATATAAGGAAGAAATTTTTCATGCTGAGGGTGGTGAAACACTGGAACAGGTTGCCCAGAGAGGTGGTAGATGTCCCATCCTTGGAAACATTCAAGGCCAGGCTGGATGGGGCTCTGAGCAACCTGATCTAGTTGTAGATGTCCCTGCCAGTTGCAGGGGGGATGGACTAGACGACCTTTAAAGGTCCCTTCCATCCCAAAGCGTTCTATGATTCCTTATTTCTTAGCAATTTGGGCCCATTTATTTTCTTGTTACAAGCATGGGTGATACGGCTGACAAGTAGATACGAGCCAGATCATTCTCAAATACCATGATGTCCACATTCACGCAACAGAATTTGGCTTCTTCCCAATAAACGGAGGTGAAAAAGATTGTGTTGCTAGTTATGTGAAATGTTTTAAGTGAACTTTTTTTAAAAAAATAGCCTGGTTTACCACCAAATCAAATGGGTTTTTAGCCTACTGAACAGTGCCTAAAACTGCATTGTGTCACATTCTTAGATCCAAGCAAAACACCCAGTAGTTCTAATGAGAACAGAATTCAACCCTGTTTGCAAAAAATAAAATATGCAGGCTTGTAAGGCTAAAATTTCCTTAGTAAAGGACTTTCCTTCAGTAAAATAAAAAATCCTCATTAAAACAAACAAAAAACAAACAAAAAGCATCAGGAAGAAGTGCCACTGAGAATTTAAAGTATCTGCGTTTGTTATCAAGAACTGCATATGTAATTTTTTTGTGCATATAGATAGCCCATAACAGAGTGCAACTATACACTGCTAGAATAACAGATCTATCTACATCAGCCTCTGTGGAGAAACCTGTAAACAGCGAAGGAGAGTCACTGTGAAGTTTGGGAAAAAATAACTATGAAGTTCAGTTCTTGTGGAGCATAATATGACTGTGAACGAGACTTACCTCTGAGGTGCAGCCATTCATCAATGACGCTGAAAATGTCTCAATAGCTCTAAGGAAAAAGAAAAAGGGGGCAGGAAACGTACATTTCCTTAAAATTGTAACATGTGCCTGTTCAACATTTCTGCAGGAGCACCACAATGGTCAGAGCTATAAAAGTGCAGCTACTTCACGGATGATCCATATACGCATCACACTTTCTAATACAGCTATCAACATACAGACTAGTGTTTCTCAGTGCTGCTGGTAACTGCAAAGAGTAAGTGTGAACTGGGTTATGTTTCTAAGATGCTTTTTAGATTAGGTTCTCTTCATACCTCCAGAGTTCAGTGTTAATTTTGACCTTTGAGGTTTCTTTATTCCTCTTAGCATTGTTCTGACTTTCTATACTCCGAACTAGGATTTCAGCAAGCTGTGTTTAATTTAGGTACTCCTAACTATTAGCCCTGTAAGCCACTCCTGTCTCTAGACCCATACCCAGGAGCTGAGAGCACCCGGAGGGGTGCCTGGACATGGCAGTGACTCTTGGTGCCCGCTCTGCTGCCGCAGCACTGGACATAGATGGCTGCACCACGCTTGACCAAGGTCTGCTTATCGTGGCACATGCACGGGCAGCTGTACAGATGCAGTTTTGCTGTTTCAGTGCTGGAGCAGGCTCGGTTGAGCAATGCTGCCCGCACCATGCCCTGGTGCAGTTCGTGTCAGGCTCAGATCCTTACCAATGGAAAGAGAATGGAGATCTTGGAGGCACATTCCCACTTTGCCATCTAATGACTGTCCCACCTGAGATTTAGCCTGCCTTTTGGCTTCCTGCATGTCAGCAAGGCAGAAAATGGTGCACTCACAGCGATTGCTCAGAGTGGCTCCTCCTGGTCTTGAGGACTACATGCTTATGGAGGCAGCTGCCTGCTCCCTCAAAGCTTGGCAAGGCTCACCAATCTGATCCTCTCCCTGGCCCTGTGGCTCAGGCCTTGCCGCGAACTCATCTGTCCTTTGGTTTGTCACTTGCCGGAGAGAGGGTAAAACTATCATCCTTTCCCAGCAGATGGTTAACAGAAAGTTTTTGGCTGCAGCCATGCCAGTTGGTCATAAGTAGTGGATCAAACCTTCTGATGAGACTCTGAAATCACCTGTCAGAGAGCAGTTTGAGTTAAATAGGAGGTTACCAAAGCCCAGCCTGGAATTTATTAGGCTCAATCAATTCTCCAGATAACCGCATCAGCCATTAGCAGAAACAACCCGCAGACCTTAGCAGGGCAGAGCCTCGCAGCCCGGCTGGTGATCCTGCAGCTCGCCCCAAGCAGCACATAGGTGCAGGCCCACAAAGAGAAATTGCTTAAAAGTTTAAAATGAATAATTCAGCACTCCTTTGATTTGTGAGTTTTAACTACTGCAGAATATGTGTCCTGCCACATTACTTCAACCTTGAAATGAAGTACAAATAGATGTGATTCAGACTCTAAATATTTAAAGCCAGAATCTAATCTTAGATACATTGTGTATGCTGTCATCTCAAAAACCCGATAAAGGCAGACAATGATGGACAGCACAGATTGAAATTAAATTCAAGCTCTGTATTAAAAAACTTGCGCCGCTAATTCACATGAATGATTAACCACAAAGAAACTTAAGAAAGAAGTCTGTGAGTTCCAGCAGTGCTGAAGTGGTCTGTGTCGTCGCTGTCTTGGTTAACCTCAAAAAAAATAGTCCAAAACCACCTCACAGGGAAAGGACGTCACCTCCCCTTTCCCCTCTTTTCTCTCAGAGATGCAGCTAAACTATTAACATTTTCCAGTTAAATGGCAAACAAAACATTTCTAATCTTCCTTTCACTGGAAAGAAAGATAAAATCACAACCATAACCTAAATCAAAAGCTATAATAGCACTTGGGCAGTTACAGGCTCTTACTATAGATAGCCAGGTCAAAGCAATCAGCATATGAATCTTCACACACAGTGAGCAAAAACATAACTCGACACAGCTCTCTATCAAATATTATTGTAAGAGGAGTAAGTGCACCAGGGTATGACCCTATTAAATACCAAACCTGTAGCTCCAAAATAGCACAAAACCCAGATGGATGATCTCATCTCGAGCAGTAATGTGCCAGAATACAAATAGAGGATTGCAAATGCTTCAAGTACACAAGGAAAGCAAAATAAGACCATGCTAAAATAAAGGGTGGAATATATATTGACGGCTGAGCAGAATGACGGATGCTAGACCTGCTGCTGCTGAAACTGATGGTGGTCTTTCTGTTCCCTTAGCCGGACTTTAAGGCCTCATTATGGGACTTCTGGATATCGTAACCCTATAGCAGCCTCAGAAGATGAACTTTAGCCCACTAAAAGCAGCAATGAGGCTAAATACCCACATCAAGCAAATGAGATGTGGCTATTTAGCCTCATCTAAAGGCTAAATGATATTAACATTTATGTTGCTTTCTAGTTTGGGGCTAGCATAACCACCAGTCTAGGGTAGAGGGTGCTGCTGACTTTAGGTGGAGCTTAAATCAACTCAGAAGGGCCTTTCGTACATGAAATATGAATAGCATTGTACGTAACCAGTGGGTTTTTATTAACAAAACAAACACAACTTAGTTTAGACAGATGGAAATGTTTTATATTTCAGTAAGGCTGTCTGCTCTAGCATAAAAAATCCACTTCTATCATTTTCTAGTGAGCTGAGGCTGGGAGGGCCTGAGTGCCCACGGGGCGCTTCGGGGCTGAGAAGTGCATGACTAATCCGGACAGCGATTGTTCCTTCCTTGGGCTTTCAGAGGAATGTAGCATTGTTGTCCAGCAAGTGCCACCGAAACATAAGGTGAAAACCCACACGAAGAAGGATTGCATGAAGGAGAAGGAAAGCAGCCAGACCCATGATAATAAAATTCCAAATAACATCCTGGAGGCAGTTTTACAATTGTGAGCATTGCCATGGTCCCATATGCAGCTGTGGGAAACGTGGATTTTGGTTTGTTTTATATCGCATGGATTGGCATCCAGGCTCTGCAACTAGCAAGTATGATCTCTTACTGAATAGGAGCATAGCCACAGGAGAGGAAAGATTAAGGGTATCAAAGGAATCCATTTTTCATTTCACTCCTTTCTTATTACAGTAGATTAAAAGAAAAAAAGAGAGTTTTGTTCAACATTCAGTTTTGAGGAGAATTAAATAAGCCAAAAACATTGTTCAGAATTAGAGCACTGAATAAAGGATTTCAAAAACACAGTGTGTGGTTCATGGTGGGATTTTTATTTCCTTTTAAGATGAGCCACATACAGCTGTACGAGAGCTATTGTCCTCTGTCCCACTGAAGAAATAGTTTCTTTCTGAAGTGTTCAATCTGTTAAGACACATAGGTGCTTTAAAAGCTTAAAAAAAGAAGGAAAGCACTCAAAACTCTTCTGGTTCGAATGGCAATTATCTGAAAAGCAGCAAAAAAGCAGGAATACATGGGTAAATGAAATAGCTTTTGATTGCCTGGCTACGAATGATAGTAGGATTTGTCCTCTTTGGGAACGACACACAGCAGCAAGCAGTATGCACCGGCAAGACAAAAGTCAGCCCTGAATGGCTGGTGGGACGGCAGGGATCTTACAGAGCACGGATGGTTATTACAAGCCTGCACAGGAGAAGCCCCTTTCTTCTCTAATGGATGGAGAAATGCTCCTTGCCACTGGGCCAGAAGGGGACACGGTTTGAAGAAAACAAAACCCTTAAAAACTTCCTGATAACTGCAGGTCTGGAAAGTCTCTTTTCCTTCTCTTCTGCGGGGATCGTCGAACATCAAGACTTCCACCGTCATTTTTAGGCCCCATCAAGACAAAGGCTAACAAAAGAGGAAGGCTGAAAGACCAACTCTAGTTTATGATTCCACCTTTCAAATTCATCATTCATCAACTGAAGGAGGGTTTCTCGAAATAAAAAAGACAGAAACACTGACTAGGTAAGCACAGAGCCTGAGAAAACAGAATTACCGATCATTTTAGCTTGTGTGCTGCTGCCGTTCATTCTCCAGGGAATCCCATGCTCCAGGCAGATCTAGCAAAGCAGACCTCTAAGAAGAGAGGAGCTTGTGTAACGCAGAGCCTGGAAAGATTCAGGCACCGAGCTTGACTGCATTGAGCTGGGAATGAGGGATGAAAGCAAGTCACAAGGACCACGGTGCTGAGACTTCCAGTGCAACAACTCTAGTGACTCGAAGTGCCAAATTTCAACCCCTCTGAATGTAAAGCAGAATAGCACAGGACTCGAGCCAGCGGTTGGTAGAAAAATGGCAGCCAGGCATCTTCCTATAAACTTCTGAAAGTGACTGTCTCGTTGCTCTGACAGGTTACCTCTAGACAGAGAAAGAAAAAAAAAAACCCAAAAATTCCCCCATAAGCTTTTTCTAAGAGAAGACAACAGACTTGGAAGAAGTCTTAAAAGAAGGCAATCTTTGCTCAAGATCAAATTCTTTAGAGGGGAAGTCCTCAGAGAATGGTTACACTGTGTGCTTAGGTGCAAATGGGGAACCTGACTAGAACTGTAATTTATCAGGGTAAATCGAGGTGTTGCAGCCCCAGGAAGCATATGAAAGAGGGGTTTCCTGGTCACAGGCAGAGATATTTTTTTTTTTTTTTTTTTTTTATGCCGTGCCCATACTACCAGGGCACGCTATGGTTGAAAATGGTTGCGTTACTAACAAGGCTTGAGAACCTGGAACAGTAAAGGACTGGCCACGAAATCTCGTCAGTGCTGGTAAGTCCAGGGTAGCTGAATTTCAAGCTCAGAGCCATTTCAAGTCTTTATGCAGCTGGCTAAAAATCCTCCCATGTTACGACAGTTTGGGAAATTGTGAATTTATGAATTCCAGTTTGAGTTTCTGAATTCCGTGTACATTTTTGTTTATAGTGACGGTCTTCAGAAGGTTGCCAGAAAGGCCAGCTTTAGAATGCGCGTGTAAACACGGCTCAGACTGAGCAGGCTGAGAAACACGTGTCCAACACAGCAGCCTGCAGAAGGGGGAGGCTCAAGTACAGCTGTAACTGACTGATCAGAGAAACCATCTTGAGGAAGCACTATGCCTCACACATGCAAGCTAGCCGAGGTCCCCTCCACCCATAACCACTTGCTTATAAATCTATAGCATAGAGAGCGGCAAAAACATCTACTAAGTGTCAGAGGGAAACTTGGCACTAAGGAATAGAGAGTAGATTCCTAGCCAGAGACAAATACCCAAATTCCTGTTCAGCTGGGCGACTTACTCCGTATTAGGCAGGCAGGGGCAGGGGCCTTGTCCCATCATCTGAGAGCTCTACTTGCTTGTTTGCCGGTGAGGAGACAAGGAAACCCTTTGGAGAGGCTGAAATCAGCAATGGGATTCAGACCTGCTGGTGGTGGTCGACAGCCTGCACCCACCTCTGGGCTATGGCTCGGAGGTGTCCAAGGAAGGGAGTTTTGTTCACAGCTGCCACTGTGGAGTAGAGTAGCTCCTATTATGCAGAGAGAAGGTTCTTGTGCTCAAAGAGGTGCCCCTTAGAGGGGCTGCAGAGGGGATGAAAAGGAAGGAGACCCCCAGTGAGCTTTTTTCTTTTATCTTGCAGATGAACCAGATGGCAGGAGCAGCAGAAACCAAAGGAGGAGCATGAAGCCTTTAAGAATGAGATTGCTAAAACGTAGGGAAAACTGAAGCCAAAAACTAGGCCTGGACAAAACAGAGCACCAGAGTGGAAAAACAAGCACAGGAGGAGCTTAGCCAAAAGGGGAAAAAATAAAATAAACCAGCTCAGTTCTTCAATTCAAATTGCAACTCTGTGCTTTCAGGAGAGGAGACTTAGAGAAACTGAAGAACTGGCATTAAGTCTCCTTTGTAGCTGCAGCTGCTCACAGTTATCTGCCGCCGTGTTCCTGGCAGACGGCACTGCAGCACCGAAAGCCTGCAAATTTCCCGGGATGTAAAAAAGGGCACCAAAGAGAGACCAATGGATCCTTCACGAACTCGCACACGCCTGCAGCTGCACTGCATCAAGTCACTGATGGTGGGGGACATGTAATGTTCCTTCTGAAAGCCCTGCTTGCTCAAGCAGGGCTTTCTGATCTGTCTGGAGAGATGCCGCTGAGCCTGTATTTTAATTGGCTTTCAGGTCCCAAGACGGATTTTCATCAGGCAAGAAGGCCTCGCTAGGGGCTGTTGCGCTACATCCTCTCTTCTCAGGAGTACGCTCATTTTTCAGAGCACATGCCCATAAAAAGGGCCTGATGTCAGGCATACCATCTGCGGGATGTGCTGTGCTCCTCCATCACCAACCGCAGACTGACGGGCGCTGCTGCTCTGTCACCCCTGGAGGAAGCATTACAAACCCCTTCCAGCACCCACCCCCCAATTCAGTAAAGATCCCGTGACACTTGGTGGAAAAAAACAACATTGTATTTGATTTACAATTAACAGGATTTACAAATAATGACAAAGAAACAGATTAGCCATGAAATTAGGATGCCTTTCTTGATGAAGGAGTAGCTGGCAAAGCACCTTTATGTAGAAGTCATGTACCTCAGTCCTACACAGTGTAAAATAACTTACAGCCCAGGCAGGTTCAGGAATGATTATACACACACGCAAGAAGTCGAATACAAAACAAACCAAAAACCCCCCTCCCAACCTACTGGGCAGGAAACCAGTTCTGGCGAGGCTTTTGATTTTTGGAAACTGAAGGAAAGGCCCACTGACAAATACGAGGAAATTTTCAAAAAGGGGGGAAAAAAATATCAACAAACAGTAAAAGTCACTGTACGACAACCTACTGGGCAGGGAGAGCGGGCAGCAGACACCGCGTTAGCGTGCTGAGGATCAGCAGAGTCCGGGCACTTGGCAGGACAACGAAGGAAGGAGTACAGATGGCAGCGCTTCATTAAAATGCTACTTTACTGCCAAAAACTTGCGAGACAAAGAGGAATAAAGTTCTCTGATGTGCAATACAGCAATTTAAGAAGACGTACCTAACTTTTCGATTTGTACGGAGCTTACCTATATTGTAAACACACACTTTCTGACAAGTTATTTCAATTGTCTTTGCTATGGGTTATGGTGTGTATTCAATCAAATGCAGCATTCCAAGGCTCAAAACTGAGTGGTTATCAATAGACGGGTATATGAGTTTTCCCAATATCATACTAGTATTTTACATCACAAATACAATAAAAACAAGTGATGGTATTTCTAGGACAGTTCCAAGATTCGAATAAAAAATCATCAGAACCATTCTAAAATAGGATATTATACATAATCAAACCATGTTAAACAGCACACTCTCGGCAAGCAGCTAATTACAAGCATTCTGCTGGTCATGTTTTTCACACAAAAGTAATTCAATAGCACATAAATATTTCTTTTTCTGATCTGCTTCTTTTTACAAAACCATTCATCAGATTCACAGAATTAGTACAAGTAAGGCACATTAGCATATATCATAAAACTCACAATAATAACAAAGAGTTGTAAAGTTTTAAGGACTAATTCCTTCTTTGCAGTGATTTCTGGCTGAATGAGACATTATCAGTAGAACTCTCCTACGTTCACATCACTCTTATTTCTGTCGCGGCCAACTGTGGTGGGTGCAATACTGTGCATCACCATGGACATAAATAATTAAATTAAGAACCGTGTGTGGTAGCAATTCCCACTCTCAGATCTCGCAGAGGAACCAGACACGTTGTTCACGATGTTCATTATGAGCAGAGACGTAAGTTTTAGAGCTATATGGAAGTAAATTTCCAGTTATCAAAATAAAAGGGGATATTGCATGTGTCTCTGTTACTGTTTTCCTAGTACAAATATTGCTTAACGTAGAAAGGATGCTGTAGTACTGAATTTACTTGCATAATGAATCCTAATTGCTGATGTCTCAGATTCTACTAAATTAAACGAACTACAGGTTTTCCTTCTTCCACCCCCCACCCTGCCCCCAACCAAAGGACTCTCTTTCCCACAGAAGATTCATTTACACACAACACAGCTTTTAATTAGAAGCATAATTTACAGTAAAAATTTTTTACATTACACCTCTGCTATCAAAAAACCATGAAATCTTTCATTTAAAGTTGTAATTATACATTAAAAAATAGAACACTATTTCCTTAACAGGAAGAATGAATTTGAACATCTTCAGATCAGATTTCTTTATTGCGGCTTTTGAGTCAAAGGTCAGTCACTTTATTCTCTAACGCAGCTGCTATTTGCTGTAAACGGAAGGCAAGCTGCATTTTTTGTGCAGCTGGATCCTCTTCAAGTGCATTTATAATCTGGAAGAAACAAACACAGAACGTTTAGAATCGTTTAGCTTAAAATATACTACATAGTTCCCGGACCAAGTGTCTGATACTACTTTGGTTGTAAAGAGTCTTTTGCATTCACTCTGTACCAAAGATACGTAGGCCCCGTGTTCTACTTTTGCACAAAGGCAATAAAAATTATCGTCTCCGTTACTTTATCTGAGTTGCTGTAATGTTTCCCATTATGCTGGGATCCAAGCAAATTAATAGGTAGCACTTTATCTTGTGAAATACTACATTCCAAGATGGAGCAGACAGGGGGAAAAAACGTCTTTATAGCTATTTAAGAAACAGCGCTTTTACTTACAGTGCACCCTACAAGGCTTAAGGGTCAATTACCAGCACTAGTTAAGGCCCATCCCCATGAGCTTTGGTTATGGGAAGCTCCTGGGTGGTCCACGCACAGGCATTAGGTAGGGCAACGCAAGGTCTCTTGCGTCTATAGGCAATGTGATGAAGAAAACGGCCCAGCCACAGGGTCAGGGAGCTGGCGGCAGCTCCTCTTTGGCTCTCGCCAAGAAATGCCGAGACTCTGGCCCAGCACCACGTAGCTCAGGAAGCAAAGAGCTCGTCAGAGGAGCCCCCCAGCATCCCGCATGCAGCCTCTGCTGGACGGAATACCTCTATAGGGAGGTATGACTCTAAGGCACAAGAGATTTGAAAACAAGAGCTAGAAAAGGTCAACTGTTATGAGAAGGCTTTTCTTCAAATAGAGTTTTTTAGGGCTCCTCAAGATCAAATTTCAAAGGTTTCAAAAGGTTTTCATTTCCACCGTCCTTCAGGGAAACTTTTCCACCAACTATTAGATTTCTCCATTAGGAGAATGTGTTACACGGCGAAACCGTTCCTTTTCTAGAACTGGCTTTATTAATAAAAGTCAGACACTGTAATCAAGCAGAAACCTTTAGCTCTGTTTAAATACTGTATAAACTTGCAAGTACAAGAACTGGAGAAATGGAGTTTGCCTGTCACTACCTGTGGTTCTTACTACTTCTTGCAGATCATTGACAGTGGAGATTGATGCAGTCAGTATCAAGCTAGCCAATAATTTCACTTTGAAACTCAAATGCTATACCAGCCCTTCAAACACTGGGGCAAATTTGTTTAGAAATAATTATTTTAATGGATTTGTTTTTAAAGCGTGAAAACATTTTTACAAGACAGAGTTAATAAACACTTATTACAGTATTTAAATTGGGCCTAATTTAACTTGATATTGTTCCCCTAATTTAAACAATTACATCTAGCTGTAACTCCTCAAATCTAGAGTAAATAATTCATGATTATCTCTGCTGGTGAATATATCCTTCATCTAAATGTGGACAATTAGAATGTACCCACTTAGTCATTGTCAAGCCCTGCAGAGATGCAGAAGGTACAGCGCATGCTGGGAACCACTGCGTCAGTAATAAAGACAAGGGCAGCTGCAAAATGTTCCAATTTATGCAAATTAAAACATTTTCATGGAAAATAAATAAGCTTGATTAATTTTACTGAATGGTTCTTGACAGATTATCTCCATAACTCTGAATTAGCAGCCTTTTCATCAGATGCACCTTGTTGTTATACAGTGATGCGCATGAAAGGAAGAGCTGCAGCTACGCGCCGGGGTTTGCTGGCCTCCCACTGGTGGGAGTCCCACAGTCCCCACTGGTGGGACTCCCCCTGCGCCTGCCACCAAACGTGAAACCACGAGTGGAAGCAGGGACACGGGGGCGTGGAAGAATCAGCGCTTTACAGTTCATCTGTCACCCAGGGTCCCCGAGTGTTTCTGTAAGCGGTCAGGCCACGGATACATTCGGGAAGGTGTTGGAAGCCAGCTTCGTTAGCGCTGGGGATGAGGGCAAGGAAACCAACGCCGTCGGGTTGGCCTGCGTTCCTCTGGCCGCTTCTCGTACCGACCCTCGTGGCAGGACTTCTCAGGCTGATTTGATTTTCCCTGCTTACATCTGTTTAAAAGCTGCGACAGGCTGGCTGCTCCTGTATAAAGCAGCTGCAGTGAAGCTGAGGATGAGACTCACTGCCTTTAGTGCGGAATATAAGTGAAAACATGAACTGTGCTGAGGTGCAAGACAAACTGAAGAGAGCTCACATGTGCTGTACTCCTTTTTGATTCAGCATCTGTTCTTACTTGGTTTGATTTAATTCTGAGAGTTTTCTGGAGGCATTCATTTCCATGGAAACCTTTGAATAAAAGTTTCCTTCTCTCTTTTTGTTTTCAGATTAAGTTTGGAGAGCCATAGCCACAGCCCAGCTACACTGGGATATTCTTTGTCCCCCTTTCCACAGGGTGTGAAAAACCTAAGAAACGTTTTGGACTGAATCTATGAGCTTCCTTTTGAATCAGGCTATATTCAACAGTTACTCTACTTCGGTTTACCTTGGGCAGGCACTTCATTTGGCACACCAAAAGAGGGACGGTAGCATGCATGGAAGTTTTAAGTGCATCTTAACTAATAAAAAAGGCATGGCCGAATTCTTACAAGCAAAACAAGTTTAATGGATTGTTCCTAATAAAAAAAACACTGGCTTGAAATGTGATATAGCTCTGACGACTACTTTTTGTTTGGTGCCATTCTTACATCTTAATTCTTAGGAATTAGGATGGTAGAACTGAAGAGAAATGATTTTGAAATCTGTTTCTCTTTCAGATCTTGTTAAACTATCACTACCAAAACCAGATGGCCCATAATGAAATTGTTCATTTATAAGACCAGACCCTTGACCAGTGTAATTGCCTTTCTGTTCAGCATTGCTTTCACCTGATTATCCAGGGAATTCCAGAAGTTGTTCCTTTAGACTGATGTTAGCCTTCGTAACTTTTTACCATTGATATTAAAAAATGAAAACAAAAGCTGCAACTTACCTCATCATAGTATTTGTTAGTATACTGGTAGAGTTGGTGTAGAGCCACAAGCGTATTTAAGGAGTCGGTGTGTGCCTGTTAAACAACACAAGCGGGCAGCAAATGTGTCACAATATGATCACAGACAGCTGAAAGTTATACACGTGCACAGCTGTTGGATACAGCATACAAGATTTCCAAATGCAAGCTCTGCGTCCTGTAACTTTTGGTAAATGGCAGTTGGGGCAGAAAAAAGGGGTGAGAAAACTTTTGTTTGGTGATTTTTAGATGGAAGACTTTCCTGCTGGTGTTTTTCCAGCCTGCCCACAACTCTAACACGGGAGGTGGAAAATATTTTGAACTCTGTCAAACCACAGACTGCAGCTCAAACATCTGTTAAAAACATGGGTACGTATAACTAAAGCATTTACTCAGTACAATCTAGGTATTGTTGAGATATTAAGCACTGGTTCTGTCACTGTCATGGCTGTTTGAAATCCTTTCTCCAGCTCTTTTTAACTCTTTGAAATTATTCACACCTCCCTACAGCAAAGGTGAAACTCATCAAGCACATGTACATTTGAAAAAAGCCATTTGAATTACGAAGATGGAAAGGGGGGGTCGGAGAGAGAGAGACAGAGAAAAAGGACTTTAAATGAAGCAGGAAATAACCCTTCCATTGCCTCTTCCTCCCTCCCCCTGACATTTAACTTCTCTAGTGAATGTGCTCTACCTGTCTAAACAGATGGTTTTCACTCAAACATACAGGATTCAAGTCTCTGGCTATGCCTTTAGTCTTTTAAGTTAGTTAAGAAAATGAAGAACTGCAAAATATTGCTACTGGCATAAATGATTACCCAAGGCATAAAGCAGCAGAGAAACATCCATCTTTCCTTGCTCTATAAAAATGACTTCTAGAGCTGGTCAAGATTTGCAATGTTTGATCACTCCTTCCATAATAATTTTTATCATAATTTGTAATGTAAATAGAGAGGATCAACATATTCTGCTGATGTTAAAACACTCTATTGAATTTACTTTTAATCACCAAACATTTTAATTTTATATACATCTCAATTTGTGTAATAAATAAAGTGAACTGGAAAATGAAATGTTACCGCAGATGAGTTTTGTAGTGAATGACTGAAAATAGAAATGCTCTCATGAGGATGTTGATTGGCAAAATGCTAGGTCCTAAGGGCACTGAAATAAACAAAACACAAAAAATTCCCCAAACATCCTCCTTACGCTAGAACTCTTCAACTAAATTAAGCAAATGAGCAAACCAGCCAGTAAGTACACTGTCTCTTTGCTCAGGCTAAACAACATCTTTTAAGACTGGTGAGGGCCTCTCCTGGTTCTCCAAGTTAAATTGAGTGCTTCGAAGGCACAAGCCTGCTCTGGCCAAGCTCAGCTGCAGAGCAGACAGGCTCTTTCAAGACTGAAGCAGGTTTTGTAGTCTTTGCTCCACCAGTCTCCAACCAGAGCCCCCAGCTAGCAACCACCCCGCTCTGCTCTTCTCCAGGAGAGGTAACCCCCAATAACCTATAATGCCAAAAGAAAAAGCGCCGCTGAGCGAGCACATGGTGAGCTTCTCACATGCGCGTTAAAGCAGAAGTATTGCCCTCATATAGACGGCTCTAAAATAGGCTATACTTAACGTACGTGCCTCCTCTTTCATTTCTGGAATCTAATTTTTGCTGAATTCAGTCATTACTTGTTATCAGTATGATCAATGCTAAAAATCTTCTGTATGCTGTGGCGAGAAAACACAATTTGAGAGTGCTATAATTTTTCCACAATGGATGTGAAAAGATCTGAACAGTTTGCTCTGGCACCTACATCACTCAGGTAGATTAGTGATGATAACCATTCTGGGTTCCATTCAATAATCAACATTTCAAAGGGCTGAAAGGCACGACTACACTAAACAGGAGTACTTCAGAGATTTATGGAATAACTCATTTGATGCTTGCACACACAAAAAACCCACTTGTTGAGTTAGAAAGAGAAGACAAACAGTGCTATACTTGGCTCCCATTTCAGGACAAGAAAATGGAATTTATTCTTACCCTAGAAATCTCTGCTAGATGGGTATTCATGTCCTGGTCACTAACTGGCACCATCTGACGAATACCTTTGTAGTAACTGCAACAGATGAAAACAGACTTTCCATTAGGTGAAATACATTGTGGTTTTCTGGCAATTGTGCCTTTCAATTTCGCAATTATTTTAAACATCCTTCCTAATAATGCAGGAGATGCTCTGTCACAACAGGCTAATGATTCCTTTAGTAATCCCGCCTTCCAACAGTCATTAGTACCTTCACAACAGAGGCAAATCGTACCTGACTGTACAGGGCCATACCACAGGAAAGAAATCTATTTGTAATTGCAGCTGGTCTTCAAACTTTTGAAGTCACCAGCTAGCAGGAGTTTTGTCCTTCGGCAGATCTTCCGTGGTATTCACAGAATTGCCAATTAGTAAATTAATAAAGTCAGAGATGGAATAGAAAAAATGTGTTTGTGAAAATACTTTCAGGATTTGATCTCTACTGAGTTATGGAAGTGCAGCGTTGGTTAGGCAGATCATATGCGTAACAACAACCACTGCAGAAAACGGCATGGTATTTTCTCCTGAATAAATCTATTGATCTCTCTGCACAGACACGAACACACACTGGGTCATAACAGAGCTCCGTTTCAACCCTGCCAACGTCACCACCAAGGGAATATTCTAACATTCAGGTGTAAAATTTTTAATGTTTGACTGACTTTGACTACCTCAGCATTCGCTTTTCCTCTTACACAGGCGTAAAGCCCTAACAACTCCGAATAAGCATGAAAAGAGTTTATACTTACTCTTCCACCATTTTCTTATAGTTAGAGATTTCTTTCGCGTAAAGTAATTTATTACTCGGAGAATCCTGAAAAATTTATAACAGAGAGAAACTTGGTTGATTTATGAACATCTCTAGGAAGCAAAAGAAAGTCTAGAACTTAAGATCAAGCCTTTATATTCACATGCACATGAGCTTTACAGATACTAACACTTGGATGCATATTAACATTGGTGGGATTATTTGTCCTAAAAGGATGAAGTTTACATACGGCATTAGTGTTGAGTTTTACAAATATATCAATGCAAGATGACACTAAATTATTGGTAGACATGAAATAATCAGCTCTTAAACTTGCTTTTTATAAAAGCAGTTGCTATTTTCTCCTTTTTATAAATATCAACTGGCAGACTACACAGTAACACTGACATGTTCACCAACCTGTTAAGTGGTGAAATGCTAACTTCATTATAAAACTGAAAAGAAACTATCAAGGCTGTATCTCCTCAGAGAATGGGTATTGTCTATGAGGATGCCCTTTGTCTTGTCAGGCATGAGTGTAGTCAGGATGTAGAATGCAAATCACTTACTCTGCTTAATTTGTGCTCTGTTCTTGTGCAAGCATCCATGAAAGTCTGTGCAATGACTGACAAGGAAGCATCCACTACTTCGTGAACGTGAACATCAAAGATGAAATGGGGATTTTTCAGTATGTTTACCCAGAATCTAAGAGGCAGGCTGCAAAACAAGGAAAAAGATAAATAATCCTTTTTATACAATAGATGTTCTACAACAAGCAAATCACATGAAATTAAGTATGGGGTTTGCATTTTGATCTCCTCACAACAGTGAAGCTTAATTTTATATTTCACCATTTATACAAGCTATCTGTTGTCTGGTCTCCATGTCTGAAAACCAAGCCTTTACATCTCTCACAGAAAAACTCATATGAGAAGAATCTCGAGTGCCCCAAAATAGGAAGAGAAGATGTCTGTGTGGTTAGAGAAACTACCTGAGTAGTATTTTACTAGATTTTGTGCTTTGACAGGTAAATCTAGTCCCATTTGCCTCTTGCTTTCCTCTTCTCTGAGGAAAGACAAAAACTAAAGTGGTCAATCTGCCAGTAACAACCCCCTAGGTAGGCTGGTTTCATTTTTGCAGCTTCTAGGCTTACAGGGAATCCTTTGATCATATAAACATATTATCTCAATTAAAATGATTCTGAGAATTATAAATGAAATTTACTTTGATTTGTGGTAAGAGTGCCAGTAGATACCTGGGAATTACACTCTCATTTCTCTGCAATACAAGTATTACTCTGTTCATACTGTACCTGTTTGTTTTCCAGATGTGAATGGTATCGTCATCCTTGATGTCATGTTTTTCTGCTTGCTCATCAAGAAAGTCAAAGAAGTATTTCACAGCTGGTGGCACCACGTGGTTCGAGTTCAGCACGCTATGAAAGAAGTCATCTACAAACTGCTGAAGTGTCCCCTAAAAGCAAATTTAAAAAAATCCATTACATTTGTGTTACAGGCTGAACTTCGTGCCATCCTAGAATCTTTTATTCCTATTGACACTAACAGCCCATAATCCAGTTGCAGTCACTGATGGCCTTCATCCTGAGGGCTAAGGGTACCAGGTGACAAAACCCAAGCAACTTCTTAGTGCAGTAACCCTGCAAACTGCCACACAGCAAAGACCTTCTAGAGAACAATTTTATGTTCTAGCCTGAAAGGTTGCGACTTCACCAACTATTTTTCAGTTTGCACAGGAAGGTGTGCTTTCTGCTTGACAGAGGAACCAAAGAATGATAGAATAGAACAGAATCCTAGAATTGTTTGGGTTGGAAGGGACTTTTAAAGGTCATCTAGTCCAACCCCCCTGCAATGAGCAGGGACATTTTCAGTTAGATCAGGTTGCTCACAGCCCTGTCCAAGAAGCAGAAACCGGTTGCTAAGTATACAATACATTTACACTTCAGGGTCGTTGTGCACATAAAATAATTGTTAGCCTTTTTTTTAACGGTTTTGCAACTTCCCACCTCCAGTTTCTCTGACTCCAGAGCACCATGCAATTTTTAGAAAGAGACCGAGAGGAAAAAGTACCAGTGAGTATTTGACTTTTTGTTTAAGGGCAAGCACTTTGGTCTCATCAGACACCCAGTCTGGCCCAGCTCCACGAGCTCCACTGGAGCCTCACGAGGAGTGAAGTGTCCCAGCAGGGCTGTGTGCGTGGTTGGATTCCTGCATCTGCCTGGACTTTAGAGACTGTGACCTCAGAGACTGTCCCCTTGTTTTAGAGATGACCCCATTGAGGCCACATGCAGTTCATCCCTGTTCAGCTGGTTGGCCCTATGGGCACATTTGAAGGGCTGCATCCTCTCTCTCACTGTCACTCCAGCTGTCAGCCTCAGAACAGGGCACGGACTGAGAAGGCAAGGAGCCCTAAGCCACTCTGCTGTCAGCAAGGACACAGTGACAGCCCTGGGATTGTAGGGGTAGCTATGGTCCCAGCCATAACATCTCACGAGCTCTGTATGAGCTGGTAAAGATCCAGACTGGTAATGATCCACAAACTGGCTATTGGGAATAGAAAAGCAGTGGCTGCAAAGGAGTTATTAACAGAAGAGAGGGATGTAAGCATCTTGCTGGCTCTTTGTCCTGAGTCTATGTCATCTATGCACAGACTTTCCTTTACATCCACTTTCACACTTGGACAAATGGCCTGAGCTGGAGCCAGACCACTCCCATCTTCACGAGGAGCCTGGCTTTAGGGTCATTAAACACATTACTCTCAAGTCTTTCTGCAAGGAGGAATGCTTCGCAAAATTATTTTGCTTGTGATCCATTCTGTAGTATAAGCACTAAAAATACTCTAAAAGGACTATTATTATTTGAAAACATTTTTATTTTTCTAGGTTATACTGCAGCATTGGTCACACACCAGAACAGGGAAATACAAGGCTCTGTAGCAGTTTATAAAGCATTTGGTTCAAAAGAAAACCCAATAAAATATTATCTAAACAGGTGGCACAGAGGAGAATATCCATCTTTGTCTTGCAAGAAAAATCCTTTAACAAACACATAATCATGGTTCTCAGCTTTGATCAGGAGTTGTACCTTATCTCTTTTCCAGTAATGTTCCTTAGGGCATATTAATCACTTGAAGCCCTGAACACCAGCTTGTATGTACATGACACATATTCAAAATTGCAGCCAAATGCATGACTAATAGTTGCATCATTTTCTTTAGTTGTACCTCAAAAGCTAGAGAAGTAACGTGTAACTGTGGCATATCTGAGCCCTACCTTCACAGAAAGAAGTCTGGTCAGGTAGATTTCCGTAATAGCTTTGGTCCTCTCTTTTTCTTTCACGCTGCCCCGCTTCGATTTACCTTCATCTATTTCATCTACTGGCCGGACTAGATGCCAGACCTTATTTTCATCTTCCAGGAGTGCATGCCCTAGAAACAGTAATTGCAATAATTACAAAAAATGCCCCACACCCAAAACAGCAACACGAAAACAATCATATACATAAGTATGTGTAAGACCTTTGTTCCCTATCCTTAACATATCCGTCCTCTTGCCAAGAGGATCTAGATTTCTCTGTTCTTGTCCAACATATACAACTCAAGTACTAAATGTTGAATAATACATAAGCTGAAAAAGCTTGCTTTTGTCAAGAGCAAAGGGAGAGGAAGGAATCACGCAATAAGGAAACTCCTGTTTGGTCACGTAAGCATAGTACGTGCATTTTTTGAAGTCCACGCACTGAAGTACTCTACCCCTTTGTGAATTCTCGGAGACATGATCAAGTTACAGAAACTCAGCTAGGTCTGACCCAACAGCCACCACAGAAAGAGCAATTGTAGCCTACTCCAGATATTGTTGTAGCAGCGCTGGTGAATTTGGCAGTGGCAATTTAAGAATTTATCATCTCAACCTTTTTTCTAGGTATCACCATTGCAAGTTACATTTTACCCTAACTGCTGAGTTCAAAGTATGGTACCTCAGTTCAAACCTGCCTTTATCAGCATTTGACCAGCACCACTTGACTTTGTAGCTGAAAGGAGGAAAAATGCATCCCTTTGCTGAGAGGACGTGAACTCCAGCAGACAGAGGTAATGACTGCAGCAAATTCATAATCAATTATAATAAGATTTTTTAAAATGTGTTTGTCACTATTCATAGCTTAAACCAGAGAAACAGACTCGCATCAAGTCTGTTACCATATAGCAGAAACAGGAGTAAGCACCTGGATGCTCATGACAGCTCATCTGATTACAGGGCCCCGCTATGCTAGCCATGGCTTGGTCATGCATCTGGTCCCTGAGCTTAGTTCAATGATCTCGCAGTGGAATAAAGGGAGTCTTGCATTTCAACATCAACATGAATGTGCAGACAAACTCTATGCTTGAGAATCTTTTGTTACAAACAGTTCTAAAAGAGATGATACAATTGTTTTAACTTGCAATTAATATCCCTTGAAAAAAGATTCTGTGTCACAAACTTAGATTCAAATCTCTTGGTTTTGCTTGCTCTTCCTTTAGCTTCTGAATTTTTATATCTACTTGGCATGGTCCCTAAAATCAATGGCTCTTTTCCAGTGGAAGTTACTGAATCAGTGCATTTAAAACCACTGACATCTTAAAAAGTTTTCCCATAAAACTTGTGATTCAACCCTATTGCACAAATTATTTTGCATTATGGCTATGTTTTATGCTTTAATATACATATCTAACATAACCGAATCCCAGTTACAGCAGAAAATATCAGTTTCTAATTGCATGAATTTTGTCCTTTCAAATTTTTGACCATAGTAGTTTATTAACTAAGTTCCTAGGTACATTAAACTTACCAGCTTGCATGTATGTTCAATATTTTACATCACAGGGGAAAATAACATTTATGTGTAATCTGGCCAAGCCAACACTTCTGCTTTAATTTACTTTATATATCCTCATGAATAGCATTAGCTATGCAGTCTTTTGGGGCCTTTATTTCTTTTTAACCAGATAGGGAAAACAATAAATCCCACATTAAATCACGTTGTCCTTTGAGAGTCCTGAATTTGACTTGGAAGTTCATGTGAATGAAGCAAGAAAGAAATAAAAGCTATCACTTTATTTTATTTTGAAGCAGCTGCGATTTCGCAATCGATACCATTCGTAGCAATCGTCTGCCAGTACAGTAAGAACCACTGCTGGGCCTTAAGTCTGGAATTTCTTTTGCAATGCCTGTTCTTTACTTTTGTAAATTAATAGATCAAATCACGCAGTTAGAGCAGAAACTATTTTCCAGCCTTACGTCAGTCGCTTTCTACACTTCGGCTTCCTCTTTTGATTCAAAGGAATTTATCCTCTCTTTGCCCTCCTGATGGTATATGGCCCAGTTTAACTTTGGAGAGAAGAGAAACAACCAAAGGAGTTTCCACTGAGATTACTGGCCCTTATGTGCAGCTTAATTTGGCCCGTGTTTGTTTAGCGACAACAGAATTGGCTACTAGTGAAATAGTAGTTATTTCCTAGAGAAGTAGGGATTAAGAGGCTACAGCTCAACCAGATGAATTTCTGCAACACAAAGATGCCACTTCATTGCTAAAAATAGCAGGAAGAAAGAGGAACAGAAATTCAGAACATGGGGCAACAAAATATGTCAGCGGTATGGTTGCTAAGAGAAAGTAACATTTCTATGAGATAATACTTTCCCCAACGCAAAAGTAGGAGGTGAAGAAAATAAAAGATAGGGGAAAACACCTCCTTTTTTATTGCAGTAGCCACATTATGCGTCAAGCCATAAGCGGGGAGAAGACCGTGCCCACGGGGTCAAATGCTGTGCCACAAACTCTTTGTCTTGGCCCTTTGGCCAATATAAAATAATGCTGGGGGGGGTTAATGCCAAATATTGACTGCGATGATTAATTATAGTGGTATGAACCACGATGGAGGCGAGATGGTGACAGGCAACGCAGCCCCTTTCCCCTCACGTGGCCTGCAGCAAATTAGCTTCCTTCCAGTCTCCTCCTGCCCTGTGAATATACTGCTCCATAGAGGTGAAGGAAGGGCTGCCCTACACAGATCTGCTCATCAGTATTTCTGATTGGCAACCCTCTGTCTATTTTTATTCAGAATTAAAAAAGGAAAAAAAAACCAGAGAAAACCCCCAGAATAACAGAGCGTGTTGTTTTGGCTTATAGTTCAGTACAGAAATACTGGCATGAAATCATTGAAACCATTCTCCATCTTGATACAAATTAGTAATTGCATTTATTATTTCCAGAAGCAAAGGATGCTGCATTTTAATTTGTCACAACCTCCAGCTTCTAGTGTCTTCCTGTTAGAAGCTGTGAATCAAAAGCAGCATGGAAGCAATGCCAGGTTTTAGAGCAACATCTCTGAACATGGTTTTACATTTTTGTTCTGTGCAAAGCCTAGTACTTTGGCAGACAGTCAATGGCTTCAGCTGACACTTCTCAATGCAAAAGGTGCAAGTTAATGAGAGAGACTGAATAGAAGGAAAACCACTTCGTCACAAGCCTCATTCATAGAACCGGGATAGGATTTCTATTTATTCCAACCCTCTAAATCCCTGTGTCATATAAATGTGTATGTGTGGGAGGGGAAGCCTCTGATCCTCTCCTCTCCCTTTTATACACATAGCATCTCACAAATCACTGTCACTGCAGGCTCTCGCTTTGCACTAGCTTTGTATCATTTTTATAGCTTTCCAAAAGAACAAGTTGGCACCAGATACCTCTGAGGACCCTTCAGCAATAAAGAAAATGGCCTAGCCTGGCATGAAACGCTGTCTTCCCAAATTTGTACACTACCATGGTGCAAGACAGGGTGTGGAGAAGAAACATGGTGGAAGTTGTCCTCACTCTGTACTTTGGGATCTGAATTCTCTCTGCAGATTTCTCTCTCGCATACAAGAGCCCTCATGTGACAGCACTGTCCCCAGAAGTCTGCTTTTCCTTTACAATTTAGTATGCCACACATATAACTAAGGAGTTCATCTTGGAGTACAGATCATGTGTGTTCAAAGAGCTTCATCATACTGAATCACAGCTAAAGATATAATCATAGAGAAGGAGGAAAGAAAAAAGAAAACCCCAACAAAAAAAGAAAACCACATGGTCTGGTCCTCTACTGCCTGACACAAGGGTAGCGAGGTGGGGAGGATGAAGACTGGAAGCCCAGAACGGGAGACTGAACACTGCTTTGTGTTAAGAAAGCAAAGCAAGCTAAGGACGCCACCAGGCTACGTTCATGGTCCACTCCACTTCTTTAGAGTGGAGGCAACTACTGCCTCAGCAGTTATCTCAGCAATCAGTGCGACCACACTGAACAGGGGCTGGGAATCAGCTCCTCACCTGGCTGCACTTCACTGCCCTCTATATTAACCTGGATGGCTTTTTAAGTTAACATGCTGGGTTGGCACCTGCTGTGACAGAGTAGTCACCACTTGGCAAATGATGGCAGGCACTTGCAGTAAAGGGGTGAGAGGATGGCAGCAGAGGTGTAGCCATGACCATTAGAAGACCCTTCAAGGATGCTGGAAGAAGTCTCAACAGAAAGCATCCAGGAGAACAGAATAAAAAGTAAATGGCAAGTATTTCTGCCCGTCCTAATTTCCTGGCCAATACTCAACACAAAGTCTGCACATTTTTGTTAAATAGCGATATATGTCAGAGCTATCAGCTGAGACCCATCTTCTTGAAAAATGTAAATTTCTGGCATGTTATTTCTAATCTGTTTGACTGCCCAGCCCTTAAAACCTATTAAATCTAAGATCAGTAAATCTTTTTAAAGGAATGAAACTATTAGGTGAAACAATGGCTTTTGCAATCAGTGCTAGACAGAAAATCATATCAATGAGTTCATAGAAGGAAGAATGATCTCAACAATTATCGTTCCATAAATCTACCTTCTACCTCATGTAAAATAATTGAACATAAGGATAAAAAAAAAAGAGAAACTGAACATCTGAAATGTAAAGGAAACACGTGTGACAAAGAACATAAATTTACAAGTAAATATTTCCATAAAAATCTGAGTGCATTGTAGGCCGTAATGGATGTTGTGTCTCAAGAGGTTTTGAGATAAAGGAAATTGGTCTAGACAGAATACTAACATGTAGAAGTAAAAGCTTTAAAAGATGGGTTGTAAGCTAACAGGTTGTCTTTTGTGTTGAGAAGTCCAGCATACTGCAGCAGACAGCAATATAAGAATTATGCAACAGCTGCTTTAGTGATGTGAAAGAGAGGAAACATCATATGGAAATTCCTGACACTAACTTACAGTGGACTGCAAACCTCAAAAAGAAAAAAGAAATTGTGGAAAACACTGCATCTAAAGAGATAACGCATATGGAATGAACAAAGGCAACCAACAATCCCTGGAAAAACCAAGCTAGCATAGCTGGTGAAACATCACTCAAAGGGAGGGAGACACAAAATATGAACATAGAGAGATGAGTTTGCCAGGCAACATAGCTGTAAGAAATCCAATTAAAAAAATTATATCAGATCCATTATGCCACAGAGAGGGGAGCTGGTCTCTACTGTGGTTCATCTAGAACGCTGCATTCCATTCTCAGTCTAATAAGAAGTGGAAGAAATTTAGAGAGGAAAGTAAGAAAAGGAAGAAGGAAGGAGAAAAAGACCTAAAGCTTTGGAAAGAGGAAACGTATGGTTTGACTTTGGATGTAGTGGGATTAAGAAACAAAATATGCAAGAAAATGTTTGCCAAGAGTGCTTTCTATTAAGCCAGGGTATGGACTTACAGCAATGATGGTTAAAGCCTCATTATTTAAGGCTTTTATAATGAAGACAAAGAAAACCATTGCAAGTGTGCAGTGAGCAACCTACAACAAATAAGCCCTATATAGTCTGGTGGGGAATATCGAGCTCCACAGACAAGCTCGATAAACAAGATCCAGACAGCAGTGTCACTCTCTCTGTGTAGGTTTTGACTTTTAGCCATTTTGGGAGGTAGTGAAGCCACAAGATACTTACTTTCCCCTGGGACATCTTGCTGATTATCCTCTGGCTGCTGGGAAATTCCCATTTTTGATAAGATGAGCGTGGCACCATCTCGGACCTTTGAAAATACAAACACAGGGATGTTATTCGAAAGATGTGTGCACTACTGAACCTCTTTCTTAACACCTAAACTGCGGTTTCTGTAATCTTTTGCAGGGAATCTAGACCCATGATTAATGCTGCTCTTCAAAGGCTTCTTGGGCAACTGGCTCTGCAATTCAGAACAGACTCCCTCCCCCTCCTTTAATAAGAGATCCCATCAACACCTCCTATGAGATTACTGACAATGCTAAAAGCATTTCCAAGACTTCAGTGGTTCCTCAATTTGGTGTGGGTGCCCTTTGTAGAAAAATGAGGTTTATCATGAAGAATTGGACCTGTCTGTTTTCCGAGGGAAAACTAACTAACTTCTATCTTTCCTAATCAGGATATCTGTTGTTAGAAAGAAATAAATAGCATACAAAGGGAAGATAAGTGGATTGGAAGTGCTTGGTAGAGTGCACAGTAAGAAACCTAAACCAGACAGTACAAAACCATCAACATCTGCTCTCCTGACTGGGCTGTTGAACAAACCAGACCAACCCAAAATCTATTTAGCAGTAGAGCAAGGACAAAGATAATTCTCAGGGGTAGGAAGTGACAGAGAAAAGAAGAGATGAATACAAGGGCTAGCAAAAAGAGCTTTTGAATGTTCAAAGGGGAATTTGGATTTTGGACACTGCAATCATGAGGAAAGCAAAGTGCTGGCATTTAGGTGATGTGCTTTTGGTAAGATGTATAGGCAGTATGTCTAGGCCTAGCCTTTCATGCTCCCAAGCTTTTACTGCCTAGACCCAGAGCTAGGGGTTTTTTTTGATTCTTTATGTAGCACAGAATTTTCTCTAAAAACAAATAAAGATTTTATTTATTACTAGAGAACAGTTAACAGATGCAAACAACTGCTCTGAGACACCTCCTTACATTATAATGCATTAGTGTGTTGATACGTCTCCATCTGCCATCTTTTTGGGATGTTAAATCCAAGTCTGAGAGGATCTGTGCAGTAGAACCTGGACGCCACTCTAAGGGGTAATTAAAATGAGAAAAAACAGTTTTTAACCATGTGCAAAAATAACTACTCCAAGAATGTTTCAGTTTAGAGACCTACTGACGCATTGTGGAACATTAAGAGAAGTAATCTGGCACATGCCACGATGTGTGGTTTTTATTGCTTAATAGTTTGGCCTTTATTACAGAAGTTTGCATGAACTCTTCCTAACCATGCACATGACTTCTGATTATTTTCCACAGAAAGTTAAGTTCCTTTTCACAGAATACTACAAATATATATAAGAACTGCTATCAGTCCAAAATAGAGGAGTAGGACTTTGTATGGAATAGAAAAGGCAATTTTAGGTAATTTATTAGGATTTTCTGAAGAGGAAGAATTGCATCCTTTACTTTCACATTAAGGCAGTAATGAAGATATTGCAAAACTATTAATTGGAGCTTTTATTATGAGCTTATTAGGCTTTTTAAGTAACGTCTTTTTTTTTTTTTTCTCAAGAACAGAACAGCAATTTTGAAAGCCTTCAAGGAGGATGATTTTCAGAGGCTGGGTGGCTCATCATCTCCTAAAAGTGCAGCTCCTATAAGTTATAATTCTTTTGAATAACCATCATAAAGCAAGTCAAAATCAGTACCAGTTTCTGAAATTGCATCATTACTTCTCCATCAGTTAATTGTCCATGCTGTCATTATCACATTAATTAGTACCTGAGATACTGACTCTGTCAGACATGAATACATTTGTGCTAACAGTCATTAACAGGCTCTTTGCACACTAATGACAGTACACCGAAACTTTAAGAATCAGGAAAAAGAACTCTGTAAGAAAGCATTAATTTTTAATGCATATTAAGATTGCTGCCAAATGCTGTATTTTTGCATCCATCTCAACATGAATTCAACTTTTTTTTTTTTTTTAAAACCAATAGATTGCTTTTATAGACATTTTTGGGGAAAATACAAAATCTCACATGTTTCACTTGCTCAATATAATGTCACAAGTAGCTACCTACCAAGAACTACACTCTCAGCTTTTGGCCACTGAGAACACGGCAGATTTCGATAGACTTGGTCTATTATCTTTTCCTTTACTTGTGATATAGTATCGCAGTTCAGCACTTTCACAGGTATGGAATCGGTTCCTCCATCTTGCACATATACATTTACTGTCTGTAAAAAAAAGAATGTACATAGTTATTAAGACAAATCAGCGCTGAATTACCTTGGAATCTGTTTTTCTAGGTGATTTAAATGCAAACAATATCTAAAATTCATTATGCAATGACTATTGCACAGCAGCACATATTTGCAATGGGAGTATGGATTATTTGAGGAATCCTTCGCTGTTATGCAGCCAACCAGATATCGTAAATTCCAGCTAATTCCTCCCACTACGACAAAACAGAAAAGATGCAGAATAGATCTACTCATGTCTAATATGCTACTATTATTGAGTCTTAGGAATTTATTAAAGAGGGACGCACAAGAACAAAGCAGCTGGACCACTGACTATTACATGCTTCTCATATAGCCTGATAACCTGGAACATAGAAAAGCAAAAGTAATGCAGTGGCCAAACTTAACGAGTTCCCAATAATCATTTGAGCTGTACTTTGCTGAACTCCTAGAATATTGTGTGCTTTTGCCTTCCTTTATGCTGTCTTCATGGTTGTGGTTTTACGTCTCAAGTTGAGTGGACTAGGTCTGTACATATGGTGATTTAACATGACTCAACTGATGAGCAGTGACTTGTTCAGCTCCCATAACTTTACCTCCTGCGAGCAGCTGTTCATTCGATATCTATAAATATGCACACACACACATACACACACACACACATTATATGTATATATAAAAGCCATTTATACCACCTTTGGTGTTCAAAGACTTCATTTACTGCTTACTGTTGTCACAATAACTCTAATAGCTCCAGGAAACATACCTAAATAGTTTATGCTAGTTCTAAAATATTACTGTTTTCTGATAGTATTGACATGTTGGGGTTTTTTTTTAATGTTAAAGAGAATTTCTTGAAAGCCTGTAATTTGCTAAATCTAGAGTGATTTCTTTAAAAGTAGCTTCGCTTTATAAGTGTCAGTTTTAATACAGACAAAAGCAAATGAGAAAATGATGGCCAAGAAACCTCCCCAGAAGGAAAAAACCCACCAAAACCAGATAGATGTTATGAAAAGCCTCTTTCACTAGCTGAATCAGTACAACAGCTCAGAGCCCTCGTGGATCTTTTGCCAGCCAGGTAGCTTTGGAGGCCAGGCACATCCGAAGCGTCGCAGCTCTCAGATACATATGGTCCTGCCAACCATAATGCCTGAATTTATCATCTCAAACCTCAGAAATAAACTTGCATGGCTGGTATTTTTAAACAGTGAAGAAAAGCTACACCATACGGCAGTCAAATTAAACATGATTGCACTGTCCCTTGACAGAACTCTCAAACTAATCATGAGATTTCACCTTCCTTTTCCTATTAGCTTTATGGTAATTAGACATGATTTTGCTGCTGGTTCAGTATGCAGCACGTCAGTGTAACCAGTGATGCAAAACAGATTCATCTTTTAAATAAGAACAATTAGAGAGCAGACAACTGCTCTATACCGTACTTTCCCACCATGTCTCACTTTCAGGCAGAAGTGAACTAATTAACTCATGCTTTAACCTACCTTCGTGCACAAATGCTCCCTAACTGTTCACAGTTACCACAACGTCATCATCATGCCACAGATCCCAATAATTTATAGCAATAGTAACCCCCTTCATAATCTTTCATCATACATACACATACATATATCTTATCATCTTCCATGCATGCACACACATAAAATGTTTGTTTGATGGGAAGTCTGTAAATCTGGACCAAATACTGCTACTGTACAACGTTATAATGTTTAATATCTAGCTAGTATGCTTGTTGTGCCCACATCTGATTGCATACACAAATTTTCTGCTTTCACACTGCATTCATTTAGCTTAATTGCAGGCATTGGCTTTTTTTGTGAAAAGAAACAGACTGAATAGAGAATTATTGCCATTAAGTCTTAGACGATGTACACTGCAAGTAAATTTTGTTCTCCATATAGAAGAGAAAATATAACCAGCATTGCCAGTCAGTGTGGCTTCTACGGGTGGCACTTTCAGCTCAGATATGAAGACGACAGCTCAACTAATCCCCAACTTAAAATATTTCTTCTTGCCCAGCACACCCTTTTCCTCCAGGCAGTCTAGGTCACAGTCTAGTGATTCTGTGAGTGAAAGTCCTACAGCAATCTCCTCACGTCAGCCCTCCCATCAGCATCCCTTCAGAATACACAAAATGGTGATTTTTTTTTTTTTTTAACCTGGACTTAATAAAGCTTTTTATTAAATTTCTCTTTCCACACTGCAGATATGTCACTGCATCTTTCTCAGTTGGAGACAACCACAAATGGCTCCTAACATGTCAATAAAAGAGAAATCAGAGAGGGGAAAAAAAAATCCTGTGTTGGTCTTTGAAGGACAGTCTGTGCATCTTTGATATTCATTACACTGTATCATGAAGAAAACCAGCAAGACTGTCGGAAAGAGTAGGACTAGAATTTATGCTCCCTAAAGAGCTAAAAAGTGGGCTGCTTCAGTTTTTTAAAAAGACACTGAATCCATATGCCGGAGTCTGGCTGAAAAAATGGTGGAAATTTGTGGCAGTGAGCAGAATTAAGTCAAAGCAGAATTTGCAATAGAAGAGAACTGGACCATGGCACTGGTGATCAGATTCAGGGGGTGGTGGAGCTCTGATGGGGAATTCCTGGGCGAGAGATGTCCACTTCATCCCACTTGAAGCATCTAACACAGGTCTCCAGAACTGCCTGTAAAGGCAGCTTCCTCTCACCACTGTAGGGAATTATTTCCTCAGGTAGAAATAAACCCCTTTCAATGCTAGTTGGGCTGCCCATGTTCGGGAGAGTTTGACTCACACAGGAGAAAGTGCAGAAATAGGTTCATTAAGTGTTTTGGAGATTGCAGAGCCATCTCACAGTACTGTAGAGGAGCTCATCCTGGTATACTAATAAAACGATCTCTAAAATGATGTTTGATATGCTGACGAGCAGCAGTCACAAGGGAGAAAGACAACCCGAAGTTCAAGCATAATGTTAGTGCAAGAATTCTGCAAAAATCAATTGCCAGTTAATTTAGATGGGAAAAGGGAAGGAGCCAAACACCCCAAACACTGTTCAGACAGACTTTGAAAATTATGAAAGGGATTTACTGAAATGGATTCCACAGTGGCAGGACTTGGATTTAACGCTGAGAAGATACTTTATAATTCTGTTTTCCTGCTTGGAGACTTGCTTTCATCAAACTATCGACAGCCCTGCCCATGACCAGAATTTCTACACAGATCGCAGTAGTCCAGAAAAGTATGTACAGACTTAACGCCACAGGACTTAATTTTAAAAGAAAAAATGATTTTATAATATATCAATCATGCTCTGCTTACCAACTGTGTATACTCTACATCATCTCCCAGCAAGCCTGTGTCATTCAGTGTATACTTGGCTTTCTTTAGTACAGCATCCACTGGGCCTTTTTCTACCTGGTGTTTGATAGCCTTGAACAATTTATAAAGAGGCTCCCCAGCATTGTCCTGTTTGAAGGAAAGGAAATGAAATGAAACGAAGCAAAACCCAAAGATATACTCAATACAGTATGTTTAAGTATTATTGATAAAAAAAACCAACCCCACAGGCAACAGACTTCAACTCTTACCTTGAGGTACTGATATAAACAAATAGACATCCAGTTAGACAACATTCTCTCAACAACCGTTTCAGATCTGAAAAAAAAAAAACCAACCCTGAGTATGGTAAGGGTACTTAATGACAAAGTTTTAAAGAAAAACATTGCTTGCTTGAAATATAATATTTTTACATGCTTAACTGCATGCACTCTCCTAATGCAATGATTTCCCTACAGAGTCTTGAGAGCATGTACTTGCTTTAGGATAAGTGCTTTGTATTGCTCATCATTCCCGGGTACCTTCAGCTCATTACTGAAAAGCACACATCCTTTATGCAAAATCGTAAATTGGGTCTAGCTGTAAGAGCTAAAAAATTAACCCAGTTGTGCAGTTACTGGGAAATAACCTACAGATTACAAAGCTACAACATGCACAGAGCAAGGTCTTTTGTAATTTATTTGGGATAACAACAGGGTTAAATACACTAGAGCAAGCCCTCACTGAATGCACAATGCGAGCTGATTATGTGTGCTCATTACGGAGATGATGTGTGGTATAAATGCTAGATCATTTGGAATAAAAATAGATTAAAAAGTAAATGAAATGTTCAGTATTGTATTTTGAAGTAAGGTAGATGTTTCAGTAATCTTGATGCAGATTCTACACTACAGTATTTGAAGAAGGAAATCTGTTGCCAGCAGTCCTGCCTGTGCCTTCCACAGCTATTCCTGGTGAGCTTGTCTTCCTAATATGCTTGGGCCAGGCTATTTCTGACTTTCACGGATAGTTGGCATTTTAATACAGTCCAAAGAACTACAGAAAATATGAGAGTCATTCAAACCTTCTTAGCATCAGCTTTGGGTTTTTGGCCACAACATACTGCTCCATCAGTTCCAAGAACAGTGTCCTCATGATGTCAGTATAGTATTCTAGTTTTCCATGTAAAGCAACTGTCAGTAAAGATGCAAAATACACTTTAGCTCGAGCAGAGAACTCCCTTTGGTTTTCCAGCGTGTGAATAAACTGAAACAGAAAACAAATGTAAAATCAAATCAGATGACAGGTTTCTGAAGAACCTCAACACTTATCTGCTCTAAGAAGACAAGCAATATTGTTTTAATATTAATCTCCTAAGCACAGAATGGAAAAATTTTCAGAAGTTTGAAAGAGCTACTAAAAGAAAACGTTGCTTATAATTTGTTTTTAGATACATACACAATGTACTGGACTAACTGAATGAATGCTTATATACTTTAACTGAAGCCTTACCTAAAGAGAGTGCTTTAATTAAATGAAAAAAGGTGTTCTGTTAAAAGAGAAAATCAACTCCCTTCTCCCCCAAATTCCCAGTTCTTTCACATCAAATTACAAAGACACTAACCTAAGTAAACCTGGGAACGCGCTCTCATCTGCCATAAACTGTAACGCTACCACTGACTAGCTCAGCACTGGAGCGTCATTTAAAAAAAGAGAAAAAGTTAGAAGCTTAAATCTATATTTAGGTGTCTGACAATCAGCCTCAGTTTTTGAGAGTGAGTAATTAGAAGTCTCTTCAGAGCTGCTGTGAGCACTCATCAGTCTGGATGAACAGGCCACTTGAGGAGCCTCTGCCTCTCTGGGACAGAGACCCAGCAGATGGCTGCCTGCAGGTGACGCCCGTGATGAACCAGGATGGAATCAGCATTCTCCAATCATGTTTCTTAAAACGCTAAACCAAACTTGTAACAGCAATTTTTATGCTAGATTGGGTAATATCTGTTTTCCTACAGCCACTGCAATGTTGACTAATTCCATGCTACTTGACCTGACACAGAAATATGAACTTGCCTCACCGCCCCACCAGGAAGCTCTGGCTGTGATGCCACATATCTGCAACAGTTACTGGGGAACCAGAACTGTATGAAAATCACTTATTTTTAATAATTTTGGCTCAGTTCTGCTTGCAAACCTACTGTCTTGCACACACAGGTATGCCTAGCTAAGAGACAAGGCGAATCTACTTCAGTACTCACATTAATGAGAAATGATTTGCTATTGAGGAGGTTGGAGAACTGGTTCAAAGCCTGCTCCACAGTCTGCCGCCTGGCCTCAGGAATATCCAGCTTCCCCGTAATCATCACATCTTTCTCTCCGTCTTTGGAGGGCAAGAAGAAGACTCTGTCCGTGTAGGTTTTGTAGTCCAGTACTGGAATTCCAGCTTCATTGATATCATTTGTATGATCCTCCATCTCTATCATTAGATCTGGAATATGCAATACAGTTTAAAGGTTCATTTAAAAAAAGCCTGCAGCTTTTTTAGGCAACACAATCTCTTTGGGTGCCTTGTAATGGAGGAAAAGCAAGTCAACACCAAAAACTCTATTTCATCTCACATTTTCTCTTGCTATTTTTACCAATTATTCTGTTAACTATGACCACAGCTAATCCTATGGTGACATGAGGATAACTGCCTTCAGCACAGATGGTTTCCTTGTTGCTGCCTATCTGAAAAAGGGCCTTAATGGACGTCTGGCTGAGTTCATAGATATGAATGTAGGATTGTAGCACAGAGCCAAAAAAAGACACGGCAATATTGTTTTCTTGTGTTTTGTTTTTTTTTTTTCCCCAATGAACATTCTCTTCCCTCTGAGTCTAGGTAGTAATAAAAGTTATTTTAAAAAACACATAGCAATCAAGGAAAGAAAGAAAGTGTAAAGCATGCAAATTTAATTGGAAGGAAGGGGATGGCAGGAAGGAAGAAGGTTAAATGGTTCATTGAAATTGATGGAAACATTTCTGTGGGACTCAAAAGCTCTGAAGTTCTTAAAAGGGACAACAATTAGGGAATCGTCTTTTGCAGCAGCTATTCTAGCTGAAGGCTTTCCAAATACCCAATATTGCTGATTGACTAGAATACTATGTTAATTAATATAGTGACCTATTGTCTCAGCAATTTTATTGCTCTTATTCATTCATTTACCTCTTTGTTTTATAGCATTCAGCAAAGCTGAGGGAGAAAGCATCTTGTGGTTTCCAGCTTTGTGGTATTTGTACTTCCTCCCTGATGTCCCTTTCCTTGGCTATCTTTGGTATCATGTATTTTAGACTGTCTGCACTTTGTGCTGTTGACATTACAGTTTCACAGCATGGATCCAGAACATGTTTTCACTTGAGTGTTTCATTTTACTGTCAGCCAAGGTGGATGTAGTTTAGGAACTGGATTACTCCTTGGATGTGCATTCTCCTTCCCCAGTGTTTGTGCTTGGTGGAGCAGAGGAAACCTTCAACCCAACAGGCAGCAGGAGTCTGTAGCCCCTACTAGGAGTGTCAGCAAGAGAAAGGCACCTTCTCCTGTCAGAAACGGGTATGAAGTTCCATGGGAGAGGTGGCGAGAGGGAGGGCTGTTAACCTTGATCAATCCTCGCACAGTTCAAAATGCAATTTGAAATGAAGCCCATGTGGGAATAGTTCTTGATTCGAACATTTGCCTCTGGTTTGTGTCCAGAACTTGGAAGGAGTTGGTTTTCCAGAGAAAGCAAGCTGGTACAAGAAAAGAACATCCTGTCCCAGAAATGCCAGAAAAACAAGACTGGGAGAGGCTTCCAGCATGGCCAAAATCCTTGAGATACCATGAGCTTCTTAAATTAATTTCAAACTCTAACCTGAAATTGCTGTTTAATTCAATCCTGCTTTTTAGCCACTGTCAATATGAAATAATCTATTTTTCTTTAGAAATAAAACATGTGGGATTTTTTTTTAGCAGAGATTATTTCAACATGACCCAACAGCAAGTATAATTCAGATAATGAGGTGACATTTCATGGTAATCATTTAGGCCAATATTTGCAATGTTTGCACTCAGATGACTAATTTAAGTGTTGCAACGAGTAGTTCAACGTGTAGAAATGCTGACCCATCACACCTCCTGCTGCTTTCCCTAGGATGATGCCCCTACATTTACACAGAACAATTAGCTAGCTCCTCAAATCAAGCTTAAGATGTTCCCACGATAAACAGGGCAAAATGCTATTTCTTTCCTGCGAGCTTGCCAAATTATCCCTTTGTATGCTGATTGCTGCAAATAAATTTTGCAGCTCTGAAAACAGTTTTTAATGCGCATACTTGGCACATACAGCCATTGCGCTAAATACTAAGTGCACGGTTAGTCACTATAAAACATTCTTTCCTCCGTATCAATGGCCACTCACACTAATGGCTATAAGTAACTCCAATCTCGACTAGTTTCTATTTCCCAGCTGCTAACTCTGTGCTTCCTTTAGACTAAAACTATCCATTTCCTTTAATAACCTCAGGTCCCTGTTTTATTTTATTTATGGCTTTCATATATAATAACAAAATCTGCTGTATGTCAATGTCAGTAATCAAGACTACTAAGATCTACTAATTATTTGTTCCCAGAAGACAGTTTTAGCAAGTTAGCACTATTGCTCCAGCCCATCTTCTGATTGCTCAAGAGGACCCACAGGAGTGCAAATATCTGTCATACCTGTGAATTCCTTCTTGCACCGGTCTCTGACACTCTCCTCCAGGCCTTCAAGTTGTGATTTAATTTTTTCATACTCTCGTTCTGCTTGTTGGCTCTTGCGTCTTTATGGAATAGAGGTAAGATTTTAAAACAGTTACAAACTGCAAAAGTAAATAATTTGCAACAGCTCTGAGTGGGAAACCAAAGGACTGGAGGACATTTTCCTGGTTTTGATTTCTTTTTAAACACTAGCAGCAGAAAGAGAATGGAGGAGGAGAACAGCAACGGTGGACCAAGTCTTGATTCCGTGTAAATCAACCTGGCACCATCACGGGCCTGCTGCTTCAGAGCACACTTGGGCCAGTGATTTAAAATCCAATAAGCAGTAGCTACAAATACTTTCAATCACATATTAAGTACAGAAACTCAATTTGTATGTACTGAACAAAGATTGCTTGCAACATGTCCTGCACTGGCTCTGAGCCACCCAGGAGTGCATCTGGGTCTGAACTGAGAAGGTTGCAGGAGGGCCACGAGAACATCAGTGCTGTACAGCACATACTTCAGCATTGCTTCGGCTATATTGATATGCACCGTAAGAGTGAAATCCACCCCCTCCTGAGGGCAATATGAGGCCCTCATTACTAACCTTAAAACTGAGCTAAGTAGGTCTTAAGTGAAATACAGACATTGTTCTGGCCCTTTGTGAAGCATGAATTTCACTTTTAATCATGAAATTTGTGTGTGGGTAACACTTATCTCAGCTGGAAAGGCCAAAATGACCCCTTAGCCAAATCCGTCCAGCTCAGACCTACAGTGCTGACTGAGGCAGCATAAACGCTGATGGATATGTATACAGAATATGTTATCTCCTTCACAAGAGGCACTTTAGCTGCCATTTCAAGAATGTATGTGTGCAACTCACTCTGCAATCGTGTGCTTGGCCAGCCTGGGACCAATTGTTGTGCTTATGTATAAAGGATGGATTGGGCTGACTGACAACAAGGAATTTGGTGTGCGTGAGAGGAATAAATTGGTGCTCATACATATTTCCAGCTGTAACTGCCTTCCTTAACTCTGCAGCTCATAAAAAAGATGGAAGATAATTTCTGTAGACTGAGCTGAAAACAACCAGGTAGTACCTTGAAAGCTTTAGGACAGTAAAAGCACCTAATTAAAGGAACTTACCTGTAACAGATGATAGAGAAGCCGATGATTGCTATCATAGGAATAAGAACCAGTGGCAAAATAAGATTCAGTGGGATGTCACTCACACGTGTATCATATTCCACCCTCCCAAGGATCCATTCCCGGAGTCCAAATTTCACCTAATTAGATAAGCACAGACATTTGTCTCAAAAAGTGCAAAGGGACAGTGGTTCACTTCTCAGTTGCACTCTAAATTCTTAGCAATTCTCACTAAGTGAATTTCTAGCTCAAACTGCCAAACAAAGGAAACATTTCTGAATATTTTATACTGAATTTAGGTCACTAGCACTTTATTCCATGATGTAATTTTATTTTGCTTAGCAGAGGAGGAAAAATCCCCAGCCTGTCTAGCTACAATTTTACATTCCTATGTAATGAAGGTAGAAGGCATTTGGCAGCTTGGGACTGCTCTTTACGTGACGTCTTCTATAGAGCAGGCAGAAGCTGGAGGAAGAAAGAACTCCAAGGAGTTTCTTCATGGTACTACAACAACTTTGGAGAACAAATTACTTTAATTAAGAAGCACTGTATCAGTGTCAGTTACAGATGATATTAAATTCTATTGAAAAGGTAACCTACAATGAATTCAGGAAGGTTATTGATGGTATCTCTCTTCTGTCGTTTCTTTGGCTGAGGCTGTACTTCTGGTGGCTCACAATATAAATCCGTTTCAGTTAGTGTTTTTATGTTGCAAGGCTCATCACCCACAAAAGCCTGGGCCTCATCTATGGTCATGGCTTTGTTCAGGTTACTGCCCTAGACAGAAAATACAAGGCTAAGTCATCATCGCAAAGTCTTGGGAGACAAGAAGTCCTGAGTTAGAACTTTCCATTTGGATAACTTTTAGCAGCAGATGTGATTTGCACTGCAGTGTACAGAAGAGCAGAGGGGTTGGGGATTATGCAATTCCTCTCCTTTCTTTCCTGGTGTGAGAAGAGATGTCCTTGGGACAGTCCTCCAGTCCTTGGGAGCTCTATGGCAGAGGGCATTTCCAAATGCCAGGCTCAGCAGGAGGGGGCATCTCTGGGAAACCCAGAGCATGGCTAAAAAGATAGCAACTGTCTCTGAGAAGGGGAGGGGGGAGGAAAGGGGAGCTGACAATGTTCATCATCTAGCAGAGGTAAGGGACTCTACCAAGCATTTTGGCTATGGTGCCAAACAACTGTCAGGAGTTTGAGAAAGGAAGGAAAAATTCCATACATGCTTCAAGGACAAAATGAGCAACCACCGTGTCTTGGCAAGTTTACCTTTGCATTAATAAGTTTGTTGACTTGTTTTTTGATGCCATCTGTGAAGTTTTCAAAGGTTGGGTCTGCAACATAGGCAAAGGAGTGGGTCTCATTTTTTACAACCAAATGATAATGATCCATTAGAATAATTGTGGTAATGTTATAGTTTTCTGGGTCTTCCAGTATTGGCGGGGAAGAAAAAACCACCGTGGTTTCATTGAGTCTTGTAACAAGCTTTCCATCAAACTGTAAGAAACAAGACAAGAAGAACACGCACATTTTAGAGTTTGACTCATTCCTGTACATAACTGTTGATAACTTTAGACTGTAGAAATAAAACCACTGGATTTATATCCTCTCCATACAGCAGAAATAACATAGTATGAGGTATTTTCTGAAAAGAAAACGAAACAAATTTGTTGATGGGAATAAATTGTTGATTCATTATGTTCTAGCAGCTGCCTGCAGAAGAAGTTAGGCTACAGATCAGTTTCCATTGCCTCCAAATCCTGCGGCTCTGGACCACACTGGGCTAATATCATTAAATTGCTCTAAGATTAAGAGGTTAATGTGGCAGCTTTAATCAAGATTGTCTTCTGTACCATTAAGTGTCTCAGGTAGATTCTTTTCTACTGACACTGTAAAATACATCGCTGAAATTCAATACAATCACTAAGTGAAATTTTGGAACAAAATTTACCAATTGTCAAGCAACTGCTCAAGGTAGCAACTCAGTTAACCTGTCTTCCACCCCCAATTACACAAATGTTTTCAGCCTAGAAACTCCTTCAGTCATTCAGTAACATCAACCACAGCCAACAACACTAATAGGAACCCTCAACATTTCTTCTGTCACCACCTCAGTTTCTCACTTTGAGAAACGCAATTTCATAGCTTCTCCCCCACATTTCTGATATTGCCATATAAGTGGAAGCAAAACAAAAGACTAGAGAAGTTTCCAGTCTTAACCAAGAATGTGTGCTGTACGTAATGCCGACTTAAGCTAATGTGCTGAAGAGATGCTGAGCACACATAAGGATGGCAGTAAGAAATGTTGATAAACACTGTCAAGGATGCTAAACAGACTTTGAGATTGTCCTGAGAGTTAAGGTTATCAAGATAATTACATCTTGCAGTTTCTGGCCTAAGAAACGTAGGTGGTTTTCCTCTTAAAATTTTTAAGGATAGGGTTCTGAGGGACCCAAATCCAGCTGGCTTTGACATACTCTAAAAGTTGAATCATGCATATAATATAAAACATCCACATTATCAACTCTATATGGATCACAAGACAGTCTTAAATTGGAGAGCCAGCCTTAGAAAAAGTCTTACAACCTTCTTACTGCAAGATCACTTTTAAGTCCTCAATCATTGCATTAAATTGTGATCTTCATTAGAAGAGTAGAAAATTGAGACTATGGGTAATGTCAGTTGTTTTTAATGTGAGATGCAAGAAGGACTTTTTTTTTTTAATGTTATTTTTCACAGGTTTTTGTGAACATGCTATAGGTGGAATATGCATGAAGCGAGAAAGAAAAGAAGACTTGGTTCACTGAAGTGTGAGAAAATAAAAGGCATTGACTGTGCAAAGCTGAGCAGTCAGCATTGTCTGGATTTGGGTCCTGTTTCAGGCAAATCTCTAAAGGTTGCAGGGGGAGAAGAAGGGAAAAGATAAAAAATAAACACTTTCAAATTCTGAAATACATCCACTTTACCACTCAAAGCTTAATTATTCTATCCTTATTCATACTGAATGAAAATAATTTTAAAGCAGAAGATTGCAAGGTATAAGTGAATATAAGTCAAGATGGTAGAAGTAGGCTCTTCTTCCACGGAAACCCTGCACAGACCCAGAAATCTGTTCAAACCTTATTCCACTCGAAGCCCAGTGAAGTCCAGTGGGCAAACTTAAATGCATTTTTTTAACATATTATATGTTATGCATCCAGTGTGATGCCTTTGGGGGGAAAGAAAGAAAATTACCCTTTTGAGATTCAGTTTCCCTGCTTCTGGACGTTCTGCATATACCACCAACGAGAAAGTCTGGATGAGCTCAAACCCGGTTCCAGTTACTGTAATGTTTCTCCCTCCACTGAAAGGCAGAATTAAAAAAGAAGTCAAGTCATTGGCAAACTACCATAGCTATAGACTGCTTTATCCTGCGCTGCTACTGCTTCCACTGAAAACAGCTACCTAATGCCTATATGACAATTAGATATCCTACACAAAAGACTTCTGTTAAAACTATTGATGACCGCAGCAATTAAAAGCAGCAATGTCAACTTCAAACTCATTTTAAAACAGTAGACTAAGAAAGTACAAATTGCTTTGTCAGTGTTCGTGGCTGTTCATTGATGCCTACCTTTGTGTGCTTTACTTCTCCAGCGTTTTTATTAAAAACACTCTACCTACCACACACACAGAAACAAAGGTGAGAGTGTATTTTCCACAGGTCTGTAGGGACCTGGCTTTTTATTCCCTTTCATTTGCAACACATTGTTTAAAAAATAATGCATTCGCATAAGAAGAATGCATGCAAGTTGCCAGTGGGAATTAAAGTCATCAAAGTAACATGGATTTAGAGGGATAGCAATCCTCAAAGCAATCCATTAAAGTAAGCTTCAGTTTATACAGAGGAAAAAAAGAAGTCTCTTAAATTCCCTGGGGTAAATCACTATTGATCTACCAAAAAACCCCTTCAGGCCCCAAAACCACCCAAACCAAAATCAAAAGCAAGTATTAAAAACAAATCCTATTTTACATAAGTGACTACTCAATATTCAAGGAGTCAGGTACCAATTTCTCCAGAAGTCACAGCCAATTTTATTTTTAATGCGCTATTTGTAAGGTTGTGATTTTACACTTCTTTTTACTGAAAGGAAGTGAAAACGTCATGATCTCTCTCTGCCAATTGTCCTCCACAAGGCAGAAAGACCAGAATATTAGGGAACAGCAGAGACCAACATGAGCCAAGGCCACAAGTTTGTCCCTGTATCGGTCACAGAATGAGTCTCAAAACCAGAGGTATGCTACCAGGACATTTATACAGACGATTTGCCATTTTGCTGCAAATGTAAGAGTGGCATACATTTCTTTGGTTTCACAATTAGTACTAGGTGAGCTTTTTTCCAGAAGGAGCAGCTACCAAATGGGGTGTTAATGAGTACCACCATAGGAGACAGCATACGTTTTAAAAGCCTTATTGAACCCTTATCTAGATTTCCTAAAGAGATACTTTTTCTCCTCACCGGACAAAGAGATGACAAGCCATAACTTTCCTCTCTTTCCAGCTTACTTATTAAAAGCTGAACAGAAGAACTGTTCGAAATCTTTTCTATCACTTTCAGATGGCGATCTCTCCTTTAGACAGGATAAGGATTTGTAATGTAAAGATCACGTTGCCTGACATCATGCTGAAACGCTTCAAATCTCTTTCTTCGAGACATCTTTATTTAAAAGAAACTCATTACCTTTTCTGGTTTCAGGATTTACCTTTGAAGTGGGGATTAAAGTTTGGAAGTAAACAGAATACTTTCAAGCATCAGCTGTGGTTAAGAAAAATCACAAACTCTATGTATCTAAATGTGTGCATGGGTAGAGTAGAGAAGTTTTTATTTCGAACAGTTCTGTATGTAATAGGTTTATTATGTATTACAAATATTTTAACCCAATTGTAAATGAACTTATGACAAACATTTAATTACCTGCTGAAGCTATTTACTGGCAGGAACTTGGTGACAGTAGGGTTCTCACTGTATGAAAACCGCCCTGGTACACTAATTGTCGTGCCCCCATAGTCCATTTTGACTTCAACAGCTTCAACCTTGCTATTAGGTCCTGTAATACAAACGATCTCATCTCTAAATTCAGTGCTAGATTGGAGAAGAAAGAGAAGAAGAAACATCTTCAGTTACTAACATTATGGTATTATTTGTATTCTTTATGGTAGTACCTCAGAAGCAACAAAAGAAGGGCTCTGGTTTTGCTAGGCACTGAGTATTTATGAGAGGAGACAACTCTTTCTCCAGATCACTTAAGATCTTTAAAAAAGATATAGGATATGAAAAGGAATAGTGTACAAACACAAGAACAATGCAATGTCAGCACATTTCATTTTCAGGGTGGGGAGAGAAGGGCAGCAATTAATACAAGGAAAAAGAAGTGAGAGGAACAAGACAAGGGGCACTAGAAGATTAAGATTTTATATGGAACCACTGAGGAGATGCTGAGCAAAAGCATGGGTGGGTTTAGAGCAGCCAGTCAAGCAGAGAAAGCAGAAACTGGAAGATTTTTTGGATATCTGAGTTCTCCTACTTTGGTTGTTTTTACAGCTGCCTCTTCCAGCTGGAGTCTCTGAGAGTTTCTGTCTGAATGTTACGTGCAGAGCTCCATTGCATGGGATGAGTCACAAAGAGATAGACAATGGATTTGTGTAATTTCTAAAGGCCAGAAAAGGTTGGTGCTTCGTTAGGATACAGCTCTGTATTGTTAATTACACAGGGTACGTACACATTGCAAGGCTGGCTACCGACTGAAACTTGAACATCCTTCCTGGAACCAGTGGCCAGGTTTGTACCAGTGATGGTAAGCGTGGTTCCACCCGCTTGTGGACCACTTTCAGGTCTTATTCCAGAAGGATGAGGTTCCTGCAAAGAGAAGATGGTCAAACTAATTAAGTAAAATAAAATTTATACCAGTATTAATTGGTACAGTAGCTAACAGAAGTTCAATATTACTACCTGAAAAATAATAAAACAATGATGGACGATTCTTCTAAAATAAAACAAAATCTTTCATTATTCATGCTGAAGAAAGAAGTAACAGAAAATCAGAAAATGCTAAACTTTTCCTTATGAACCTAGAATCTTGGAGAGGATTCTTAAAATCAATTGAAACAAGCAGACATGCTTGAAATTGTTACGAAGTTTGTTGAAAATTTAAATTTCTCAAATAAGTTCCCTCCTTTTGTTCTCAATTCAGTCTTTGTTTCTGTGATTGTATTCCGGGAGCTATGACAACTACTGTAAATTAACAGTGAGGGCTTTTCATGAACAGTGTGATTTAATTACTTCATCTCTGTAGTCCCTGCTTCCAGTTGAGAAAAGCATCCTTATTCAGGACAAGGCTGAAGCTGCTGAATCAAGAGGATGACCAAAGCCATGCAAACTGCGTGAGATGGGTTACCAGCCCGCTCCAGGCAACCGCTGCCTGCCAACTCCGTGGCCTGGCCATGCCTGTGGGGCACGGGCTGCCAGGATGGCGGCAGACGTGCCGCAGCCCTCGCACCGGGGCGATGGCTGTTGTGCCTGCAGGCAGCAAGGTGGTCCCACGCAGCCAGCTGCCACGTGCACCGCCATGGGATGCTGGGTTCAAGCATGTGGCAGGGGCATTGCTACAAGGGACGCTGCATTTGCTAAAGCATACCAGATCAATGGCTTAGGGAGGCTGTGAATAGGTAATGCCCCTTCTGATGTGTAACTGTGCTGCTTCATCCATATTCAAACACAGGCTTTCCTTAAATGAGTCAAATAAGCAATAAGCTTATTTCCCAAACTCATGTATGTTTGTAAATGACATCTGCTCTCCTCCTCTTGCATAATCTTGCTAAAATGGTTGACTGATAATAAAGTCCAGGCTTGGGGCTATTCCGTATGAAGCATATGCAAATAAAGGAAGAGCAAAGAAGTTTGAAAACTTCCCTTGCTGATGAAGGTTTCCCTGATCACCATCACACTGCACTCATCTCCCACTCTAAGGACGAAAAGCCCTACTCAGAAACAGACAGCAACAAGCCCACACCTTACTAGTCATGCAGCAAAAACCTTTCCCCCATGTCGTTTTGCTCAGGCACAGACTGCCATCTCTGTGACAGCTTACAGCTACAAATCCGAGGGCCCACGAATGGCAGGGAGGAGGGGGACTGATGTACCTCAGTTGGGTTCAAAGCTCGGTGAGCCATCAACAGGTTTTTAACAAGCAGCAGGAATCCATAAAAATGCATCCAATTGACCCCATGGTTACTTTACAAACTTGTTTTATTGAAGCACAGATATTATAGAAATGCAGAGAACTCCGTACTTGCTGTGCTTGTTTTATACTTTCATGTCTGAGCAACTTCCCTCCGAAGGAATGCATCATTGTTCAGCACACTTCACAAATCCACGATGACAACTGTAATTTGCTCTCAAGTCATTGAGCTTTAGGAATCTGCTTTAACACTAATTGGGTGTCAATTGCTTTTCTTTCCTGAGAGAAATCTGTTTGTAAACCCTTCACTCCTCAAGATGCACGTCACTGCAGCATATGACTGCTCTCATGTGTTAACCTTTGATTTCATTTTAATTTAATACATCACTTGGGTTTCAAGATTTTATGTAGGGAAGTGATTCAAAGTCATTTTAAATCATTTTCTAAGCAAAAAGAAGCCTTGATTCAATATAACAGAGTTGACTAAAACTTGCTCACTTAGGTCTATGCAACCCTCTCTATGCATACTCTTTGGATTTAATTGCTTGCTGATTTAAGCTGAATTGAAATAAGTCATGCTACGGTAAATACAAAGTTTGAGGGGGCCAGTTTTAAAAATCACACTTGAAGTTTAAATTAACACAAGTCTAGACATGCACTTCACAGAAAAACTCATTTGTGCTTTTTTGTAACACAATTTTGTTGCTAAAAAATTACAATCAAAATTGTATATAAAATACACAGTCAATAAATAGTTTATAAAAACATATCAAATACTTTTAAGTGTAACCTTACGACATGGACAGAAAACCATACCTTTTATTAACTTCAAATTAAATCTTAATTGCTATAAATCGTTAAGCATTTTGGACCTCTGTATCATCTGCAGTAAAAATCCACAGCAATGATTAGCTGCATAACATGCCTGGGATAGCTTTCAGATGAAAGTATCCCCCAAGAACCACTAAGGAATCAGTATAGACAAATTAGTTATCCCTGAACCTCAGAAAACCTATTTAAAACTCATAGCCTTTTCCCTAAATACTACCTCTACTGAAAGCCTAGCCACTTAGGACAGCCTTAGGAAGGAAAAGAACAAGAAACCACTTAAAGCCAAGCCTTTAAGCAGAGACTTAGGAAAGAAAGGAAGAAGAAAAGGTTTCTGAAGCATCACATACCACTGTTCTCTGTAACCTCAGCATAAAAAAATGAAAGGAAGCTTGCTGAGAACAACTGCTAGACAGCAGTATTCCTTTTTTCCTGCAAAAATGTGAAATAATTGCCCTGTTAAAGCTCTTCTGGGTTATCTGATGGGTAACTTTGGCAGGGCGTCAGCTGGCTCTGTTGCTAACAACCAGTAGACATCGAATGAGTCATGAACTTGAAGCAGAACCATCCAGCACCATTTTCTGTGGGGGACCTTTCAGTGGTGGCCTACGTTTGCCTCCCTACGAATAGGGATGTATAGGTAACCAAACAGCAAAGTTACCTCTGAATAACACAGCCGCAAGGGGGAAGTGGAACAAGTATCGGTTCCGTTTTCCCCAGAAACTTTTTTTCCTTAGCAAGACTCCAACTCTGCTGGAAGTTAAAGCCCAGCTATGCCAGACAGAAGAACACGCCACCCACACCTCACCCCATCCACGGCGCAGGCACTTTTCGGCTGCACTTGAGGTTGAATGGAAATCTGAGGCCAAGAGCCACCCTGGGAGCTAACACAGGTAGCAGCCAAAGAGGAGGTGGAACAGGTATTTTAACCCTTATATTCTCTTTAATCATTGATCTTGCAGCAGTTCCTCAAAGGACTATTTTAAAAAAGCTTAATTCAAAGTATTCATATTTAACGTATTTAAAGTAATTTTGCAAATACCAAGAGCTCTCCAGAGACCAAATAATGTGGACGTCTCATAAAGATGATCTAATAAGAAGCTGAACTGTGTGCGCTCTGTGTGCAGAGGAATTCTTCAGCATGACTGCTAAGAAAAAGCATCATATAGTAACACTTTGTAACTGTAAACTTGTCAGGAAAATTATTTGATTAATTTTAACTTGCTATTTTCTGTTTCACATCTTCCCCCTTTCCCTTCCTCTTAAGGACCTGCCAGAAAAAATAAGTAGTTAAAATAAATTCTTAAGAATTTTAACAATTTTAATAACCATTTTATTGCAAAAGCAATGTGCTCTGAGCAAGTTTTAGTGCTCTTCTAAAATATTCACGGATGGCTCAAAGAGCAAAGCTACATCAGCCCACCTGGTGGTCTTCTTAAGAGTACCAATAAAGAAAAAAAAATTGGGTCATCCAAATGCTCAACCAGAAAGCATTTTTCAAAAATGCAATTAGGTAGATAAGATCAGCAGAAGAACGATATTTCACTGAATGCCAAGATAATTTGAAAAAGAACCATCAGTGGTGGTACAAGCCTTCAACGAGAATTGTGTTACCTAAGGAGAAGGCAGCCCCTTCCCATGGCTGACATGGCACTCACCAGTGGAACAGAGAGGTTCAGACCCCTGGAAGCTGCCAGGTCTAGGCTTACACAGTCTTATCTTAGGCAGTCTAGCAAAGCTGCACCTTACACACAGCTCTACATTGCTTACCACAGTCCTGCATGAGATTCCTTCTCCTTGCAGAAGAAAATGAGGGGCAAAGGGCAAATCCTTCACTGCAAACCTTGTTTGAGGGATGATAAAAATGCTGCTTTTACCAAGAGGCAACCCCCCTTTAATTTGGACTCAATCCCAAACAATACTGAATGTTCAACCATTACAAACAGCACCGATAAACCTAGGACCTCAAGTGCTGCAAGATCAGTGATGCCATCTTTTCCAAATCCCCTCAAGGGTTTCTTCTCTCCTTGTTTCTGCCCTTTTCTCATTTCAGTCTCTGAATCAGAAGTACGCCTGCCGTCATAATAAATAACCCGCTTTCATTTTAACTCTCTGCACCTCAGGATCTTTGTTAGCTCAGTCAGAAGGTGCCCAGGGGAAGTCACACTTTCTGTAACATCGCAGCACGGTGCACCACTATAACATCACACCGCAGCGCTCACTGCAATTATGATGTTAAGCAGAACATTTGATTATGTGTCTTATATGGAATTTGGAGCAGTCTTGTAATAATTCTTCTGGAAAACGTCAGCCCTTGTGAGGACTTGGCAATACTTCATTTCTCATGGACACAGTAAAATTTAAACAACCCTGCAAACGCTAATTTAACCCTTGTTTTATAATTCCTTAAAGTGTAGAAAATAATAATTCATGCATATTTCAGTCTTTTTCTTATTTTGCTTGGAATGGAGGAGTGTTCTTTCTGGTCCATACTCCTCCTTTTGTCACCGGGAAAATATTGTTCATGTCTTCCAGGTAGTTTAATGTTTGAGCATAAATATTTTCTGCAATAACAGGCTACCTCATTATGTGGGGTTTTTGATAGTCTAGTTTAAAAAAGCCTGTTCCAATGTCTGTCAGTTGTTCAGTGGCCTGCTTCTTGGCAAGGCTGGTAAGCCATCTCCCAGCAGAGGGACTTCCCACTGCTGGGACTCCCCACTGCCTTACGCTCTCAAGATCATGCCCTGTGTTTGTAAGAAGTGGATTTGCAGTTTTGGTAAAACATATGCACATCTACAGCTATGCTATTCAGAACAAAATACAATAGAATAGTTCAGTTGGAAGGGACCTACACCGATCATATAGTCCAACTTGTCAACAGGTGTAACTTCCTCCCTACTGCATGGTTCATCCTGAAGAAATAATTTGATCTCGATAGGATTTCTTGCTTGTAGGTCCAAGCAGATTGTAGCTTGTCAGTCATGGGAAATTTGAGCATTTTACATATCTTACATACAAACCTTCCTTAAATCCTACTTAGGTGTGAAAATGTTGAGCTAGAGATCTCAAAGTCCACCTGCAACGCAACTTTCCCATGTTGTACCAGACTGCTGGGTTAGTACTCCTGAACTGATAAGCAGCTTTCCCAGCACTTTGATAACCATTACGCAGCTTTGCTGGAAGGATAATAATGCTACGAATAGGTTCTCTCTTCTGTTTTATAACTGTGGTTGGTGCCCATCCCATTGATATGGTCTACCTAAAAGCAGTGGTTGTCTGCTCTGATTTGAAACAGTGAGACAATGGCAATTTTTAAGTCCTTCTACATTGCTTATGGTATGTAACATTCAAATAGTGCTAGTTTGTTTGGCAGCAAATTCATTTATTCTCTTGGGCATACTAATGAATTCCCTTACGTGGCATTCGCATTCCTGTGTGCCACTGCCTTATCTTTGCATCAGGGACTAAACTGAGCTTCACAAACTATATTTTTTGGTTTCGCCTCACAGTAATGTCAGAGTCTTGCAACAGTATGTCCTCTGAGGTGCTTTGTGCTTCGTCAGTACAGAGGTACCGGAAAAAAAAATAGTACTGGCAAACCAGCTTGCACTGGCCCCGGTATGTATATGACTTCACACTCAGGCCATTTTCCAGTGTCCTGTTTTCTCCATTGCAGCTAGAAGTCTTTACTTTGCTTGCTCTGTTTGTATCCTTTGCCTCCTAATTACAAGTCTGTTCACAGAAATGCTGATATATTTTTCATTGTAATTTCATGCTTTCTGCGTGCTAGAGGGTAAATTATCTCCATGTCTGTTCCACTTATAATCACATTTAGATGCGAACTTACTTATTAGCAGTGTACATGACTGCTGCTCTTACACAGCTACTGCAGACCCTCTGAGCATTCACATTTCAGCTCTTACTTTTTTCATCCTGTTTATTAATCTAGAATGAACTTTTTGGTCTTTAATATTTTATGACTTGCAGTTAGTCTTTTTGCACAGTTAGGAAGGTGATCTCTTCTTTCTTCAGGTTTCTGATTACAATTTTAGTAAAAGATACCTTTTACAGCCTGAAAATGCTTTCAGAGAGCTCCGAGCATTTTAGATCTCTGTGGTCTGCTGGTGTCAAATCAAAGCACAGCTTTTACCTGGCTAACAGTGGGGTTACTGCTATTCTCCTTTTTTTATCCAGCTTCTTTGCAATTTTCCCATTAAAGATATGCAGGAGCAAAACAGAACCATTCCCCCAGCTTCTTTTTCACTCACCTGACTTGCATTCAGGATCTGATCTGCCAGGCTGATTCATGTTCTTTTTCACTTTGTTTGTTTGCTTTGCAGCTTTCCTGGTTTACACCGTCATGTCCAGCCAACTCACTTCTGGTCCCTTGCACAGTATTCAAGAACAAGAGGAGTGCGCTCCTGTGGAGCATCACCTAGGTTCTGCATGTCTTCTTTTTTCATTTCTCTACTTTTCCACTCGTCTGTCACCAAGCACATCCTCAACTTTTTGTATTCCTGGGCATGACTCTCTAAATAGGGATACTATCTACTATAATATACATCTGTGGTAGGCAGTCTCTAGCCCAAGAACTATACCACTGAGATAAAAGTGCTTGCCCTTTATCCTTCACTAATGCAGAAAATCAAAGAGAGAAACAACCAGCCACCAAGGAGGCTACTGGTGGATCACAAGAGGGGCCAGAAATTCAGGAACAGTTGGAAGACAACTGAAGAGAGGAGCCTAACGGAGATGCAAAGAAACCTTGGCATGAAGTCTACGCTTCAGAGGGGGATGCTGGAGAAAACACAACCGTGCCAGACCACAAGCAGAGAGGCAACTGGGGAGGGAGAAGAGGATGGTGGCAGAGTATATCCCCGTGATGCTGTGAGAGATACCAGCTGCAGCACAAGGGGAAGCCAGCAACAGATGGATGTGTTCAAATGGACATGATGGGCAGCAAATGGCAAAGCCACCTAAGCTCCCTTCTGCCAGCTCCTGTAGGCGGTGACCTCTGGTTGGGGGTTTGCCTTTGATGCAAGCGCACGTCTTCACAAGTAGGAATGGGCTTTTGTGCTTCCACACAAGCAGAGCACAGGGATGCTGTGTCAAGGACCCGATGACAGTGCACACACACATGGATAAGATTTTCACAAATGCACAGAGCACATTATTGCTCTGCATTTATCTCATCCATCCTTTCCTCCACAAGCAACCTTTCCCTTTCCTCATCCTGGTCCCAGCTACAATAAGTTCTGGCTCTTGAAGTAGGTCTGTAAAACAACTAATTTGTTACCAAAATTATCTGCCCTGCACTGAAAGCCAAATTATTCTGCCAACCCTTGCATATAATGCACACAAAAATTAAAGGCATTAAAGGCATAGCCCATGAAGTGCCGTAGACTCCAGCCACCTTCTTGGAGGTCAAAATGTCATTTCATGGACTATAAAGGTAACTGCAGGAGCTAAATTAAGCTTCTGAACAGGGCATGCAAGTCATTAGGAACTGCTCTTTCCCCCTCCGCTTCCCTCCTTTCTCAGACTCAAGGGAGCCTGGTTCTTGTTTCTTCAGACAAGCCACCCACTCACAGGATATTCAACCAGAGAATTTCCATTGCGTGCTCTTGGCAGCCTGGTGTTTGCCGCAGTGGCTGACCTGACCCGCCAGCTTGCCTCGTCACAGCATCCACAACACAAGCCAGGCTTCAGTTCCTGGGTTATTTCTGCAACGGCAGAGAAGTGAGCTGAGTCCTGCCTTTCTGGGGTTGCTTTGTCCAAACCTCACACCATGTGAGCTGATCAAATGCTTCCAGCTGCTCCAGGTGCCCGGGCAGAGCATTTGCCTGGCAATGCATGTCGTGTGCTGTCTGCTGTGGATGGGATGCTTATGCAAAGGGTTGATATTTTAAACAACTGAATTTTTTGACTGCAGGCAGCATCTTTTTATTGTGAGGCAGACATCACATGATTTTCTGAAAAGACCGCAGAGCCTTGCTGACAGGTTTGATGGAGAAATGGAAGCATGCATGACTAGAAAGTCTGCATTGTTATACAGTCAGTGTTCACTGGCAGCTTTCAAGCAGAACCATGAGCACTGGATGGTGGGACATGTATTTAAGTGCATAGCTCAGATGACAGAGAACTAAGTCTAATAATATCCACATGAGGAAGGGCCAACCGCTAAAACTCTCAGCCACCCAAGAGTTCTCCTGGCCCCTATGCAGGCTGACACACAAACAAGACGTGCTCCAGGACTCAAGAGTAAGATAAGATCCTCTGGAAGCAATTCCAGACTGCTGTGGATGTGTGGTTTATCAGCATCAATCATAATGGCAACAAGTATGTAATACCCGCCTTGCAAAAACCCACCCAAAACCCCCAACTGAAATGCATGTGTTGAGGTAAAGACTCAGGGAGAAAAATCAAGGAGTGAGCTAAAACCCTCCACAAAAGCCTTGTGGCACTAATGGCACTGCACTGGTGAAAGCTCCCAGGCCAACTGCTTGAAACATCAAGAAGAAAAGCAGAGGATGGATGGAGGTAACAAGAAACTGCCAAGGTGGGAGTAGATTAAAGTGGAAGAGTGCACCTTGTTAAATGTAACTGTGCTGTTCAGGTTCACATTCAAACTTCCAGTATGGTGAATAGTCATGTTCATGTTTGTTTTCAGATCAGACTCTAATTTATCCCCCCTTCTTCGTCTTTTTGGTTATTCACCTCGTCTCGTTTAGGTAAATAGACTTCCTGATTTACTAAAAGTCATTATTTCCAAGCCAGTCCCTAAACTACCTTCAGCACCTCACAAACGTATTACACTTTTGCAAAGCTCTACCTCTAATTTCACCGTCTTATATTTATTTGAGCTTTCTGAAACCATAAGGTCTTTCTAACCTGCACAGCCTAAAACTCACAGAACTGCTCTTGCAAACAGATGCTGGAGATCCCAGAACCAGCTGCAAGCTCTCGTTCTGGTGGCTCGAGTCTGAAGAGGAGGTATTCTGAGAAAGGAATCATGCTTGTATGGGATCAGCAAATCTGGGCCATATACGTAAGAAAAGCTCAACTCCTTCCTTTGATACTGCTTCTCGCTGTCATAGTAACAAGCAAATCAGATAAAATTAACAACAAATGAAAAAGCAGGACTGGCCTTTAGCCGTGTTACTGCTCCACCTGCTTAGAGACCAGCAAAGCTGTCAGTGCTCCAGATGTACTGCATAGCTGGATATGAAAATTTAGCATCACTTCATTTCTATTTCACTAAACAGGAGAATGGTTATTGCCTGATCCTGCTTATAGTGAAACAACAGAAATGTCAGTAGAGGAGGACTGAGCTACTAGAATTTAATTTCACTGGAATGGCTGGACTTGAACAGCACTCAGGTTGGATAGAGAAATCGTGGTGGGTAGGGAAAAACAGAGCTTTCTTCCCCTGTTATGCAGCAAATATAAATGAGCTGTTTACTGCACAGCACAGACTCTTGTGGACCAGGGCATTTTAGTTCAGAAATAATTCTAAATTGAAACCATGGCTTCTCTTTTAACTGTATTTTTGACCCATTTAATGGAGGTCTCATGCATACCTTGGCTCAGAAATGTGCTGTGCGGGCAGACGGGGCAGAAGCATGACTCTGAGCCCTAAGTTATGCTGATTATTGATCCTCATCAATCCAGCTTTAAAAATGCATCTCATTGTTCAGACTGGGTATCAACAAGAGCCAAATGTAGTAGTACTTATAGACTCATAGAATGGTTTGGGTTGGAAGGGACCTTCAAAGATCATCTAGTCCAACCCCCTTGCCATGGGCAAGGACATCTTTCACGAGATCACGTTGCTCAAAGCCCCATCCGGCCTGGCCTTGAACACTTCCAATAATGGGGCAGCCACAAGTTCTCTGGGCAACCTGTTCCAGTGTCACTGGATCATCCTCATCATAAAAAAAATTCTTCCTTATATGCAATCTACTTGATAACTGACTATGTACTTTTGGTGGTAGACACTAGACACATGTACAAGGCTGAGACTGCGGGGAGTATGGTGACACCTCCGATGTACATAGACACACCAGGCTGAGCGGCTGCATTGCCTCCTTGTGCACTTCTGCCCTGTGCCACCACATATCGCATTTAGAGCGGTCACTGCAAAAGCTGAAACTATTGTGCTTCGGGTGATCAGAGCACGCAGTAAAAACAGTGATAATTACCAGCAGGTTGGCAGCCAGACAATGTGCCAAAGAAAGGGGGAAATACAGAATAGAAAATTTATTTTAGGAAGGCTCTTGGAAAGAAGATTATTTTCTTTCCTTTGTATATACTGAATAGAAGAGGTTTTAAACAAAGCACAGATTTTGCATGTCTGCTGAAAGAAGTCACCAAAGAACTGCCTGAAAACAACAGTGAAACAAGACTGTAGCTTTTAAGACAATGTCAACTGACGTGATTGTCTGCTCTGATCATCTGTTCTCATGCCAAAAGTGCTTGTGTCACACTTGTAGAGGTGCGCGTGAACGCAACGCCCCTGTACTGACTTTAATCCTACTGCCGTCCACAGTTGGCTTCATTTTCTTGTGGAACAAAGAGAAATGAAACTAGAAACTAATTTCACCATCAAGGCATGAACTGTATTACTTGCCATGGCTTTGCATTTTGTAAATAGAGTGCCTGTGGAAAGATTATTTGCAGTAAATAAAAATGCTCTTTATTGGCAGTTAGCTTAGGTATCCGATATGTCAGTAACCTCAATGCAGGCAGAGATTGGCCCAGAGGAAGTCTTGAACTTGCAGGAGAACCTCCACCTGCATGATGCCTGTGCACAGCGGCTTCTCCTAGCGCCGGGTGATCAAGAATCTTTCCCTTAAGTAGCCAAAAGTGGTGGCTGCTTATCTCGCTTCCCAGATGGGCTGAGCAGGGAATCACACCAGAACAAGTTCACAGGCTTTGAAGCCTACATGGAGGCTTCAGATTACATTTCAACACACCCGGTAACTTCTTCATGTGGTTTTCATGCAAACCATGGGAGAAGCATAGGAGAACTGGTGTAAAACATACCCCACACAATGGGTTCATGTCAAAATCTCATTTCATGTAGGCCATGTCATAGCCTCTGTCCTAGAGACCACAAACACATAAACACAGGAGATTATGTTCTTCTCTGGTTAAGACAAATGAGATCGACAAAGAAAGACTTAATTATAAGCTACATTTCCACAAAGGAACAGATGACATTTTCAAGCAAAAAGGGTGTTTTTATGGAAAAATTATGGAAAAACCACTTCTAGCCTCTTTTGCAAAAACAAGAATATCCTTTTCTCAGTTGAATGTCATTCTTGACTTATTCCACCTCTTACTGCTGACTCCTTTTCTTTCCTTCTCACAAGATCGCAAGAATTAATGAGACACAAGTTTAAATAAGGGAGAAGATAAAAGCCTAACCCACCCTTTATGTTTCATAGATTTACAGTTTATAGCTGTAATTTTAAGTATCGATATGAAGACAGAGATTATTTAAACCTTTCAACTATCACAGGCTCTTATAAATTTTGAAGATCTCATAGATACAGATAAAGCTACTTGCTGCTGAAACCACAGGCTAGACCAGCCATAACCTAGGGCCACATTTAGGGTAAAGCAATTAAGACACAAATGAAATTCTCCTTCATAGTGACACTGAAAACAAAGCACATGTGTAATATGAACACACATCACGCTGTCTGTGGCTCTGCATGCCATATTTCTGAATGAAATAAATTATTAATTCCTTACTTATTCTTCAGCTGCTCTGCATCCATTCTTGTAATTAAGAACATTGGCTAGACTAAACATAGTGATTAAAATAGTGCACCAACTGTGTGTCTAAAGAATACCTAACGTTTTGCAGTGCTGATTTTTTTATATTCAATAGTGACACTTAAGAGACATTGTGTCACTCCTGAATGAGTTTATTACAGTTTCTTTTCTACCACATCTTTTTAACTTCAATTCATCATCCTATTTTGAGACTCTGGATCTATTGATCGGAATAGATTTTTGGTACACCCTTTGTATAAAGAAATGCTCGAGCTAAGTGTTTTCTAACATACTTGAATGACAGTGCTATTGATGAAACAAAGTTTGTAAGGCAAACACAAGCCACTCTGGGCTTAACAGGTAAACTTCTAACTTAGGTCATGCACAAGGTATAGAACAGATCTCTGAAAAAAATGCACTTACCTGGTATGTAAACAGCACTTCACTCGGTGATTTACCTAATTTTCCGTTGATGTTAACTTCAATTTCACCTTGTTTTGGTTCATTCATTGGTCCAACTTGACATACAATCCTAGCAAGAAAGTATGTAAGTTTGTCTGTTAGAAGTAACAGCTGCAATACCAATGCAATGCATGTGAGCTACCGTACATACTGTCAACAAAAGCACTAACTTTGCTTTATCTTACACAAGGTACTTGAACACTGCCTCAGATTCCCAGCAAAACCACCCAGGAATAGTTTAATCTCCTATCTAAAGGTAGGTAAAGCTGAAACCTGAGCACTGTATACAGCAACTACTTAGCAGTTAGTTAGTAGAGGTGCCTTCTACAGAAGACTCAAAATCAGCCCAGAAGTCAGAGTAACCTCTTCAACCTTACACAAGGTTTTCACTGGACCTGGCGATGTCCAAAAATCAAAGAACACCCCCACCGCCCACCTTGATGTGAGAATCAGACTGTCAGCTATCTTATAACTGTGTGTTTTAGCTGCTGATACTTTTGCTGTGCATCCTGCTATCTTTCAGCTTTAAACTACTGTATTTTCACACTTACGATCAAAATCCCTTTAGAATTACTGTTCTCTGAAAAGAAATCCTCTGATAACCCTCGCAAAATCAGAGGTCAAGGAACACTGGCTGTGAAAACACTGCCTTAACTAACACTGCTGCTGAGTGATAGCACGGATGTTTAAATTTTTATTTCAAACAGGTGATCCACAGAATATAAGCATGAAAATGCAATAAGGATTTAACACACTTGAAAACTGGGACAAATGCTTAACGGAGAGCTGATAATACAGTTAGATAAGGAGGTATACAATGTTTGCAGCCTGCACAGGCAGACAGTTTCATATAGGACACACCCTAAGGATCACTACTCATTTCCTTCGCTCTTTCCCTCAGCAATGCTTAATAGCATTATTGCTGTTCTTCCTCAAGCAGTGCATGACTGCTTAAAAAAAACACCTCATATAGAAAAAAAACCCCAACAACCCCAAATTACTGGGTATAATGTACTTAAATTGGGACTTATAATAAAAGGATTGTCCAGTCCCTTTGCAGATCACTCCAGACTTTTCTGCCTGGGTACTGGCAAATGGACAAAATTCTCTAAATTCTTGCATGTCCTGGCATGTGTATGGCTGCCTGAGTCTGTTCCTCATCATCTCTCTACTGTATTCTTGGAAGTTGTATCTTCTTGTCAGGCAGAAACAGGAAACGGTGCCTTTGGAGGAATTTCTACCATATGTCAAGCTAGGGAAAGCAGTCGGGGGCCAGGGCCGGGGGGTGTGTGTGCAGTAAACGCCGTACTGTGGTTAGCTGAGATTTTAATTGAGAAAAGTTCCCTCCCTTCCCCAGCATTGGCATTGCCTCCCTTCCCCCATGTTACTAATGGAAAACTACAAAGAATGAGAACAGGACTTCTCAAAAGCCAGCAATTAAATCACCGCAGAGCCAGAAAGCAGCCTTAAGTGCCTTAAATTTCACCGCTCTCCTGCCCATGGAAGCAACTGTCTCCTAAAAATGACTAGCTTTTTACTGCAGAAGGATACAGGAGCAAAACTAGGCACTTTTTTTTTTTAGTAAATTAAATAAAAGAAGGTGGTAATAAAACAAAAGAATGGAGGAAGATAAAGACAGAAAATTATAGATACCTATTTGGAGATTTTGAGTAACTTATTTTTCAGGGCTTCCCTAATGGAGAACATCCTTCAAAACCCCCTAATTTGTTGATAAATGACACTGTGCAAGTTGCATTTGTTCTCACCCATTACCACACTGACAGAGCTTAGGAAACCAGTAATGTTGCTATGATACAAGGAACCAGTCATCTCAGTTCTGGCTCCTTTCCATGTATTTAAAAATATCAGAAAGCTTTAGAAAAAGCCAAGAGGCTGGGGAAATTCTTGTAAGGCTCTGCTGCAATTCAGTGCAGCTTTTGCAAACACTGAAAATAGGGAATGGGAAAAGATGACTGTAAAAGAGTTGGGAATTTTGTAGATGGTGATGCACATGTAATGCAGGAGTGATGGCAATGGATTTGGGAAGCAGTAAGAGATATATAGCTATATATACATTCTTAAGTCCTAGCGACCTGGGAAGCTTCTAAATGCCTGATCCACAAACTGATGAAAGCTAAACATTTTTCAAAAGCTAAAATAATCACTTAGGTATCTTCACAATCCCTTTCAAAACATGCCACAGAAACAGCAAAAAGTTACTGTATTACAATTTAAATTAACTGAAGGGAAAGAAAGCCAATGTTTCAACTGCAACTTTAAATATCAAAAGTGAATGAAAGAAAAATCACACTGCTTAAAATACGTCATTACTCTTAATATTACTACTGAACCTTCATGCTATGCTTTTTATCAGCTAATATCAAAAGGGTATTTCCCTCTTGAAATTAGATGCTTGATATAATCTGTAGTAAACGCCTAGATACCTAAAAGAATTTAGGCACTTTGTTTTAATTCTTGGCACTGCTTAAGAGTGTGACAAGCAATCCGCAAAACATCTACCAACCTGCTTAGGCAATTCAACATCCATGGACTTGTTGGCTCTGTGATGAAACTTAAGTCATCTAAAGCTAAACCAAAATTCTGGGCTCCCTCCCTGCCCCCAGGAAAGAAACTGTGTGGCTGGACTAAAACAAAAAGATTTAAGCTTCCTCTTGCTTTGCCTACTTTCCCATAAATCTTGTATGCTTGGCTGCATTGTGGTTCAGATTTAGCAAAGATTTTAATGACTAGATGCACACCTAGAATGCCTTTAATTTAAAAACAAATAAATAGTCTTGAGATACCTGCAGTAATAGTTTATGAAAGCTTTTCAAACAAACAAGGAAAAAGAAATCAATCAATCGGAAGCAGGATGGTAGTACACTATTGTAAATTTGTTGCTGTATTAGAATCTATACCAATTTTAAATAAACTCAGACATGTTACTATGAAACATTACAGGTGTATCACACTAGTTCTTCCTTCCATTGATAATCTTTTACAACCACAGGAAGATCATCTTCCCCTGAAAATGCAGAAGTTCCTTTTTTCTTCTAAAGTCTTGTGAAAAATACCCAGCAATTACCTTGTGGAAACAGAATAGAATTCCTCTCTGAAAAGACATTCCTTGTCTGCCACTGTTATATTTTTTACATCTTCTGCTTTTATTCCCAAATTAGATCCCATTATGGTCAAAAGAATTCCACCACTTAGTGGTCCAGTTTTTGGCTCAATCTGTGATGCATGAGGGAAAGTAAAAAAAAAAGGCAAAATTAAATACTGCAGTGACCATGTTGCTTTTCCGTATTATTTAAAGCTACTTTGACTTACCCATACTTGAAATGCAAAAGATGTTTCTTGTAGGATCCCCACAAAAACATGCCATGTAACATTTTAATGTTAATTAATCATTTGCTAGCTCAGAACCAGTCATGTTCATCAGCTGCAGATGTCATGTCTCCTGTGGCAAACTGCTATGTAAAACCTCTTGCCTCGTGTTTACTCTGTTTTAAGTTTGCTTCCTCCACTAAAGCACGGTGATTTTGAAAAGCAAATGGATTGGGCTCCTCTCACAATCATTCCATGGAGCTTTTCTAGCATTTCTTTGCCGTGATTTTCTGCCTTTAGGTTCACGTCAGAACAGTGCACCTTCCTAACACACAGTGCTGCCCCACATAGTGTCTTCAAAAGTTCCTCTAGTCCCCTGATCTTCCTTAATGCATCAAATGGTAGGATGTTGCAGTACATGGGCTGATGCTAATTAAATAATTTGCAATTAAAATGAGGACTGAGAAAATCCTGCAGTTGCAATGGACTTCTCAGATTGAAATATAGCCCGAACAGGCACTTGAATTCTGAGTATTTGTTGGGAGACTAACCTGCTTTCCTATGTAATATTTGGAGCACCTCCGGCACAACCTTTTCAGGTCTTCAGCCTTGGAGGGCTGCAAGTTTACCATCAAGAAGAAGGAGGTTGCACAATTCCAAATGCAGTAATTGGAAGCCAAACAAACACAGCTTCAGAAAGTCTGGACTTCAATGTCTGCTCCATCAAAATCTTTCTTAGATCTAAGCATGTCTGAGCACAGAGACATGGCTGCTGCTGCCCAGCCCAGCTCCAGAATCACTTGCTCTGTTTTCCCACTGGTTCAACTTCCTAAAACTTCTGCCCACTGGCCATCCCTTTGCACTCAACTCATAAATAAACTAGCTGAAAAATGACTCAACAGTTTGTGTAGATGTTTCCAAATATTTTGTTCAAATCTGAAGCGAACAAAAGCTTTGAAAAAACAAATACTTTAGTATTTAGTATTAAAACCACAACATGTACAAACAGTATCCCAGGTGAAAACACATTTATTTTTCTTAATTTTCTTTTTCCTTCCCACTCAAATCATCTTTATCTGGGCAAAACTATTACACCAGTATTCTTCTCCACACTTTCTGTCGAGATTTCAGGGTATTTGCCTTCCTTGGCAGACTTCAACTGTTTACCTGCCATTTCTTCTTAGATACACCATCATGGCCAACCTCATCCAGCATGCTGTCGGTCTGCCTGTACCCACACTGCACCTCTAACTGTGCAGCTTCAGGAGATTCAGCGTCTCTACCAATCTGAGCCACGGGTTTCAGAACTGAACAGTTGAAACATCCCAGTTACGACTCTCAACCCCTGCCATACAGTTACCACATTTGTGACAACTTGGGGTACGTTCTCATCAAACGGTGTTTCAAAGTACTGATACCACTGTTGCAGCAATTTAGATTTGCCCAATGGAAGTACATATCACTCTTTTTTTCAACAATTATGCCCAGAAAAACAGCATTTGGCTTGTTGCTGAAAAGGACAAGGATTTATCACTTCTTGCTTTGGCTACTGGTCCACCAAGGTGGACAATGCTCGTCCCTTGCCCTCGGTGAACACTCCAACCACAGAGTCAGTCAGGGATGCACATTTGGCCACTCTGACTTCTTACATTCAACTTCTACAGCCTTGGGTTTGATTCTGGTGTGGACTGGAAAATATCACTGACACCTGGAAAACACATTGTGACGCAGAAACAACCTGCTCCCTTATTAAATACTATTTAAAAGTCTAGTTTGAAGCCTGTCAATGAGCCTACTAAGTGCTCGTAGGTCCAGGAGCAGTGAACCTCTCTTATAGACTTATTTCAAGTAGAAAGGACTTCAGGAGAGAAAAAAAATCCATGCTAATTCCCAAGAATCATGTGCCACGTTTAAGTGTACACTGCTAGCCTAGTTTCTGGCACAGTGAGGACAAGGCTTGAAAAACAAGGAGTCTCAAAGACTCCATTCAGTCCCTTATTTTAAGTCTTTACAAATCTCTCACACACATCACTACTGGCATTATTTCCTTGCAGCTATTTCAGAGGCTTACTTAACACCCTAGGAAAAAAACTGCCTTTCAGTATGAGCTTGCTTGGATGTTTTCTTCTGAAAAATAATACACTGGTAGGGAGACAAAAAAGCAATCTTACGCGAGTGATTTCTGGATGAGGACACGTGTCGGTGGGAGGAACGTGACAGAGTTTTTCATAAACGCACTTGCTGGGCTTGCCATCTTCTTCACACCAGACACACTTATAGTCGCGATGGGCTGCGAGGCATAAGCTGCAGTCGTTTCGTCCGTAAGAGCAGTTGTACAGAGTCACTGAAATATGAACAGTAAATACATTTAGACATTTTCCTCTGTTTTACAGATATTCAGTGTGTTATCGGAAGGAAAACTAAATCTAGGTACAAAGCCTGCCTGTTGCTCAGTTGAGTCATGTGAAGAATATGCACACTCTATACTTAACCCTTGAATGATGCTGAGAGAAAACTGTATTTTGCCCTGTATGGAAAAACCTGAAATCTATCCATGTGCAGATTAGGAATAAACTATCAAGTAGAACCCAAATGCATTTTTGTCACTCAGGCATTGTCAAAATATTTAAGTACAAGTCCTTTCTTTGATTATCCTCAATGAATCTGCCTATACAACTGTTCAAAGACTAGTTCAAACAAACAGGTCCTCCTGGTGTACTACAAGTCAGACATGGAAGGGTATAAACTCTGCATGGGTGTCGGTAGGGACAGACATCAGCTGGCATGGGACCTCTGCCAGCTGTGTATTTAAAGAAAGAGAGCTGCCTTTGTTGGCCATTTCCAGGACATTTGGGCCTTTCCAAAATCATTGCTAAAGCCTGAACCAAATAGAAAGTTAACACTTACTGAAGCGTTATCCTTTGTTCAAGTTAATACCTCTTCATTTCTCCATTCTTCACTATTTTCTTGCTTTTGTTTTCTCTTTTGTCTTGAATTGCTGTCCCTATGTACGCCTTAATCCTTCTGTAGTGGGGTTTAATTCTAGTTTTTCTGAGCCAAGAAATCAGGTCTGACAGTCATGCCTCCCTTACTGATGAACCACGCACCAACTGTCCCAGAAGCTTGTTTTGGCCCCCATCAATCTCTAGCATGATGCACAGTCACTGAACAAAATTAATTTTCCCAAATAGATACAAAGCCTTGAGACATAGCTGGGTGGTTCAGCACCATAAGGAAAGCCTGGGCTTGCAAGAAAACATTTGGAGATGCACTTGAGAGCCAGCCCAGAAGAAACTTGACTGAAAAGATGCCACATGTTTCTCTAGGGAAAGCGTGCAAGTTGCACAGATTACTCAGCGTGTGAGTGCTGTTCTTCCCTGGGAAGGGGAGCTGATTATTGTAAAGAGGGCAACTTCTTGCTCCCTCCTTTTCTGCTTCTTCCCTTCATTCCTGCTTCTCTCTATTTTTGGCTGCTCTTCTTCTGGCCACGCAGCCTCACCCTCTGGCACCAAGTCTCTGGCACGTGTTGAGTCTTCTTGTAAATCAACTTAACTTACCAGAACAGCAGAAAACTATCCAGGTTTCCTCCTGTGCTCTTTCAAGAGTTAAATGTGCTCACAAATGGGAGTGGGCAGTACAAGACAGAGACTCAATGTCTCCCCTTTCCAGTAGTGATAAGCTGTTTTATGTGCTCATTAAGTCTCAAGAAATGGTACCCTTCGTGACACTGGGTTTTTTTCAAAGGAGTTTTATCCTTAAAAATGCAGGAAGCAAAGCAAAGTAAACAGAGGTGATCAGATGTGGGCAAGAGAGACGTGGATAAATCCCTTTGAGACTGCATATGGTAAAGGCCATCAAAAATGTCCATTTAAAGAAAGCTTTTATTCTCAGAGGAGCAGGACTCTAGGAAGGACACTAGCAAAAGCACCTTCCAGTCACTAACATTTTAATGCACTTCATATCTTTCTAGATAACAGCAGCAGCAGTAGCTTTTTAAATCTAATTCCATGAGGCTACTATGTCAGATTCCTACTGAAATGAAAAAGTAAAATGAGAATGCTGGTTTTCCATTATTTTTCAGCAGTGCCCTTATTCCCCTGCCAGGCATGAACAATATTACAGATGCCTAAAACTTGGCTACAGTCTCTCTGCCACTTGCATGAGAGCATACACCCTCATAAGGGCAGTTTTTCTCTAAATGATGCATATTTAAAAACCTTGGCATTCAATTTCACAGCTAGTCTTTAGTAGAATAACATGTTTTTATTCTTTCCCTTCCACTGAGGAGTTAATGCAATGATGAAGGCTGGTTTTAACCCTTCTTACATCTAATCAGCATATCCACTTGATTTCGAGTACCAGCACAAATGCAGTCGAGACATCATTGGAGGTGTATGCAAAGCCGAGGGACTTTGGCATTTTTAAGAATGAATCGATGAGAAAGAACATCCATTTGATTCAACCCTTATCTTGAATTCTCAAGGAATCGATCAGCACAAAGCAGGAGTAGCATCATTTGCTGCATATACTGAGCACATCAATACAGAAGTCACTGAGCAACAAATATAGCCCAAGCAATATTTTTAACAGTTTATGTGTTAACTATTCACTCTGTATGTTGGATGTGAATGTAATGCTGGGGAAAAGCACCAGACTGACAGCCCTGGTGCGTTGCTGTTTGCCTTTATAAGCAGAAGATACGGTGCAGGCAGCGGCAAGGGAAAGTTTCCTTGTGTCTACGCTGCAAATTGCTTTTGCAGGAACCAGATTGCTTTCTTAATCCAGCACTCTGGAAGGCTGCTACTGCACAAGGACTTGAGCAGGTAATATTGTTAAACAAATCTTCCCCTTGCCTTCCTAAACCCTGCATTTGCCACCCACACGGCCACATGGCCACCTGATAGAGCATGGGAATATGCTTACTGAATTACTTCATTATCCTTCATCGGCTGGACAGGGACTTTCATCCCATCCCTCAGTAAACAATGTCAGTGCTGCAACGTCTTGACGTCCCTCACATCCAGTTGCATAAACGCAATGGAGAAAGCTACGGCCTTAAAGCATTAAACACTCCCCCTGTTCACTGATCAGCTCATTAAATGTACCAGCAGCAAGCCACTCATTAGATTCAGGCTCTTATCCATCACCTTGAGATACCAGCTGTGAAATCATTGATAAAAAGGACAAAGGATAAAAGGGATATATTGGATTTCATACTGTTCAGAACCCCTGATGGCTTGAGATGTAAAAATGCTATTCTAACTTAGTATTCGCTAAGTGTTATACAAAGAAAGGGTTCTTTCACTGGCAGGTTCAAAGGTGCTTCTCAGCAGCAACCATATACCCAAAGCCAATTCTTTTCAAGATGCATAAAAACCATCATGCTCCGGATTTCATATGGCAAGGAATTTTAAAAGCAGGAGAGAATTTGGATTAAAAAAAATCCCTTTTATAATAAAAAGAGACATTTGTTGATAATTTTTCAATTGCTTTCTTGCAAGGGTTCTGTATTTCAATTTGTATGAGAACATTTCTTTAATAATTTAGCTACTTCTTTTTTTCTATGTTTTTCCCAGGCTGGGAAAAAAGATGTTGGGAATATTTGGTCAAAATTCTGCAGTTTTAAACACCACAGCCTTTGGAATGGAAATTAAGACAGTGTCAGACTGTAATGCGACCTCCTTGCAACATTCATGCCAGGTCCTCTTTTAAGTGCTTTCAACACTGCACACAGACCCACAGGGAAAAATCTTCTAAAAACACACTTCTATGCTACCAATAAGAAAGGGAATAAATTTAAATATTGTACAGATGGAAAAATATGGTCTGAAGATTTAATCTGCAGGGGAAATTACTTGGGGGCAGTATTAGTTTTCCTGACGTTGTCTCATCACACAAGTAACGTGTGTTGCCTCGCAGTTTTTGCAAGATTATGACTTAAACTTCAGTCCAAAGGAGTGTAAGGTATGTCCCAGCTCCCAGATACTGCTTGACTGATTTTGATGGAGCTTCCTCACCTCAGCTTAGGACTAGGCTCACAGACATAATTGCTTCATTGTTGTACATTGAAAGAAATAAAAATAAAGAAATAAGCAATTTATATCAGAGACCAAGTCTTTGTGCTATAAAACTTAATAAAACTTAAATAAACTTAATATAAAACTTAATATACTTTTTGCTGATTGCCAGCAGACGTAAAGACTGCAGAACCTGTCCGAGATGAGACCCAGCTGAAAGCTGATTTCAGGTGAAGTCCATACGAGTGGCAGTGAAAAGGATCCCCTTTCTGCTGTCGGAGGCGGCAAGTTCATTGGGGAAGGGGAAATGGCCATTGAAAAAACATAAACCAAACTACTTAAGTCTGTTCGAACTGTGAAGCTTCACTTATAAGACTGCCCTTCAGAGCAAATGCAAACTTGAAAATAATGGTAGCATATTTAAAACAGCCTTTAATACATACGACACTGATGTTTAATTCATGTGTTTAGTATTAGTAACTTTTGATCTGTCAGATGTAATTGTTTCACCCGAACCAGTAAAACCTACAAAGGTAACATTCCTATTCACATGACTCCAAATTAGGAAGGAATAGATTTCTGTTTACTGTAATTAACCTCCCTTTAATCCCGTATTTCATACTTACCCATAAGTTTGCTGTCAATCTTGACCTTATCTGTTCTTATGTATAAGTTAAGCTGTAGGGTTTCATTTGCACTATAGGAGAACTGGAAAAGATGACACGATAGAGATATTTATACCTTCATTTGGCAAGGTTAATTTCATGCGTTTTCTATGATTCTCAGTAATCAGAGCTGTGAAGGTTTTAGACACTATCCCAAACCTTATGGTCTTTTTTTCACCTTGGCCAAATACATTTATAGCAGAATGTTTTAATGAACCTAATCCTTCACAATCAAAATTTTCAAGTATCAAGGGACAGCAATATCTGAATACCCGCTTTTCATTAATTTAATTTAGATTTGGTTTTAAGTATCTAAGTAGCAAAGGTACTGTTCAGATTCAGTAAGTATAGCTGCTGACCCTGCTGAGTTCTCCCTTCCCACACCATCTGGCCCCATTACTTCTGTAGACACGGCAGACTTGCACCACATGGAGGGGAAATCTCTTGCATCTTTTGCAGTGCAACCCCCTCGTTATAGCCAAAGCACAAGGTTCACATGCTCCAAGACAGGAGCTTCTGCTCAGTTTGAAAGACAGCAGCAATAACAACTGGTGGGAAAGAAAAAGAGCAAAGAAAAATACAATGGCTTTATAAAGCAAATGCTTTGTGCTAGGCTCAAATGTGGCACAAATGCTAATTAGTTCTCAAAACTACTCTGTTAGCAAGCCTATATGACATAAAGGTTAAAGTCAGCATAACATTTGTAAGTCCAAATTTCAGCTTGATACATAGACTATTTTATTGAACATTATTTCCTTTCTCTGTAAAATAAACCAGAGTGAAAGAAGCATAGCTAGTAAGTAGCCAAATGACACCATACTGTTACCATTCCCATTTTTACAGATGTAAAATGGGAAAGATAATGAATTGGAGAGGGAGAGCTCTGAAATTCTCATCTTCTATCCTCAGTGATTTCATCAGATTGCATAAAAAGTGAAGAATAAAAGAGGAATGGTCCTGAATTCCTCCAGGGACAGTTCAATGAATCCATGGATTTCATAGATAGAGAAATAAAGGAGAAAGATCGAGGGCTTTGAGGGGTAGACCCCAGGAGCTCTGAGCCAAAGCTGCTGACTTTGACCACTACTGCCAAAGGAGAATCTCCATCAGAGCTGACTATCTTCTCTCAGGGAAACCAATATTATCCCTGTATTTCTGGACACATGTGGCCACTGGAACTATAAGAACGGAATATATTTGGCAAGTGAATCGTATTTTTGCATTTACCTCTTTACTCATGAATGAAAATTCTTCTTCAGCTGATTTATCAACAGGAGCTTCGAATTGAAATTGTCTGTTTCCAACTACAAATGTTTTATCCTATGGAAGAGAAAAGTTCAGCTTAAAATTTGTACAGCATCACCAAGTGTGATAAAATATCACCAGGCAATATCCTGTTCAGCACTGGAACTATAAGACCAAGTGGGGAAGGCTAACCAGTTAAAGTAATCTCCTGAAAACAAAGCTAGTGAAACATCGAGCCGGCGCAATCTGCTGCTTTGCTGCACCTTTCCAACATTCGTTAAAGGTGGAAGCACTAGAGCAGTGCAAATAAAGCAAGAACATATTGAGCACTCCATTTCAGGGAACAATAAGAAAAAGCCAAGAGATGTGAATACTGGATGGCTTCACACATCAGATGTGTTATTAACAGAGCTGTGTGAGTTCTGCCCTTTAAGGTTTTCTTTGTAGGGATCCTGGGCAAAGCAGGAATGCAAGAATTACATGGGAAACCGGAATGAACATCTCTCAGACCTTTCTGGCTTTGTTTCTCCTGCCTCACCACGACTCCAGCTGTGTTTTCACAGGACAGTCTTTGATGGCAGCAGCAGCTTAAGGGTATTCCTGCCTCCTAGACACCTTCTTCCCCCTCTCTTCTCCCTAGGCCCTAAATCCATTCATTCCTGCCTTTAGGCTGCATCACATATCGATCTGCGCTGCACTGGCAAAACTCTCAGCTCGGTTGTTCTGTGATTCCATCTAGGAACTGAACTGGCTAAAAACCAAATACACCACCCCATGACACTGTTTCTGTGCTGGGTCATTCTCCTGCTCTGGACCACAGCACAGGTGCGCAAACATCTTTGCCAGAAGAACCAGAGAAAGAAATAAGTAGCAAGGACATATTCAGGCAGTATTGTTGGTAAAGACTTAGGAAATCGGAGCCCACTGGGGGACAAGACCACCTTTTCCTTTTTAGAATGACAAAATACCTTGGGTTGGAAGGGACCTTCAAAGATCATCTAGTCCAACCCCCTTGCCATGGGCAGGGACATCTTTCACGAGATCATGTTGCTCAAAGCCCCATCCAGCCTGGCCTTTAACACTTCCAATGATGGGGCAGCCACAACTTCTCTGGGCAATCTGTTCCAATGTCTCACCACCCTCATCGCAAGAATTTCTTCCTTATGTCTGATCTAAATGTACCCTCTTTCAGTTTAAAACCACTGCCCCTTGTCCTGTCACTACAGGCCTTGGTAAAAAGTCCCTCTCAGTCTTTCTTATACATCGAAAGGCCGCAATAAGATCTTCCCGGAGCCTTCTCTTCTCCAGGCTGAATAACCCCAACTCTCTCAGCCTGTCTTCCTAGCAGAGGTGCTCCAGCACTCTCATCATTTTTGTGGCCCTCCTCTGGACCTGCTCCAACAGGTCCATGTCTTTCCTGTGCTGAGGGCTCCAGAGCTGAACACAGGACTCCAGGTGGGGTCTCACCAGAGCGGAGTAGAGGGGCAGAATCACCTCCCTTGACCTGCTGGCCACACTATTTTGTGCAGCCCCAGATACGACTGGCTCTTTGGGCTGCAAGTGCACATTGCTGGCTCATATCTAATTCTTCGTTCACCAGTATCCCCAAGTCCTTCTCCACAGGGCTGCTCTCAATCCATTCATCCCCCAACCTGTATTGCTATTGGGGATTGCCCTGACCCAGGTGCAGGACCTTGAACTTGGCCTTGTTGAAATTCACTAGAACTTCACTTTGATGTCTTCTGTGGACATAAAGAACTAGTCCCTGCTTTTGTCCAGAACCGATTGAGTCTTGGAGTACATGGCAAAAAAATAACGGTTACTTGATTCCTCTTTCCTTCTCCAAGGTTTAGTAAGTTGTCTCCAGCTGTCATCTAAGTTTTGCGTATGAGGATCTTATCCTATTTCTTTGTAGCTACTTCTTCAATGCTGGAATCACTGGTAATTCACAGGCCACTAGGTTTATCTAATCAGCGCAGTGGAAACTCTTCCTATTGCAACCTCACTGTGACAGGTTGGGTAGCAGACACAAGAGCCCACCAAGGTCTGGGGCTGAGGAGGAGCACGTGCTTTAACCAGGTAAAGGGCCTGAATCCAGTCTCTGGGAGGTTTATGTTATATTGGGAAACAGACCTTTTACTTCTTCCTTCTCAGAAGCTGCATATCGAAAATAAGCTACTGACTGAGCTCTGAAAAGCCTTTCCTGAAAGTTTTACAGCCCATTCTGCTTTACAGAAGACCACCACATACTCCAAGTTTTAAAGCACCTTACAAATCTCTTTTTTGAGAAATGCTGCCTCGCTTTCCCTACTCTACATCTCAATATATCATATATTTTTCAAAAGTGTTCAAATTCTGCTCCTGCTGCATAAGGCTTTCCCACACGCTTAACAGAAGGCGCTGGGAGAGGAGGGGAGCTTTGGTGTGCGTGACAGCTGCCACCTGGAGTGAACTGAAATCAGGAGTTGCTGTACCAGGCTCTTGAGCAGAAGGCCACAGAGCTCACATTCAGCAGTCTGGGTGCAAGAAGCGTCATGTAGCAAACACTGGGAAACAGGTTACACATCAGACACACACGACAAAGACAAATCCAAATGGGAAATTACTTTTAACAAAAATCTTTGGAGGGCTAATAAGCTTATCTTGATGCTGGTACATCTGTCTCTTCTACTGTGCCAGTCTTTCAAGGACTCAGCTGGAGAATGCCTCTCAGAAGTTGCATGCAATATGACTGATCAGTACTAAACTTTCCTCTCACCTGCTTGTCCTTGATGAGGCTATTCCCAAGAGAAAAACAACAACAGCTTGGATTTACTTCTCTTTCCTCCTGAAATTCTTTCAGAGGAGGGAGGGGCAGAAAAACAGCCGACAGCTTCTCCTCTTTTAGTCTATTTCCCTCCAGTGGAAGCCCTCATGACGAGATTTATTCATTATACTGTAAGCATTCACAAGTTAAGAGGCGCACACAAAAAGCGTGAGCTTATTCTTCCACCCTCAGTTCTGCAATAGCAGTTTTAGAAGCCATCCACATCTCCTACTCACTGGATAAGCCCAAACCTTCACTGCTAATCTCCGCCTAGAAACAGAGATGCTTATATGCATGATATTGGCTAGTGCACTCAGTCACCCATGATTAGGTAGGTTGTACACCACCCCTTAAAGCAAAGCACAGATTAAACTGAGATAATAGAGCTAGTAGTTCAAAGTGACAACAGAACATTCATTCTTGCTGATTCACTTTTTCTAAGCAAGAATTTAGGCGAGGAAAATGGATATATACCAACGTTCCAATCAATAAAGACCTTAAATGTGCTCATAGCTGCATGACTGCTACCTCCAAACACACTGCAATGCCCAGCATATCCTGTGGCAAAATTGTTCCACATGAGAAGCCACATGCTATTTTGCCTTTGGGCGGTGGGCCAACTCCTACAAAATATCCATCCATGGCTTCTCCTGAGCCATCCTGCCCTCCACGAGATGTTTACCGAAGGCTGAGTGTAAGTTATGTCCTTACTCAAGTGAACTTCCAGTAACCGAAGTTATTGCTTCAGGTAGCATGACCCCACAGGCATGAGTGCCTGTACGATTACAACTATTCCATGCCTTATTTGTCTGTTTTCACATATACTTAGAGGTCTGTGTGTACAGCTGTAGTCATTGTGTGTGCCTATTCAAGTCCTGGCACCGAAGGCATTATTGTTTTGGCTTAAAAATGCACCTCTGTACCAGGATATATGGGGCTGCTCCCATGACGGAGATGACATTCTCGCATGGCTCTCACCTAAGAAAAATTATTCTGACATCATTTGACACTCATTGCTTTCCAGCATCTTTCCAGCCAAGGGCCTATGCATTCATCTTACTTCTTACAGAGACTTCAATTCCATGTAAGCCTTCCCAGTTCCAAGTTAAATAAATGCATACTAGGTCTGGTCTGTAGGCAAACTGTTAAACACTGTTACTTATGACACAGCATTCAATCCACAGGACGTGTCTGCCTTTGTTAAATGTAATTAATACCTCACAGAAGAAAAAAAAAGGGCAGAAGCATTTTCATTCCCTTTTCTCTACTAGTAGTTCAGAAAGATTAAAGTGCTTATTCACAGAATGATAAACTAGATGAAGGAGTTTTTGGATTCCTGCTGCTGTTTCTCCTCCTTGGAGGAAAAGGTTCCTCTAGATGTCAAATTCAGCACATCTAGATTATGCATCTGCCCTGAATTTGCTCTTGAGAGAGAATGGGCTCTTCCACTTATATCAAGGGAGCAGGGAAAGATTTTCCTCTCGTACAGAAAAACAGCTCTTCATAATGCTAAACAAAAGAAATGTGAGTAAATTCTCTGGAATACTTTTCCATTTTTAGCAAAGGGAGCTGTGGCCTTTAGGTCAAGTGTTGTGTCCCACATCTTGCATATAGCCAGACATCCTACTAGGGACCAGTCCTGGCATCTTGGAGAACAGATCAAATTCACCAAATTGCTTTTCTTTGTTTACATATATTTTAAGGTCTTGAAGCAAAAATGTTTATTTTTGAACATATGTTTGTATAGCATGGTATTGATACATGTATAGTGTAGTGATACACAGCATGGTCTTCATATGATTGTAGTGCTTACAGGTTGCTTTTCACCCTTCTCTGAATACTCTTCTTACATTGTTACTCTCCAGACCTGTTTACCCTTTGGCATCCCTTGCCAGCATAGCAGAGGTGATAGAAGGACTTTGTAAGCTGTACAGCACTTCAATTTGGCAAAGGAAAGAAAAAAACCTCAAAAAACAAGAGCCTTCTTTCCCTTGATAGATGGCTGGTAGTTAAAGCAATCGATGCCATCTCCAGCGTATCTATCATCAATTCGCATTTACACAAAGACAACACAGAAACAAACAATGGAAACTAAGAACAAAACTAAGAACTAAGAAGTGTTTTTTCAGCTTCTTTTTTATCAAACTAACAATAACATTTTATGCATTGTCTAGGTTTTAAAACAATTAAAAGCTTGGAGTCAAACTCTGGCTTCTTAGAAGCTTTGTAATTTACTTTCTGGAAGGAAGTACTGAGAAACAGAAGCCTTTGTTACAGCTGAGAAAATACCTGATCTTCTGGTTTGACGGTCACACACACACACACACACACACACACACAAAAAGAGCAAAAGATTGTTTTATCAAAACTAAGAAACATTTAATTTCTGAGTGCTTTTTTTTTGTTTGAAAAGTGAAAACTGAATTAAGCACACCAAGTGATGTCATTCTAGAACAGAAAAAAAGTGAGTATTTAATTAGAAAAAAGGTATGAAACATTCACAATTCCTAAATCTCCTCTCATTTCATTAGATGAAAAATAATTGCCAAGTGTTTCAGTAGGTCCAACTTACATTCTTTAACAGCCCCTCCCGCCCCCATTTAGTAGTGAAAATATTTTGCCCAGCTCTGATTCTCTCTTGGTGATGACTCTACCACAGTAAACAATATTATATCAAACTTGAATATAATTCAATTTTCAATTCTTTAAAAACAATTACAAGCAGGATCTCCAAGGAACGCAAACTAATGATTTAGTTTAGGGGTGTGGCTGCAGTTTAAGTGGAATTCAAATGACAGCTAGCTTTGAATTAATCTTCTTACCTGATAATAAGCTAGATGTCTTCCCTCAAAATACACCTTTGTTTGGTACTCCATAGGTATTATTGGAAGATTTGGGTTTAGAAACTGCGGGCATTCTTCTTCCTGGGGACAGAAATATTTTATACATTATTCCAACGAAAAAGTCTTATCACAACAAGCTCCATTGGCCTTTGGACAATGGAATGATTGTTCTGAAGAACTTAATGCTTAAAATACAGTGACAGATTTGATTACACCCTTTCAAATTAGACATGCTAAAAATGACTGCAGCATATGTCAAAGCTGTGGGTGATTATCTTTCCCAGCCTTGAAATCTTGTTCCTCCCATTGAAGTGAAATAGTAAAAGGAACAAAAATATCCTTTCAGGAGTTATTCAGTCTCACTGCCCCTCCTCAGTCACACCCTTAAATTCCCACCCCCGCACTGTCACTAAAGAAAAATCTTACACTTCTGGAGTTAACTTTAGAATCATTTTTAAATCCCTAATTCAACCAACTGATAAGAGAGTAAAAGCAAAGAAAATATTGAAGTGTTCTAATAAAAACCTAATAATCTTATTTTTAAACATTACCATATTTTGTTTAATCACATCCTGTACTGAAGAGGACTCTTCACAGATATGTCTCTTCCAGTCCCACTGGCAATTCCATCTATTGCTTGCACAGGAATAGCATCTACAAATATAACATGATAGTCGTGACAAACTGTCAGGCTTTTTCCCCCATTGACAAAAAAAGTAAATGAAATTCCATCTTTATTCATGGAGGGTAGATCAATCTGTTACAGTGTCCTTACTATATTAAGCTGAAAACTTCGTAGTAAGAACAGTTCAAGAACCCCCAAAAGCTATTTTCTCCCTTAAATATTGGAACAAGGTTGAGAAATCTACAGCATCTCACACAAACTTTGAAGGCAAGTCTGAGAGGACTGGAAATGATCTTGATCAACCTCCATACGTAAGATGGAACAAAGTGGGGTTTGGGCTGGCTGCGCCTGCCCTGGGGCAGCAACATCTCGAGCAGGGCAGATGATGGGGGCAGAGTCAGCTTTGATCGTCCCACTTGAATGCACTGTAACCCAAAGCACCAATCTAATGTTTGAGGGAACAAGTAGGTAAGCAGATGTCCACGGAGCTCATCTGCAATGGCAATCCAATGAACTGGCCTTTAATTATACGTGCCATAAATATTCCCATTCCACATGGTTTATGTTACCGGCTCACCTGGTGCCCTTCAACCATTTATCAACTCCATTAAAATCTAAGAAAAAGGATTTGGACACTGGCAAATTTTGAGAGTGCCAAAGGCTTAATTATGAAATGATTGAGTAACTCAGCTACTAGTTACCTGAAACACCGTGCTACAGGATATAAACACCTAAGTTAAGAAGCTGAAATACTTACGGCTGATTTTCAAAAAGATACATTGCTTCTTCACAGTCATAAAAAGGGTAAGTATGTGATGCAAAAAATATCTTTTTCTTGCCAAAGGTTAACTGAAGTGGAACTGAAACATGATCTATCACAAAAGAAAAAAAAATTATCTAAGTGGTTGTTGAATTCTTTAGCTCTTGAGATGAATGATACAATGATAATACTTTTATTATTTTACAGGACATAAGCAAATATTTAACTATACTGTTGACACTCTGGATCTCATGACCTGTTATACTTCAGATCTACAAGATCTGTTTTGTCTTTTTAAGATTTGCAAATTTTTCAGCACGTGGTTGTTAGAAGAAAAGCAGAGATGGGATAAAGGGAAGAAGCAGAATTATAGAATAGCTTTGTTTTACAAAAGTGTTTCTCAGCGGTGCTTTCATCATGCTAGAATTTTAAAGAGTCTAGAAGAATAAGGAGAAACTGAATAAGGAGATAATTGAACACAGATGAAAACTGGCACGAGAACAGTCATTTTAAATAAAACATTTTCTTAAATACGAATATGTCTGCATGTAAAATTACTTGTTTCATTTGTGGATTAAAACTGTCATCGTCATGTGAATTAAAGCAAGTGATCTTTGTGGTTAATGCCCAACAGTGCCTGCAACGCTAAGTTACCACAGGCACTTATGATCTTCAGTTTGCCGTACATGACTTCTCCACAAATGTACTTCTTGTCTGGATCATTACTGAACTAAGAGTGGAAAATTTATCTTCAGAAACGGGTGCTTTCCTCAGTGAAGCTGTTTGAAATACCTTTTGCAGAAATCATTAAGCCCTTATGACAAGCTATTTCACAAGCTATTGGACATTTTCAAACTCTCCTTCCCTTGAACAGGTTCTTCAAAGAAGCTGCTTGGCTGGAAGTCACCTTTGCCTGCACTGGGTCCCCGGATTTCCTAACAACGTGACTGTGAAAAAGCATCCTTCCTCTCTAGAAATGTCCTGTTCCTTTTGGAACCAACCACAACTAAAGTAACCCAGACTTTTCCAAACTCAATAGGTTTCCTTAACAGTAAGTGGATGGCTCAGGACTTTTTGTCACATGCTGCCAGAAACCACTGCCTGGGTTCGTAACTGTCTGCCTTCTGCTGAAGTGTCTGCCAAGCTTCTGAGCATCTTTATATTACTTTTGAACATCTTTTCAGATGGATCCTTGTCCAACCAACTCAGAGATGCGTATTATTTCTAGGTGACTTGGTTACTCTAATGCCATCCCTGACAAGCTTCTAGTCTCACATTTTATGCTGGAAGACATCAAGATGTCACGTGTATCAACCCGGTCGCTTTATGTCCTGCTTTACAAAATATTTAGGGAATGTGAATTGGCCCTAAATAACGGAGTGCTGCTTTAACACTTAGCATAATCTGATACTGTGACACACCCCAGCTAGATTAAAACTTAAGAGTGAGATTTTACCATCATTACTCTTCCTGCAACTAAAACTGGATTCTGACCCGTTTCAGCCTTAAGAGAATTGAAACTTATCTTGAAATGTGCTTCCAAGTACCGCTTTGACAGTTCATGGCTGTTGCGATACATATAAAAGGGTTGTCCTCAGGGGTACCTCAGCAAGCTGCAAGAGCACCCTTTTGTTTGTTTGTTTGTTTGTTTTGGTTTGTTTTGTTTTTTCTTTTTGTTTTTTAAACTTGATATGTAAGAAACTGTGCTGTGTAACTAGTTTTATTCCATGTGTTTATGCATCAAGATGCATGACCTTAAAGCATGAATAAAGCACTATCTAGGAAACAGCACAAGAATTATGGTTGGCAACATATCTTAAGCGTATAATCAGTGGTTCAGAACAATGACACAGCCTTTAATTATACGATCACATATTTTTCCACTGGACTTACTATTGCAGAAGCTGGAGGGCACACAGTAGAAGAGGCAGAAGGCTTTATGAGAGAAAGGACAGCCTTGTGACATGGACCAGAAAACAAGCCACTGAACTACAGCTAAACTAAGAGCAAAACAAAGACATCAGAGATGAACAACTTCACATCTGAAGTGCATATGTGGCTCTTCTGGCTGCACAACTCAGAGTGATTAGGGTAAGATTAGAGAAGCTGAGTTTCGTCTGTTTGGGACACAGAATAGCACCTCTCTGGCTCTGTGTCTATGCCTCTGCCAAGCTCCTGTTTCAGGTTCCTGGTAGAAACACTGGGAATGCTACAGCTTGTAAATACAGTGATGGAAAAAGTTTGAGCAAACCTTTTTTTTTCAAATGTTTGAATGGACAAAGTTCAGCAGTAGACTATTTGGGGAAAGGGACTGGAAGAGGAAAAGAACTTGTATGCGGCTCATATAAGAGAATCACATTAGAAGCAGCAGGCTGTGTTCTTTCCTCTTACTATATATGAAAGGTAGTAATATTTCTTTACCTTGACCTTTTGGTGTTGGAGGTATTATATCGGGCGGATCACAGATAATAACCCCTTCTTTTAATTGAGCGGAGTGGGTTGTTTCACCAAACGTACAGAAAACCTCGTCACTCTCAGTCAAAGCTGGCAATGGACTTACAGTCAGTTCCACCTGGAAACAAAATTTAAAAAAGATAAAATATTTGAAAGAAGCGAATGAAGACCAGTAAGATTTATGGCCGGAGAATTTCAACTGCTCTTTTTTTTTTGGCCAGCAGTGATATTTTGGCTAGTATCACAGAAGATCGTTATCCTTTTCAATTTTTATTTCTTCCCATCTGTTAATCTTTTCTTTTTATACCTCTACCAGTTTTTCCAGGCTGGGTGTATGTTGAATTAGACTGGTCCAAAAACCTCTTGTCCTGTCAATGCATTAGATCAGAACAAAAATGTCTGTACAGACACACCCAAAGCCTTTTATTCTTGTCCTCAGCATCCAGTTCAGCAACAGTAAATACTGGTTAACACTTAAATCCTGACAAACTTAATTAAAATTACATTAACCTTAGGTTTTACTAGTGAATAATGAAACCAAGGCTGGATGGGCTGGAAAAGCTGGAGTTTGAAAGGGCTGAACAGAAAAGTGGCTTCCTCAAGACTCAATGCACATGCAAGCAACCCACTGAGATCTATCATTACTGCTGAAAAAGGATTTCTGAAAGAGTGATGGTGAGATCTTAACCTCCTTGAGGAAATTATCAATGCGGAGTGCATGTGAGAAACTAAAAGCAAAATAAAATGGGAAAATTTAGCACGGAAAGTGGAAAAAATTGAAATGAAATTTTGGATGCTGTCCTTGATTTCATGCTTTAGGTGTGTTAATTATACACTTTAACTTTTTCCATTTTGTATTGCCAATAGAAATGACAATCATCTCTTTCACACTGACACCAGTCCACTATGTTACAAGCTGCAATGTTCTTTGGTGAGTAAAGGAATCATGAGGAGACAGCAGCATTAGCGATGGCACAGGCAGCATGTAAATGCTCATTTCAAGTTGGGTTTGGTTTTTGTTTTTAAGTATTTTGGCCTCAGATGCTGATGTGAGACACCAGAGACTTGTCAACACAAGTTGACAAAATCTGAACTAAGAGAAGTTGTGGATTTTAAGTAGACTAGTTACACTCTACTAACATTTTTATTCAACACAGAAATGGCCTTAACACAATGCTGTTTACATCATTTAGGAATGGAATTAAACTGACTTGAATTGAAGTCTCTTTCTCATTAAGAGGGATTAAAAAACATTTTACTGGTTTCACTTGCTGAGCACCCCCAGGAAGCCCTCAGTCTGCACTGGCATGCTCCATTTGGAGTTAGAGCAAGCTATGACAACTCTGGTCACACTCTGAACACTCAGTTTTGTTGCCACAGAGTCATTCTGCACGCTGAATTTGCCTTCTCCATGTACCCAGACTTCGCTGTGTAGGCAAATCCACCACTGATTTTAAAGCAACAGCTTATGGCTTTGCTGCTTACTTAAGTTTATGCTCAAGCAAGCTGAAAGGGCAGCATGAAATCTCTGCTATCAATTTCTCTTTATGGGTTACACAACATTGTGCAACACTTTCATAATATTCAGATAAGTCTAAGTGCTTTATCATCCATACTAGTGCATCATTTTGGTTTACAGAGAAGGTCAAAAAGAGCATTTCTTAGAAGAAAACATGAACTGCAACCTGCAAAAACAGCAGGCAAGAAAGAGCACTGTGAGAAACACCAGAGTCTGAGATACCCAAAACACTATCCTATTCCTAGTCACCACTGTGCATAAAGAAATGCAGATATTCATCTTCCTGGTAGTCACATCACTGTGCTTTAAGAACATGTAGGGAAAGCACTTTCTTGTCATACCTTTGCAGGGGCTCTGCGACTCATATTTAGAGGGTTTGCACTAATGATAGTCATGCATGTGCCACTTGGACTCCACAGCCAGTGGTTCTCCTTATCAGCTGCTCCACAGTCTGCCTTCTTTGTGCACCTGACAAAACAGGAACAAAAACCAAAGCAAAGCAATATTATAGCTGGACTCTGCTTTCTCTGAACTACACAACAATTTCAGGATTAGAGACCGAAATTACAACACAAGATGACTGGGAATTTGCTTTAATATTGACTATTCAGGTTGCTAATAGACAACTTCTAACAGAATAAGTGGAGGAATAAGTATTGATGGTTTTAGATGTCAAAAGCAAGTGGGGAAACATATACCTATAATATTTTGGACACCACCTTGGATTAGACAACCCAAACCCATACATTTAGCACAGGAGCCATCAGGCAATGGAGCCATTGCGTTATCATCTGAAACCAGACTGATTAATCTTCATTGTAATACAGAACAAACTCCTGAATGAGTGAGTGGGCACCATTTAGTTTTTCTGCAGGTGAAGTGGCAGACAGCTATGTGTTGCCAGTAAAAAGGCACCCGATGCATGAGCGTACAAACGGCATTGAGGAGTATCGCTGGGGACACACAGGCTTGTGGAGAGCTGCTGTGAAACCGTAGCACTAGACGTGTTACTTTCGTAGCAAATGTTTTCACTAACTCCTGCCACTATCTAAGACCTCTCTCTGCCAGTGCACCATTACCATTATGGGGAGACAACAGCAGTTTTGCAGCCTCACCAAAAATATTGGGAGATTTTCCCAGCTCACGTACAAGAAGGACAGAAAGAAGACATGCTGCAGTGCAGAAGCTGCACAGGCGGCTACAAAAAGCTTGTTGAAGTGTGTGTGGGGACAGTCTCATGCATATTCTTTCCATTCTGTGCAAAGTTTAGGAGAAAATGCTGTAGGATTTCTGGCTGCTGTAGCAGAAGACTATTAACTCATCAGGGGCTTTAACACGGTGCGGTTGCAGCACAGTTTGGTCAACCCTGCCCTTAAAGATATCATTTACATACAGAGTCTACGTTCATAGAACATATCCCTAAACACACTATTAAGTGCTGTGTGTGATAATGAGACAGAACGTGCTGCAGATGAGAAAAACATTAGAAATTAAATGGTTTTTTTACCTCATTGGAAATAAATACTAGCAAATGCAAAAATTCATGTTTGCCTGTTCTCAGAGACCATTAATACTTTGAGATATGGAGGTCACTGGTCATATCAGAAACCTGAAGGGAAATCTAGGGAAAATTGCCTTTTATATGATATACGACACAGCCTTCAACTCCCAGCAGCCCAGGAGGAGTTGGAGGTGTATATTCCAAATCCCCAGCTTTCATCCACAGCAACTGAAACCCAGGCTGGAAGAGTTGCAGTATATTACATAAACCTGCATGCACCGCATAAGTTTCTCTGCAGTGCTCCATATTAAGCTACATATCAGGCTGATAGGTAACTTAATGTGATAGTTCACATTTTCAGACAGGAAGCTAGAAGCCTGAAATTCATCTGCATACTATAATTAAATAGCCCCTTTGTTCCAACAGCAAGTACTTAGAATCACAAATTCCCAACTGCTCATGCCAAGGGGTTAATTAACTTAGTAGTCAAAAAGAGAGCTGCAGGACCGCTCTTCCCTCTCGCCACTCCAATCAATGAAGAGCGCAAAGAAGAGACATTTCAGAGCTGTTCAGTGCTGTCCTAGTTTACATATGCTTGAATATTAATTCAGTTAACCTCTGTAGATAGTCAGCCAAATGCCACTTTCTGCTCTCCTACAGTTAGGTGAGGGTTCAGTGTAGCTACATGTCTTGATAGAAGACATTTATATAAAAACAGTGTTTGAGCTATATACTTTATTTCAGACATGAACAGTTTTTTCTCTTATGCTCTGTTTTACACTTTCCTGCTCTACTTAAAATGTATGCTATATTTTCTGAATTTTAAATAGGAGCACTCTTTTAATTCCTGGGAGAACATTTGACTGTACAGTTCAGAGAGTGATAATACATGCAGTTAGAAGATGTACACTGATTTTCAGTACCAGCAGAAAAGTATACATTTTCCCAAATTAATTGAATCTGCAGAAGTCAATGAGGACTTATTTGTGTGCACAGAAGATTGATATCAATGTCTGCATGAGAAAATTAAATCACTATCAGGAGCATAAGGCTGAGTACAAAAAGCTGGGACTGCTATGCCAAGCAGTAACCCACAGCACATGCCAAAATTTGAGCTATTCCACTGCCTGCACCTGAGAGAACACCGGCAGCACTCACCTGCCCTCTCTCACGCACCAGCCGCAGTACGGATCCCTCGCTTGAGTACACTTCTCACAGTCTGAATATTTGTGGCAGTCCTGCACAGGTAGCCGATGCACCTGGAAAACCAAAAGTGAGGCAAAACGTAAGGGATCTGAAGAAGGCACACGGAGACGGGAACGTTTGTGGACAGGATTGTACAGCGCTGTTGCCTGTGGCAGCAGAAGACGTGACCCTGTACTATTATGGTCAGAGCTCAGTTTGATTTTAAGAAAATCCATACAATACCAGAGTGTGGTTATCCCACCCCTTAACAAAGTCCAAATTTACACACTTTTCCTACTCTTTTTCTCTCCAGTATTCTGTAATCTCTCTCCAAAGTAACGTAGGACATTGTTATAATCAAGAATCATGAGCAAGTCTCCAAAAATTGAGCTTTTCAGTCCCTCCAGTTATGTTACTTCTGGAAATCCACATTACAGCAGCCACTGCAGAACAGCAACTGCATGAACCACTCTCCAAATTCAAGAAACAGTTACTGCAGGACAGATGATACTTTCGAAAGGCTAAGTTGGTACTGGCTAGATAATTTTTTTAAACAGAATATCCTCCCGTCCATATCGCTAGCACGGAGAAGAAATCGTTTGGAAATGTGACCGTCAGGGGCACTTTTAGCCAGAAGGCATCTCAGAAAGTCTGCAAGTGTGAGAGAGCCAAGGCGCTTCGGGTTACTGCACTTTTCCATGCATAACCCTCCACCATGCAATACACTCATGAAATAAAATGGAAATAATTATGACAGGAAGCAGCAGGGAAAAAAAGCATCATCACTTCTCATGTCTCAGTCCCCCAGTAAATATATGGCTTCTGGTTTTGATTTCCTTTGATGCTGAGAATAAACAATTTTGTCTTTCTTTGGTGCACAGAAAAAGGAGCCAGCACACAGCCATCCCTTTTAGTTATGCTGCTGAAATTATGCAAGAGAAGAACAGGACATACACCTTCCTGTCGATGACTACGTTTTACTTTTAAAGAGTGCAAAATTCTAGCAACAGTAACTCTGAGATGTAAGCTTTCTTTTTTCTACCTTATTCTCTCATTTAAAACAACTGGCAATTACAAAGCTACTTTGAAAGCCTGAGTTTGGCCTTTTCTTTCACATTCGAGGAGTTCAGTCTGACTCAGTTAAGGAAAGTGTCAATATTGGGTGGTTTTCTTGCATTTATTAATACAGAAGTTTACATTTTCAGCATTATTTTCTTCCACAGATTCTTACCTAACTGGAGCTGAATTACTGGCACTCTGTTTCACTAACTGGTACCCATGAGTAATTTAATACCCAGTGACAAAGTATTTATTTCATAATTCTAGCAGTCAGAAACAAGCCCTAGAGATTGCCATCTCTGCAAGTTTTATGTAAACTTAATGGATTTAAAAAAAAAAAAATAGCAGCTCCGTTTACAGCCAGCTTCAAAATGTAGAGAAACTAATTTTAGAGATTTTCTAATTGGCACTTTTCATCAAAGAGACTGGGAAAAGTTAAACCAAGCAAAGCTAGTGGTTGTGGTAAGTGATCACCACAGGCTTCTGCCGTCCTCCCAATATGGTACGTACCATAAGGAATCTGGGATCCTACCAGTGATGTTCACTTGTAACGAACCAGCGTCAGCATGGCAGGGGTGGTACGCTCCTTTCCAAGTCCCCCAAGAAGCTGCAAGGGGTTTCTCCTGCTCTCTGCCCAAGCTCTGGGAGCAGAGCAGGGAGGAGGGGGCTGACTTTAGAAACCATTTGCTCCAAGCCACCCACTGCTATTGACACAGCAGCAGAAGCTAGGAGGAGAAGGGGGAGGAGAAGTGAAACAGGAAAGCAGGAGCTTATTTCTCACTATGGCTCTTAACCTCAGTATCGTTCTTTCCTATATTTCTCTCCATCTGATTTCTTTTTAAACGCTGCTTCAAGTTATCACCCACCACATCACCACTTTCACTTTGCTCAAGTGCTTACAGAGCCCAAGCAATTAATTTCCAAATGCTGAGGCAGGCGGCATCTCCCAGGCAGCTTAGCATTAAGCACACCTATCAGTGCAGCTAGCCTGTCCTTTATTGTTTACCTTATTTTAAATAACTCTAAACCATTTTAACTCCCAGGAAAGGGTTCTGATATCTCTATTACCACAGCTCCCAGCTGTGCTTAACCCAGAAGTGCATGTTTCAGCATTTATTCTTCTCCCCTTGCTTATGCCGCTTCGTTTCTCCCAGCTCCAAAGACCTCCATTCTCCTCCTGTCTATCTGCTTCTAAAAGTGGGTGGGACAGCTTATTGTAATTAACACCTGGAGATGACAGTAATGCAATGCCATTACAGAGCTCCCAGCTTTAGTTATTCATATTTAAGCTGAACAGGTTTTGTAAAAGAAAACTATTATTCACATTATTCAGAAACCACAGTGTCTACGAGAGCTACTCGGAAAAGATTAAATTGAAATCCTTTCTTATGCAGAAATTTGCCACTTTCCAAATTTAAACATTTTGTAGAGATGGAATTATTTTTTTGCAATTTTTCTCTGAAAAATTTGTCTGTGGCCTTCCTAAATTCTACCAGTTCAAGCAGACTGTCACCAGAAAACTTGTCTTCCTTCAAGGTTGCTGCCACCCTTTACGCTGCTCAGCAACTCACGCCATAGCCTGCTGGGGACCTCAGGGCTTTTAAGCAACGGGCCAGCTTGTCAAATGGGGTGCCAGGCTGCCCAGGCTTTTGTGGACAACGTTGAAGTTTGGAGTTCTGTTCCAAATCTGAACAGAAGCCAAACGAGAAGCATCAACTAGTCCAAAAAAAAAAATCAAGTAACCTCTTTCACACAGTGTCACATTATTAAATGCTTTATCAGCCACTTATCTGGCACTTTTTCCACTGTGGCTTCTAGCCTGAAAATCTTCAGCTAGAATATAACATTCCCGCAGCAGGAATTTATATCACTCCTTTTATAAAACAAAGAACATTCTTCTCGCACTGTTTTCCCCAAATACTCTCTTTTCACAGCCCCTGCTCAATCTCCCTGTGTTACTGCTGCTGGAGCTTTTTGCACGTCCCATTCTGTGTCACTGTCAGGGCCGCAGATGGTTGCAGCCTGTCACCCACCCTGTCCTGGAGAGCTGCTGAACCACACGTTTGAGGCTGGCAGCTCCAGCTACCACGAAGAGAAGTGTCAGAAGAGGGTTACAGCTGGAGGTGAAGGAGAAATCTGGCATCCTTCTCATCTACTTGCTTCTTTTCCTTCCTTTCTTTACAAACCTCCATTGTGCCTCATCTGCCAGCACAGGGAAGGGGAACCTAGAAGACACTGCCTGTGCCTTTTGTAGCAAAGTCCAACCTTTCCTGCTGCACTTGCTCAGTTCTAGCAGAAGGTTGAACAGAAGTGTTTCCCAAAGTTGTAATTCTCTCCATTGTTTCTTAGTTTTTGACAGCAAGACCCACGAAAATTCCTGGCAGCTTTACAGATGTGTAAATGCTATTATGTCAGCTGCCAGCATCCTAAATCCTGAAGTACTCTTGAAAAGGACCAATAGCAGCTAGAGCATTGACTGATACCCCACAGACACCACACCGAGCACTAGGGCTGCCTGACCCCGTGGTGTGCTGGTGTCAAACATCTCAACTTCATCCTTCTCACAGACCCCATAAGAGAGCTTTAGAGGTGAACTCACTTCCCATTCCCAATTGCTAAGCATCAAGGATATAACAGTTCTCCAAGTCACAACAATCGAGTCCATCAGCTTGGACTTGAGAAAGGTCTTCATACACACAGAGCGGGGGGAGCCCCACCAAAATGGGAACAACTGAGAAACGTACAAATCTCAGGTAAAGCTGCAGTGAAAGTGGACCTGGTCCTTAATGCAAGCAGGACACATTACCTTGTCTGTGGTCATCACGTAGAGATTTTCTTGGGTTTGGTCAAGGACAAGGTCATTCTTTATGGGTTTGTTTAGCTCAATAGTAAGAGAGCTGTACTCAGTTGCAGTGGATGACAGGAACACCTATTTCATGGAAGAAAGAAAGAAAGGTGGTTAATGTTGGGTTTTTTTTCCCAAATATCATTATATCTGGCTACTGCCCTAAAAGACAATAAAAAATATTTCTATAAATACATTAACAACAAAAGAAGGGCTAAGGAGAATCTCCATCCTTTATTGGATGAGGGGAGAAACACAGTGACAAAGGATGAGGAAAAGGCCGAGGTACTTAATGCCTTCTTTGCCTCAGTCTTTTATAGTCAGACCAATTGTTCTCGGGGTACGCAGCCCCCTGAGCTGGAAGACAGGGACAGGGAGCAGAATGAAGCCCCCATAATCCAAGAGGAAATGGTTAGTGACCTGCTACACCATGTAGACACACACACAAGTCTATGGGGCTGGATGGGATCCACCCAAGGGTACCAAGGCAGTTGGTGGAAGTGCTCACCAAGCCACTTTCCATCATCTACCAGCAGTCCTGGCTAATTGGGGAGGTTCCAATCGACTGGAGGTTAGCAAATGTGATGCCCATCTACAAGAAGGGCCAGAAGGAGGATCTGGGGAACTACAGGCCTGTCAGCCTGACCTCGGTGCCGGGGAAGGTTATGGAGCAAATCATCCTGAGTGCCGCCACACGGCACGTACAGGACAACTAGGTGATCAGGCCCAGTCAGCATGGGCTTACGATAGGCAGGTCCTGCTTGACTAACCTAATCTCCTTCTATGACAAGGTGACCCACGTAGTGGATGAGGGAAAGGCTGTGGATATTGTCTACCTGGACTTTAGTAAAGCCTTTGACACCATTTCCCACAGCAATCTCCTGGAGAAGCTGCCTGCTCATGACTTGGATGGGCGTACACTTTGCTGGGTAAAAAAGTGGCTGGATGGCTGGACCCAAAGAGTTTTGATGAATGGAGTTAAATCCAGCTGGTGGCTGGTCGCAAGCAGTGTTCCCCAGGGCTCAGTATTGGGGCCAGTCCTGTTGAATATCTTTATCAATAATCTGGATGAGGGGATTGAGTGCACCCTCAGTAAGTTTGCAGATGACACCAAGTTGGGTGGAAGTGTCGATCTGCTGGAGGGTAGGAAGGCCCTACAGAGGGACCTGGACAGGCTGGATCGTTGGGCCAGGGCCAACTGTGTGAGATTCAACAAGGCCAAGTGCCAGATCCTGCACTTCAGTCACAACAACCCCATGCAATGCTACAGCCTTGGGGAGGAGTGGCTGGAGAGCTGCCTGGTGGAAAAGGACCTGGGGGTGTTGGTCGACAGCTGGCTGAATGTGAGCCAGCAGTGTGCTCAGGTGGCCAAGAGGGCCAATGGCATCCTCGCTTGTATCAGGAATAGTGTGGCCAGCAGGACCAGGGAGGTGATAGCGCCCCTGTACTCGGCACTGGTGAGGCCACACCTCGAGTACTGGGTTCAGTTTTGGGCCCCTCACTACAAGAAGGACATCGAGGTGCTGGAGCGTGTCCAAAGAAGGGCAACGAAGCTGCTGAAGGGTCTAGAGCACAAGTCTTATGAGGAGCGGCTGAGGGAGCTGGGGTTATTTAGCCTGGAAAAGAGGAGGCTGAGGGAAGACCTTCTTGCTCTCTACAACTACCTGAAAGGAGGTTGTAGTGAGGTGGGGGTCGTTCTCTTCTCCCTAGTGACAAGTGATAGGACAAGAGGAAACGGCCTCAAGCTGCACCAGGGGAGGTTTAGATTGGATATTAGGAAAAATTTCTCCACCGAAAGGGTTATCAAGCACTGGACCAGGCTGCCCAGGGAAGTGGTTGAGTCCCCATCCCTGGAGGTATTTAAAAGACGGGTAGACGTGGTGCTTAGGGACATGGTTTAGTGGTAAACTTGGCAGTGATATGTTTATGGTTGGACTCAATGATCTTAAGGGTCTTTTCCAACCTAAATGATTCTGTGATTCTATGATTAATGAAAATCCTGTGTTTACTCAAGTTCACAAATTCACATTAGGGAAAACATTTCAATTTGAAGTATATGGCATCAAAAGCAGTAAGCAAAGCGTAAAAGACATGAAAAGAAATTGCTCACTGCTCACAACAGGTAATATTTGTATTGGGTTTTTGGTAAATACTGATTAATTTTAGCACTGTAAGATTAAAATTCTCAACTCAGAGCCTTGCACTTGAAGGCGTTCAAATTTTTGTCTTCCCTTATGGTAACCAACAATTTCAGCTTCAAATTTCAAGCCACGTAGTGGCACATAGCCATCACTCCACTTCAAGCAAAATAAGAAGGTGTTTGGTGTTGCAGTCTTGACATTTTAACACCACAAACACATGAACCCTTGAGCTCTACACCACACAGTCAGAACTTAGCAGAGCTCCAGCTTGGGCTTTGTATTGCCATCTCTATTCACTGAATGGCCAGAATGATTACAAAATGAAAAGTTGTTCTTAAACTAGTATGGGCTTGAATAGAGATAAGGCTAGAGCAGCTGTTACATTTCCGAAGGCTGTTTATACAGGGCTCTCAGTAGGTATCTAATCCTTCGGGAAAAGTGTCATTCAGACGATGCTAATTCAGCCTGTGTATCAGAAAGCTGAGGTACATCAGAAATAATGTGGTTTTTCTTTGAAATTAAAAATACCAAGCTCCAAGAGAATTTGCTCATGGTATGCGATCTTATAAATCCCATTTACTTTTAGAGTACAAATATGCTATCACTACAGTTCGCGACCTTTTAAACACGTTTGTCTTTTAACTCTGATTTGTTACCTTAAGAATTTTACCATCTGATGTTCCCAGAAAGGCCACGGTATGCCCATTCTCCACAGCCACAGTGACAGCCGTGAGATTCATCCCTTCTTTTTGTAGTACCGGCTTCTCTATAACACCATTCTTACTTCCCAAAAGGTACGGCAAGTGTTCGGAGCCACAGGGGAAATTTTTGCTTGCATTCTAATAAGGAATAGCAATACAGAGCGATGTTAAACATTCAGATCACTAATTCCTAGCTAAGAATGAAGTGCAACCCTATTACCAGAGAGTATAATACCCCTCAGACATAGAAGAGCAGAAAGAGAGAAATGGATTGTCTGGCCATTTTCCCCCCAGCCAACAGGCAGCAATCAGAAAGCAGCCTGATAATTGCAAACTGCTTCAATGCTTTCACTTTCCAGGAGACATGGGGAGAGAAAATTTTTTGTTTCTCTTTCATTATAGCAGCACAGTTTAAAAAGTAACCAGTTTGCTTAATTAAAAGGAACATGTCATATAGATCGGGTTGACCAATTTTGTGTTGAAGACTGCTTTTTAAATGCTGTTTTGTTTGTTAATTTGCTGCTATCCATAGAAAAGCAACCCACTGGCAACCGCCTTGTGAAATTCAACACATTCCCTCTTCACTATGCTTTAATCGTGAGCTGCAGGGAGTGGCACCAGAAGCAAGTTTATTCACACCTTGCCTTTCCTGCTATATTTGGTAACAAGACTGTCTTTCTAATTTGAAATCCACACCTCCTTTTTGCTGGATGCTACAGCCACTCCACTTGTTGCATTCAGGATTTCTATGTTTGATGCTCGCCTCAGACGCTGGATACTGCAGTGAGTAACACTGGTGTTTGGAAGCAAAGAGTGTTCTTTTGGCTTCTTATCAGTGCTAGTGACCTATCATGTGGGAGAGGGCTGTGGTTTCATGAGATGAAGGATTCTGGGTCAATACCAACATAAGGTATTCCCATGCCCCATCTCTTCTGCTGTTCACTCCTACCCCTGGACTGTAGAGCGCACCACTTCTCAAGCTGTGCTCAAACACGTGCTTATGCAGGTGTGTAACTTGCTCAGGTTGGGGAATTAAGACATCCTCCTAAAAGCTGGCTGAGTTATTTTTAAGATGATTCAATTCCTCAACCCAGTTTAGGGTTGGCTGCAGTAACGAATGGGATGCACAAGCAGGGCTTGGGAATAGCTTGAGTGGTGGGGGCAAAACGTCATCAAGTCAACAGAAATGCTGACAACTGCCTCTCAGAGGCGCAGCCATAAATTGAAGAACAGTAGCTGGAGAGGTGTAACAGTGCCCGCCAAAAACCTTATAGACAAGGTAATGACAAGCCATAAAAAGAAAAGAAAGATGGCCACTGTGCTATGGAAGTATTTTGAGCCAGAGCAAAATATGAATACTACCTGAATATAAGAAACATGAGTATTTCCAGTTATCTGAAAATTCAAACCAAGTGAGAAACAACACTGAACTCCAGATATCACCTACAAGATTCTTAATACCATTTAAAAACACTACAAATATATTGGCTGAGACCAGAATTGCCTATAGTGATCATCCGGAAGCTGATCATGGGCGTAACAAATCACTGTATTTGACTCAGTAATTTCCATACCAGGAGGAACCCTTTAAAAGAAATGAATTTATGAAACCAATATTCATCTTTCAGAAGCAATCAAATCCTCTTTAAAAGACTCAAAATTATGACTATCTTGCCACTTCTTGCTTGACCTGTTCCACAAACCCCCAAACCACATTTCATTTCTATAGTGAATCCAGCTACTGAGTTTTCAGTCATCTGATTTGACTATAGTTTAGCTCAAAGCCACCCAAAAACATGCAGTTGTGTATTTTCCACTAATTCTAACACAGATCCTAAACCATCAGTTTTAGAACCGATATTACCAGTCCATGTGATGCACACGGGTTTTCTGTTGCAAAAAGTTTGTAAAATGAGCTGGTATTCTTTTTAGTGTAGCAATCGTTCCGGTTTTTTTCCATCTTTTCATTGATGTGCCGCAAGGAAAACACACACATGGCAGATTTTAGAGAGCCGTTATCTTTGTTTACTTTGCTGAAGAGTGCAAGAAGAACTTTGTCATCTGAGAGAGTATCTGTAGTTTGCCTCTGCTGAGCCATGCTCTCAGCCAGCTCTTCTCCTGGTGTAGTGACATAAGCAGAATGACAGTGGTCGTAGGCACCATCATCATCTTTGCAACCCAAGTCCATTTCAAAGTAGGAATAATAATGGGCATCATCTTTGCACAGACGCGCAATCAGTGTGCGGTTATTGACGGGCTGTTTCTCTTGCTGATTAAAAATAAAATAAACATAATTTTTATCCTCAAAGACTGCCACAAATTGTTGTGTGCTTGACGAGTGATAAGCTGACTTAACAGCTGCCGAGTCTGTGTACATTTCAAAAATGTCTTTTCCATCCCTTTCGTAGAGCTGCCGAGTGCTGATTATTATCCCATTATCATTTGGTCCATTCCCTTTCCCAACAAACAGCACTCGGTCGTTATTCAAGGAAGTGATCAATCCCACAGTCGATACATTCTCATCATTGCTTGCTACAAAGGACTTTTCTCCACTAGTGTCTACATAATGCTTCACATTGCTAATGTCGTCTAGATCTCTGATGGCACAGATTCCCTTAAAAAGGCTTCCACATACCACAATTGTTTTATCCGCCTTGTTCAGCAACAGTAATTTGTTATAATTGTCAGTCAGTACTGCCTCTTTACATTGATTTTCATCAATGGGAGGTGTGCACTTTTTGTTGTCCTTTCTTGGACCTGTTTCTACAGACCTTCTTACATCCAGGTTTTCTGTAAGCTGATACAGAGCATTTACCACTCCCAGATAGATTATCCCAGTGTCATTATCCACTGTTAGGTGATTTAGCTCTGTAGCACTCTGAAAAAATTTCAGTTCCTCAGTTCTGGATAAGGTGACGCAGAAACAGCTCAAAATGCTCAGTGTCCAGATCCATAAAGCCATTTCTATGAATACCTAAAAAGGGAAAGAAAAGAAGAACATGAAACCTATTGAAAAATAAAATCTACACAAAATTCAGCAACATGAAGGGTTTTTTTCTTTCATGATTTCAGACACAAATACACTTATCCTTATACATGTGTAGACATCATGAAGATTATGGAAAGCCTCAAATCCTGTTAATTGCCTAGCAATTTAATATGTTGGGGAAGGATTAAACAAAGTCATATGTCTAATTGATTATCATATAACCAATTAGACAATCAATCCTGTGCTAAAGCACAATGAGAACAACAGGCAATTTGAAACAACATAGAGTGCCAAGAAGTGGTAGTGCTTCTTCAGACAGTTTTATACTGTGTGAATTATTTATTGCTGAGATTTTAAAAATAAGCTGGAGGATCCCAGTGTTTTGGGTGGCTCCTCCTTAACAGAGGGGGAGAATTTACATACAAGTGTTCGAGACATTTGGTGTTGCAGGACTTTCCTCAGAAAGGGAAAAAACCTTCCATTGACTACAAGTAAGTCTGGATCTGGCTGCTGATGCTCTTCGAGAAGGCGTTACACTAATCCTTCATCAATGTAAAGCTGGAAGACGGCAGAGCCCTTAATATGCAACGTTGCCTCTGACTGCTGGTATGCATTACAGTCCAACACTTCAATTCACTTGAGCACTGCAACTTAATAGTTTCAAATCTGTCTTAAGAACATCACTTAAGAGTTTTATGGGCTTAAGATTCTGTTACTGGCGTTTTTCCCCAGAATTTTTACTTCCCAAGCAGATCGTATGGCTGTTTGGAATTAGACAAAGACCTTCTGAAACTTATAAGAAGGGCTCTAATTTCAACCTGAAGAGTTAAATGAGGAGGCAAGTCCCAACTAGCTTCTTAATCACAAAACATTTTGTCAATGTTTTCTGCAAGTGTTTAGTTCTGAGAGCAGAAAACAGAAGGTGGCATGCTTGGACACACCAGTGTTAGGGGGAAAAGATAAATACTGTTTGGGGGAAGTACTGAAAAACAATTATGATCCACAGTATTTTCATTTTCAAAGTTAGCCATCTGACTCAATAGTCTGATGAGGAAAGAACCTGTAAACTTACAAGGAATCTCAAGTTAAATCTGAATATATCTGGAACTGTGAATACAAAGGAAAAAAAAAAAGCCCAGAAAAGACAAGAGAAACAAGGGCCACCAAGATGATCAAGGGTCTGGGAAGGCTGCCATATGAGGATAGGCTGAGAGTGCTGGGTTTGTTCAGCCTTGAGAAAAGAAGGCTTAGACGTGACCTCATCGCCATGTACCAGTACGTAAAGGGGAGCTATGAAGAAGATGGAGACTCCCTTTTTACAAGGAGTCACACGGTGAGGACAAGGGGTAACGGGTACAAGTTACTCCCAGGCAGATTCCGACTGGACACGAGAGGAAAATTTTTCACAATGAGAACAGTCAATCATTGGAATAATCTCCCCAGGGAAGTGGTTGACTCCGCTATGCTGAACATGTTTAAGACTCAGCTGGACATGGTGCTGGGCCATCTCGTCTAGATTGTGGTAGAAGGGTTGGACCATATGATCCTTGAAGTCCCTTCCAACCTGGTATTCTATGATTCTGTGAAACATTTAACAAAGTAATCTAACAAGCAAAAGCCTCATAGGAGGCGGAAAACAGCATACAATGCCAAAATGAGGAACTGGAAAAAAAAAAAAAGAAAAATAATAAAAATAATAATAAAGGAACCATGCTCCTGTGTCAGATATAACTTCTGTTTTGCCAGCAGCAATAGGCTTTGGTAGGATGTGAAAGAGAATTGCCTGACTCATCATTTATACTGGATAACCAAGGTTAAATGTCAACAACTGGGCTGCAAAACTTTGAGCAGGGACGGAAGGACTCTTGTTGTGAGCACAAGCCATCTGCCAGATCCCCAAACCACCCCGGCGTCGCCAGCAATGCAGAAAGACAACTCCTGCCCTCCAGCATTGACTGCATTTTGCTTCTCTACGGAGAAAACGCATGTGCAACAGTGAGAACAGTTTTTCTAAAAGCAGAGTGATTCTAACTTCTAAAAACCCAAAAACCTACTAAATGTAACTCAGGGTAATAATGAAGGCAAAATAAAAGGCTAACTTCCATCTTGCTTTGCTAAAGCTCTTATCATGTACCAAACTGAGTAACTAACTGTAAAATGAGGTCAAAGAAGAGACAGTACACTACTGACAGCACAAGCCTGACTTCTAATGATAGGCTGACCTCATATGACAGTGACCAAGAAAAGGCTAAGAATTATAACCCATTCTTCAGACACACGGACTTCAGTGCATGCCTTGCAATGTAATGAAGTGTTGGACCTCTCTACAACAACCTTAGACTTGCTCTAAGGAACCCAGAAGAATTCTGATACTATTTGTCAGAAACTCCTCTTTTTCTTCCTGCTCCCAAGGACCTCAATTTTCCAAACAAGCTTTGATCCCAGCTAACATCTCTGTTGCTAAATGGTATGTCATAATGCATGTCATCTAGTTTCAAGTATTTTCCCTTACAGTTATCCGCAATGAAATAAAAAAAAACCAAATTGACATACTCCTGCAATGTCGTTTCATAAAAGTTTTATCATTCTACTATCTATTGCACAGGGATCAAATGCCGAAGAATTCAGATTCATTGTTCCTGTTTTTCCCACAAGGTAATTATTGTTAGATTATGATAATCTCTGCTCTCAGTCAAAAAAAGCCATAAATAGCTATACTTATAAAATATGCCTCAAATGAATGGAAAGTAATTTATTGTACCTTAATTTCTGTACTCAGTTCACTTCCATGTCCATTTGTTTCAATGGATTAATAAAATATTTTGTCCATTTATGGCACCCAGCTTAATGAGACAGAGGCTGCATTTGCAATACACCTGCCTGCATCCCACGGGCAGAACAAAGTGTCTTGCTGGTTCATGCCAGAGCCAGGATTTAAGGAAAAGTACATTTTGCACCTCTAAACCAGACTCTAACAGGAGTAATTCATCTCTCTGTACAAAAATGGGTAATGCTTCCTCCCTACTATTTCCTGCCTTGTTTACTTATCAATTTCTTTACTTAAATTATTCAGAACTACATGCATTCTCCATTAATTCTGCGCTTCCGCCCCCCGCCCCCGGCATTTACTCCCTGCCATCCTGGTCTCATGCCAAACACGGTCAGATCATCTCAGACCTCCATGCAAGGTAACAGTTCTTCATTCTCTGTACCTATTGGTTTCATTTCCTGACCCCCCTTCAAACAGTAAACAAAAATTAAATATGCTATGGAAAAGATCCAGAACTAAATTCCCATGCACTTCTCAAATACCAGGCTTAAGGAAAGAAAAAAGCAAACAAAATGAAATGAGATGCACTACAACCACAGCTCATTCTCACCTGATCTTAACTTAATCGGGAAGTAGCAGCTGGAGGAATCCTGCTAGGACCAGTTGATGTGGTAGGACTTATAGGGCTGCTATTAACACAGATGCCCTACTGAGTTAGGTGCTATGGAAATGTATCAAGGAACAGTCTCCTGCTGTGAAAAACTTCTGTTTTAAATGAACAAGTCATGAAAACACAAGAGAAAATGAGTAAGAAGCCCAGGCTGGAGCATGGAACCTGAGATTTTCAGCACAGCAAATGTATTTCCAATGACTTAATCACACACTTTAATTACACATGGGCCTGTGTGGCTTACTCAAAGTCATGCCCTGGTCCTGAGACCTGACATGCACCCTCTGACCTCAGCTTGCACTTAGTTTTAAGCCCTTGGCAGACTCAGAATAAAAGAAGCCCAACAGAGCAGTTGACCACATAATTTTTTTCTCTCTCTCAAAGTCTTGTCTCCATCCTGCCTCTTGCTCCCTGCTCCCCGTGACATCATTAGAAAAATCTTTACCACTCTCCCATCAAGATTACCTGAATTGCAAAGTAATTTCCTTTTGGATTCCTCCATTTTTCATCATTGCCTTCCCTACCCCTTCCCCCATCTCAAAACATACTCCTCTCCTGATTCATATATCTTACAGACAACTGAACGTGATTTTGATTAGTATCCTAGAAGGATGGTAGTAATAATAAACACACCCAGAAAGCAGAAAAGATGTATTCTAAAAAGGTGCATGTTAATTAAAAAGAAAGTGTGGACAACATACAGCCCCTCCCCAGTCCCTCAGAGACAGGACAGGTGACAAGGAAAGTGGGACGGCAGCAACCAAACACTTTAAAAGAAACCCACCCAAAAAAAGCATCTTGCCGCTTGCAAGAAATATGAAATTCTAGAAGTTATGTGCAGGAAACGCAGAGCACCCAGGAGAACACTTCATACAGGGGAACTGCCACAAAGTGACACCGTGTTGGAGTGACACAGCTACCAGAGCTCTGCCCAACTGCTAGATCAATTTTAATTTAAGTACTCATAACTTTATGTCTTTCTACTCAAGCAAGACCAATAACCTTAAGCAACAGTCAATTCTTTAAAAGGCATGCAGAAAAAAAGAGCATCTACAATCTACAAGCACAAAGTGAGTTTCAAATTGACTTCACACTATTATAAATACCCTTAAGAATTAGCACTAGCAACATGCTGAGATGGATGTGGCCGGTGTTTTCCTCCTTCACTGCACAATCCTCTGCTGTACCTGTATACAGGAATCTTCAGCTTTTCAGCCATCCCCAGTCACTTTTCTTTAGCCTTCAATATAACTTTAGCTTTATGTTACTTATTTTCTTACATTCATTTCAGCTGAAGTGAGAGAATACCAAATTTTGTCTGAAATTGGAATAACTGAGAACTAAAACAAGTGTTATTCCCAAAAACCATGGACAAGAAAGTCTTCAGCAAAGGAATAATCTCAGCAGTTTAGCTACTGTGGTGTTTTCACAGAGTTGTTCTTCACTAACCATATATACACACTGAATTAAACTGTTACCTTGTCTCATCCAGACAAAGTTTTGTTACTTGAAATTCTGGGTCTAGAGACAAATGCTTCTGCCAAGAGAGGCAGGTACTGATACACTTTAACAGCATGCGATGCAGAGAACTGTGGTTCTCTCTGCAAACTATCCCCTTATCAGGGAGACCCCAAAAGATCCAAAAGACCATAAAATTGGAAAAAAAATTGGTAAAAAGACCCAAAACCTGCAACATAAGATAGGTAAAAATCCAAAGAATGTACCCAAATGGCGTAGATATTTGGGGAAAGAGGAATGGAAAGAAATTTCTGTCCTCCCTCATTTTGAGTAACTTTGCTTTTAGCTTCTGATAGGTTTTCCACAAGTCAAAAAGGATTCAGCTTTAATTTTTAAGCTCAAAGGAACTCAAAACAGAAACTGGAGAATGTGTGTGAGGCAGGAGATGAGCAGATTTTCAGTTTGGATTTCAAAGCTTCTACTTCTGTGAGAACTGTAGGTAAACACGAGCACTCTCCTCCCCAGCTACAGCTTTTATTACTGTTTTCTAAAACCAAGGAACGATGGAGCTCGCTGGTTCAGAGAAGGAATCACCTGGAAAAACACTCTGCAGGATTCAAACCCGTCTCCTAAGAGCACGGCAACACGCTGGAAAGGCTTTGGAGAGAGAAGAACAACTTCTTTTGCAGACTATGGCATCAGTAGAACCACTGAGAATAGTGACCATTGTGGTGGGTGTCCATCCCTTTAGTTGTGATGGTTTGCTATTAGCAGATGGGACCTGTGGGTCAGTGAGCTGTGGGAGGTCACTTTGCAGAGAATGAAAAACCAATATCCATTTCATTAGAAGTTGTGATAGCCTGTACTAACCAAACATAAAAGGAGTCGTTTCCTTCTCTTTCACTGCTCCTCAAAACACAATTTGCTAAAATGTAGGGCGTCTTCGTATGGGACAAACCATCCCATCTGGTCAAACTGCTGGAAAAGTGGCAAAAAATGGACAAATACTTACAATACAGACTCTAGTTCTGATGTGCAAGACAAAAGTTTTGCTTGCTTTCACAAGGCAAATTCTCAATTTTCTTACATTTTTTGAATAACTTTCAATAATATAAGGTTTCTTTTTTAATATGCGTAATAGTTATACTGATATGGATCTTCTTTCACAAGGACTGCTTGGAAATCATGGATTTGCCAAGGAAATAATGAATGCTGCACCCTCAGTCCTTGTGCATTCTGCAGGTGTTTTTCTGCAATCCCTGGGTAAAACAAATGGAAAACAGACGGAACTACAAATGCAGGTTACCGAAAACCAGGGTTTCCTATGCCATGGTTTCAGCTGGCAAGAATGAGCTGTGGTGGGTTGACACTGGCTGGACACCAGGTGCCCACCAAAGCCGCTCTATCACTTCCCTCTCCTCAGCTGGACAGGAGGGGGAAAATACAATGAAAGGCTCGTGGGTCAAGATAAGGGCAGGGAGAGATCACTCACCAATTACTGTCACGGGCAAAACAGACTCGACTTGGGGAAATTAGCTTAATTTATTACCGATCCAATCAGAGTAGGGTAATGAGAAATAAAACCAAATCTTAAAACACCTTCCCCCCACTCCTCCCTTCTTCTCGGGCTTAACTTTGCTCCCGATTTCTCTACCTCCTCCCCCCCAAGTGGTGCAGGGGGACGGGGAATGGGGGTTGCGGTCAGTTCATCACACGTTGTCTCTGCCGCTCTTTCCTCCTCAGGGGGAGGACTCCTCACACTCTTCCCCTGCTCCAGCGTGGGGTCCCTCCCACGGGAGACAGTCCTCCATGAACTTCTCCAACGTGAGTCCTTCCCACAGTCTGCAGTTCTTCATGAACTGCTCCAGCCTGAGTCCCCCATGGGGTCACAGCCTCCTTTGGGCATCCTCCTGCTCTGGTGTGGGGTCCTCCACAGGCTGCAGGTGGATATCTGCTCCAGCATTAACCTCCATGGGCTGCAGGGGGACAGCCTGCCTCACCATGGTCTTCACCACAGGCTGCAGGGGAATCTCTGCTCTGGTGCCTGGAGCACCTCCTCCCCCTCCTTCTTCACTGACCTGGGTGTCTGCAGAGTTGTTCCTCTCACATATTCTCACTCCTCTCCCAGCTGCTGTTGCACATTATTTTTTTCCCCTTCTTAAATATGTCATCACAGAGGTGCTATCACCATCACTGATGGGCTCAGCCTTGGCCAGCGACGGGTATGTTTTGCAGCCAGCTGGCATTGGCTCTTTCGGACATGGGGGAAGCTTCCAGCAGCTTCTCACAGACACCACCTCTGTAGTCCCCCTGCTCCAAAACCTTGCTACACAAACTGAATACACCTATACCATGGTTTTAACTGGCAAGAATGAGCTGTACTTCAGAGTAAATCTATCTCTCGTGCCTGCAGCATCAGCAGACGCCAGCAGTGGCTGGGAGAGGGGAGCGTGCACTGGACAGTTCCTCTGGGAAAGGGGCAACGGGCAAGAAGATCCTTACATCACTCTGGAGACTCTCATCTTTCAGAAGATCTGAGGTATCAGCAGCAAAAAGAGCTCAGATAACTCACTCCCTGAGAGAGTCCATTAACTTGAGTGGACACTGAGGCATCCCACAGCCTGGTTAGCTGGGAGCTCAAGGGCAAAGGGACGCATTTGAAAGGATGAAGCAGTGCTGCATGAACAAGGCCACCCAAAGAGAAATGTAAGGACTTCTCTTGACCTTTACTTACAAGGTCATCCCCATCAAGCTTCCCACAAAGGTAGAAGATGAGTTTTGAGAATCTGTACCAAAGATTACTAAACCTTGCTCATGTCTCACAATCTCCAAGGGGGTAAGGAGGGGATTAAACAGTGGATCTCATCCAGCTCCAGTACCTCTGGCAACTACAGTAAAACAGTATTGCCACACACAAACAGGCTGGCAACCCAAACAGAAATTTTTTCCTTTCCCAACATGAAAAAGGTTTCTCCAGGCATTGCAATTGAATTAACAGCTGAGGAGCATAACTATTGTTCACAGTAGGTCCTGTATCCACCAGCATCCCAGCATCTCCACACCAAGGACTCTCATGAACTTGGTGCAAAATCGGCAGGATTGAGTCACAAGTTTAAGCGAGGCAAACAGCTAGCAAATTCAGAGTTCACATTAATATTATGTCATTAGCTTCAAGGTAAACGAATAACACTATTAGTAGTCTGAATCAAAACCTTTCATCCGTGCATACCTGAACTCCAAAGTATTTAATATTCTGATCCAGATCCAAATTCAGAGCAAGAGGGAGCAACATGAGTCTTAATTTTTCAACTAGGAGTCGCTCAAAAGAGCATTAACAACAGGTAATGAGACTCAGAAAATGCATACTTACGTATTTTGCGATCGCACTCAAGAATTTCCAATAATGTGCTGTCTCTGCAACATCAGCAAGTAAACAAAAAAGAAGAGTAGCGCTTTGCAGATTTATATGCAGTCTCAGAAGCAAAGCCATGCTACACAAAGCTGAACTCTAATGAATTCCCTGGTTTATTACAGCCAGACCTGCCAGCGTTTTGATTTTGAAAACCTTTTATACCATGGATTCTGCCATAGTTCAAGGGTGGTTTTTTTGCTGCTCTTAGGAATCAAAACAAAAATTCTCTTAAGTGAAAGTATCTTCAAGAGTTCATAGTGCCAAGTAGCTTTAAAAAAAGTCAATAAAAATAGCTGCTGTGGAAAGACCTCATTCCACAGTATTAGCTACCAGCAATTACAGAGTATAAACCAGTCTGAGACACGGGTAGCTTATGCCAGAAAGGTCTTTTCAAATTCTAATTTTTATTATTGTATTTTTTATTATGAAGACAAGCGTTCATATTATCACCTCAAATAGGAAGGTTGCACATACACAATCCAGCCCCACTGATGCAGGCAGGAGCATACACAGGGAAGAGAAACGCGGCATGAGGCGGCCTGCTGTGTTCCTGCCCTCCTGGACCACACCTCCCTTTCAGTTTGGGCTTCTACATTCATCCCTCCATCTTTTTCGCGTTCTCTCAGTAGAAATGAAGCACCCATTTTAATGAGGCCTTGCTTTCTCAGCGTTACAAAGATGTAGTTGATCCGCAAGAAAAGCAGCCGAGTGACGTGTTTAAAAACAAGCAGCTGACTCGGCAGGAATCTGAACCCACAGAATCCCCTCTTTGACCCGCTTCATGGTTTTGTTAAAACCACGAGGTCTCCCAGCTAACAAAAATTTAAGTTTTTATTTTTTTTTCCAAGCCTCATTGAACGCTAAGCCCAGTGATCCCATATGGACCAACACCCAGCTGCATCAGTCTGCAGTCAGCACAGGACCACAGACCCCTCCAGACACTCCCGAAATCACTTAGAGACACTTTCACGCTCCCTGATCCTGCAAACAGCCAAATCTAATTTGGCCCTAAGTGTAAATACCCGCCGCAGCGTCTGAGCTGCCCGAGCTTCAAGGGGGGATGGCTCCCTGCAGCAACCGCTGTGCAAGGCGGCCACAGAAGCCTGGCAGAAGCCGGGGACCACCCCACGCCTGTCCGCCAGCTCTGCGCAAGCCCTGGGTTATTTTACCCATTCTGCAATTCGGGAAAACTTTTTTATTTTCTTTTATCTGAGGGACCACCAGAAAATGAGAGTGAGCCTGGAGCATGGGAAGAAAAACCCAGGGAGTTAGGATAGCTTTAATTTGCTGGCTTTCCCTGCACTAATAAGGGTATTACAGCACAAGGAAAAAAATGCATTTATACTGATAGTAAAAGGACTCTGTGTCACCAGCTCCACACTACAACAACGAATTGCTTGTTTTCAGTGCTAAGGTCATCTTCAAGGACTGGTTTCGGACTTCCCCTGGAAGAAACAAGAAAGGAGGCCAATTTTTTTCCAGTGTGGGGGAATCTGAGCATGACCATGTGGAAACAAACACAAACTATTTCGGTTCCTTCCTTGCCAGAACCAGTTCTTCCTTGTAATTAACCATTAATCACACATACAAAAAATAATCAAATCAAAAGGATGACATTTCCAGCATGTGTGATGCTTTCCTTTCCCTACAGATTGCACAAACGCAACTTGAGAGGTCACAGGCCGGTGATCCATCTCCCCCTCCTCCTCAGAACAGAAGCACCAAACCGCTCTCTGGATGTCCAACGCAGCCGCAGCCTTTTGCGGCACACCAGCCCGCTTCAGCGGCAGCTTGAACCTGCACATAGCCCTTGCTGACTTGAGCACAGCGAGAGGAGAGGAGCTGGAAACAGCCAGGGATTTCCTCACTGCGATACGGCTGTACAGGATGGCACACAGACTTTCAAAGCTAAGCGGCATTTTGGCACGAGGCAGAGCCATGACTTTTTTCCTCCTGTTAACATTATAATGTTATAGGACTTAATAGAAGAACCATGTATAAGCTGCAATGATAAGGCTGTATGAAATGTATCCCATAAATCAGTGGGATAAATCAATTCTAACACATAAATCAATGAAACACAAATATGGCAAGTAATTCATAAAGCCCCATGCAACAAAATCCCTTCCCTCTAATTCTACCTCTCACTTGGTGGTGTTTGCTGTGTGATACCCTGTCTCACCATCATGATCTCTTCTTATGCTTCCGTTCCTCCTGATTTTGTTTTCCCATTTGGGTTTAACAGATTCCTGCGTTATTCATTTTAATGTAGTTTTCTGGCTGTGCCAGCAATTTACCCAGAACTTCTGAGAGGTGAGACAGAAGCTCTATGAAAATGGGAAGCTGTCAACCGCACGAAATGGAGTACTACGATATATATTGTACTGAGGCAGCTGATAATGCAAACCACAAAGAAAGAGAGGCAAAGGAGGATGGGGAAAATTCTTGAAAGGGAAAGTTTACTGAATGTCAGGAGCCAAGAAACACATAGCTGAGGAATGGAGAATTTTCCTGGCTTCTGCTGCTGGAGATAAATCGCAGGGGTTCGTCTGGTTCATCTTTCTTGAAATTCTTTAAACTTTCATTTGGATCATTTGTATGTCCATGGTGGTGTTGCTCATTTTGATTGCTTTGAGATGAAAGTGTTTTGTTTTTTGTTTTTTTTTTTTCCTCTCTGCCCTTCAAATTAATATTCATGACAGTTTTTAAAAAGCCTTTTTATTTTTCCTCCCTTACACATCTTTTCACATCTTCTTACAGCTCCTCCTTCCCCCACCTTCTTCTTTTCTTTTCTTTTCTTCTCAGGCACAGCCTCCAAGTTTTCCTCTCCTATGACTGCTGCTACTACAGCTTCAATACTCTTGTGGAAAGTCTCTGATGACAAGGCAGGAGGTAGAAGAAAAAAAAGGGAGAGGAAAAAAAAGAACAAGAACCTCAGGTGATTTTCAGAACTTGATGGGGAGCTCAGACATACTCACTACCTCCTTGACTTCCTATCTCTTTTCAAACCTTATCTGGAAATGCCTCTTTTGTTTCTTGACTGCTTTTTCCTCCTCTTTTGCTTCCTCCTGCTTTTTCAGAGGAAAGAAAAATACAGCGAGACGTGCTTAACTTCATGACACCTGCTGATCAATGTTCACTCCAGCTTGAGGAGGAGGGAACGTAGGCACGGAAGAGACGGTGTGGGGTGAACTGGTGTCCTGCCACAGGGAGCCAAGAAGAGGTAGCGGTACGTGGTGCAGGTGAAGCAGCACAGAAGAAACAACAAACTGGGGGGGCTGCTTCTGCTCACAGACAGATAACTCCTGCAGCTGAGAAGGGAGCCAGGAGATGGGGAGACACATGACAAGAGGGCAGAAACAGCTTGGAGAAGCAGAAGAAAAGCGTAGCAAGAAAGGGCACATGGTAAATATTTGGAGAAGCTGTTAAGGTAGCGGGGAGATGAGTGAAATAGAATCCACAAGAAAGGGCTTGCAGGAAATTGAACATGCTAAAATAAATGCCATATACAGTATAAAGGGTTAAGCACTGGAGATGCAAACAAATATAGAATGGGTTGTGTGTTACCAAGTTGCATTTGATTGCGCTTATTCATTTATCCACTGTGGCTTTAGGCTGCTGCAGGCTAGAAAAGACAAAACAGAATTGCAGCATTTTGACTTGTGTTTACCTTTTCCTGTTTGGTTGGTTGGTTTTGTTTTGTTTTTGGTTTTTGTTTTTTTTTTTAAACAAACACGTGAGGCTCATCTAAATGAATGGAGTGACCCTGGCTCTAACAGAGCAGTGCTGGCTTGTGCTGATCCAATCTACCCAGACAGACACTGTGTGCACTTCTTCTATGTTTCTATTCATTATATTTCACTCCAAATTTATACAGCCAGTTAACCAGTAATTTGCACGGACCTGACAGCAGCATCTACCTGTGCCTGTCTATTTAAGGGCCTGTTGGCAAAAGCATTATAAAATCCCCTTTTTATGGATGCATAACACAGTCATAAAATGTGTTTTCCTAGTTTCAGAACTGTCCAACGCAATTTAATCTCCAGGAGCACTTTATTTCAAAAAAGGAGCATGATACAACGCGTGATGAAAATATATTACTGGCCGTTTCACACCAGTCCCTGCCTAATCCCTCCAAAATAGAGGTCCTTCCTTTAAAATTACAAGTCCTCAGCCACACTGAACACAACGCTACAATCTCCGTAGAACGGCTCTAACACATGTCGGACAGATGTGAATAAAACCAGCCAGTTTGTGTAGACAGGCTCAGGACCTATTCCAGCTGAACCTGCCAACCAGGCCAGGAACTGTCTATGGCCTGCGTTGAGGGCTCTAACGGGATTTAGGTGATGCATAAACTTGCAAAAAATCACAGAATGGTTTGGGTTGGAAGGGACCTTCAAAGATCATCTAGTCCAACCCCCCTGTCATGGGCAGGGACACCTTTCACTAGACCAGGTTGCTCAAAGCCCCATCCAGCCTGGCCTTTAACACTTCCAATGATGGGGCAGCCACAACTTCACTGGGCAACCTGTTCCAATGTCTCACCACCCTCATCGAAAGAATTTCTTCCTTATGTCCGATCTAAACGTACCCTCTTTCAGTTTAAAACCACTGTCCCTTGTCCTGTCACTAACCAGACCCTGGTAAAAAGCCTCTCTCCATCGTTCTTGTAAGCCCCCTTTAAGTATTGAACAGGCCACTGCCATGCAGAGAGCAATTTTTACTTGGAAATGCGTCTATCCAATAAGTGCACATATATGTATGGTCTGTTCCTTTCTGCCCTGAAAAAAAACATAGGCCTAAATCCCAGAATTTGCCCCTATAATTACCAGTCCAAGATTTACAATTTTCTCCTGACTCCTCAAAGGCTTTCAAGAACCACAAGTCATGCTCCTAAAGATCAGAGATTGCAAGTTGAGATGCATGGAAGAAAATAGCAACAGACAAGCAGACCAGCCCTTCCACTACTATCAATAACAACCCATGGTTTGGGGGATTTATTTATCTGCCTGCTGATTTTGCAATCAAACCATTCTCAAATTGTATTTTAACCTAAAACAACTGCAAGACTCGGAAACATACCTTTAAAGAAAAAAAAAAAAAGGGGCAGGGGGGGAAGCACTGTTTGTGCTGTAAATAAAGCATCTGGTTTCGGTTTCCTAACACTCAGAGTTGACTCTTCCTAAAACTTGGTAACTCTAAACCCTCTCTGTCCTTGACTGATGAGCCGGGCTAACCATGTTCAAATAAAGGAGCGGCATTTTTCACGCTTCTGGCAGCACAGCACGTCTTTAACCTATTGCTTAAATAAGTGCTGCCAAGGCATCCCTATGAAAAAACACACAACAAAAGATGCAAACCCACGAGTAAAGCCGTGCAAACTCTTACCACTTTCTTACCAGTGGAGCTGCAGGACAAGTTGGGCACAGCATTTGCCTCACACACAGTTCTGCCTATGGAGACCCCATTTCCTGACCCCATTTCGTTTTGATGTTTGAATAAATGCGAAAGTATGCCCTGTGAAACAGCCAATGCTAACAAATGGAAAAGAGGTCTGGACCGAAACTACTGGCTTCCCATGGACCTGACATAAAATGCCAGGTATGGTCCCGGTGACAAGACTGAGGCCACCTGCTCCCCAGTGTTGTAGCCTCTGCTGCTGCTGCAGGGCACAGTTGAATTCTGGTTGTAACAAGATGAGCTTCTTCTGTGTGTTTGTAGCAGGACAGAGAGGCCACTGCAAGGCTGCTCGGCAGCTGGTGGGAACATTTTTCTTCTCACTGGTAAGTGCATTTGGACACATGAGTTAGTAGAGCCAGTAAGGGCTAGCTACATTATACGAGGCAAATAGAGAGCAGTGTAAATCCTCCTCCTTGCATGACCAGTTTCATCCCACAACCCTTATTATTCAGGCAGCCTCCAAAGACTGCTGTTGGGCAGCTTTCGTCATGCATCTTCTCAGTTCTTAGGCTAAATGTTTCTTTTATGGCACCCACTGATGTGGTTAAAGGTCTAATCCAAGTATATTTTACAATGTTTGCTTTGTATGTGGGGTACTTCAGTATATATATATATTTCAAATTTGAATTTACAGTGGCCGCTCAATGTATTTAGAAATTTTGTACAGTAGATAAACTCTAATTTCAAACACAGCCTGCACACTTTCTAACAGAGAATATAAGTCTTCAAACATGATCACCATGCATAAACACTTTTCTTTAACTGTTTGAAAGCAAATAACATGAAAATTTATAGGGCTACATTAAGACATAAAGTTTATAGCACTGATGTGTACAGATAATAGGAAATATGCCTCAAAGCATGACATCATTGAAAACAGAATCTGCATTCCCCTGCAAACAACTGAAGGACACTCAGAATTACAGTGTTTAATATATATATTCTGAATCATTTATTTGGATAGTCTTATTTCCAAGCAACCAGGATGCATTAGCTCCGTTGTTTCAGGAGCACTTCTGATTTTACGTATGGTGCATAAGGAAAGAACAAACTGCTATTGCAATAGCCGAAGACTGTGAGTTTTTGTTCAGGCTGTGTATCTCATGACAGAAGTCCTTCTATAGACTCAAGTAAAAAGGAACAATTTTATGGCCTCATTTATCCCATAAAATATTCTCCCTAATCCTTGTAAAAATATGCTTCATGCTCATCCTTCTGCCTGAAAGCATCTTTGCAGACAACTTTGAACATTTCTATCACATTTTATTAGCTTTAAGCTGATCTAATTTCTCTAATTTTCATCAGGTTTACTAGGATCTGTCTAGATATCAGATTTGTATAGTTGATCTGGTTTTATATAAAACCCTCAAACTGGTACATTTTAACTTCCCAAGCAGACATCTGTCTTCATGTGCATCTTGTAAAGTACTAAGTACCTTCTTGGCCCTTAATTAATTAGGAGCAATGACCTACACATCAGGTAGTAATAGCATCCAATTAGTGGAAATGTATGATGCTTGCAAAGTATTATCAGTCATATCACAGTAGAGAGATATTTGCCCGTTCATGCTGCATGCCTGGGATGTGATGTACCAGGAATCTGTAGCCATGCCAGAGTGCAACACTAGACTAGCTAGCACAAGACTTAAAATTCCTACCCCTTGGCCTGGTCTTTTCGATGTGAATTTCTAAAGACATTCAGATGCTAATATTTTGTGCACTTATGACTGCCATCAGAAACATCGTATCTCCCAACTTTAACTATGCCTACCATCGAGCTTATGACAGTAAGAAGTTTGTTCAACATGTGAAGCTAGAACCTGCTGGGCACAGGAGGGCTTTGAAGCATTGGAAACTCCCCTGTGCAAGAGTTTGCCCTTCCAAAACAAAGCTGGAAAACAGTCCCAGGGGCCAGAAATCCCATTTCCACCCCTGGAAATTGCAGTATCACCGAGTCCTCAACAAGAGACAAATTTCTGACAGGTTTTTGCTGCACATGAACAGAGCCTGTGGAGTCACATCAGAGGATGCTTCACTCTGAGACATAAATGACTTGTATATCCTATGATGCTTTGGAAATGATTTTGTTAATACAATCTACCATCAAATAACTATGCATCATCTCCCACAGAAAACAGCAGGAGTTGCACATGTGTCTGAACACAGATTTCTCTCACTAGCTTTCTATAGGACTTAAATGATGACGTAAAGAAAAGCCAGTAGGAAACTCAGGCTTACTATTCTCCGTTTGTTTGATGGGAGAAGAGCAGGCATGAATTCTAACTGACATTACAGAGATATTCAGAAATTAATTACTAACATACTGAAATGTGAGGATGTCTGAGATGATGAACATCATTCTTTGAGTATCTCTGAAATCTGTGTTTGGTTGCTCTAGGAATTCAAGTAACAGCAACTCACCAAGACTTTGTCGCTGCACTAGTTCTGGATCAGCATCCATACAAAGCTGGAGCTCATTCAGGCTGGGTACACTGCCATCTGCTACAGTTCACGTGACTGGCAAGCGAACTCATACCGATTCAAAGAAAGATGGCACGGAAAAGGGTTGGTGCCAAAAGATGGAACTACACTAGACCAGGGGCTCGAGCCAGAAGGTTCCTCCACCATGAAGCTGAGCCAGTTGAAGCCTCAATACTTCAGTCTCCAGGCTGCAAGACTGGGGTACAGTAGTTTTATTCTTTGCAAAGCATGTGTGACACACGGGTGAAAAACATTACATAAAATGAGAAGTCACCTCACAGCAAGATTCAAAAACCCAAAACAAGCACCCAGACAGCTCCAGTACATTGCTAAAATTAGACAGAGAATTAAGGTTTCCTTAAAGTTTTGGGTAAACATTTTCAGACAGAAAATTCATATGCATTTCAGACAGAAATGTGTCTCTCTACTTAGTTTTCAAATTGGAGTGTCTATAAAGGACAGCCACTGCCCTTTGGCTGGTCCCTGCTCACAGTGACTAAGGGAAGGCCTGAATTCCACCACCGTGTCTCCAGCTCTGCTACATCACGTGGAGGAGGATGGAGCCAGGACTCTGCTGCTCGCTCTGGCCTCCATTGCCACCACGTTTGCTTCACAGTGACATGGTGGGCAGGGCTCCCATGCAGGCAAAACAAGGGTTTTTAACGATGGCCTCTTGGCCTCAGGTCTAACCATGCATGGTCATTAAAAAATGGCAAGCAAGAGCACTAATTCCATGCATTTAGAAAGAACTATGGTTATGCAGTAGGGAAACTATCATGCAAATTAGTCCACGTTGCCCAGTATATGCGCAGCCACCCTACTCTCCCTGCTAACTTGATGTTTGAAAGCACCCCCTGTCACCAAAATGCCTTTAGAGAAAAAAGACAACACATTTTTAGCCCCAGCTTTCAGAGGTTTGCACTGCTTTTCCTATGGTGTGATATCTAGCAGGCTGTAAAAGTAGTTAGATGAGCATGCTTGTTTAGGTTTAAAATTTATCTATACTTATTTGTCTCATTTGGCTTTTAAATAAGGTTTTGAAATAATGCACTTAAACACTTTTAATTCAATACTTAACATTTAGATTTGTTTAGGCTGAGTATAAATATTTATTTAGATGTAGTTAGGCTTATGTCAAGTAAGAGTGTTCAACTAAATTGATATAATCGTTCAGTAACATTAAACCAACTTGGGAATTCAGTCGAGTCTTTGAAAAGTAAAAGCATTAAGACTGCACAAAGATTTGCAGAAAAGAATGAAACAAGAACAGTGTGAGAAGTAATAATTTACTTTTTAACTTTCTTGAGAAACTGGCCAACCTCTGGGACATCCCCCCCGCCCCGAGTACAACCACCCAGAAGATACAGCTATAGGGAAACTGCTCACTAAGTGGAATGGGGATATAAATTGCCTGTGTTGGGTGCATTTGTTATTTCATTGAAATAATTGATCCCTGATCCTAAAGATAGTAACACCGGTGGGATTCAAATACTCCAGACATTAATGAAATCTCTCTCGCTCTCTGGCAATGGATTTAAACTGTCTCTACTCCCACGGCACAGTGCCTTTAGCAAGAAAAGCAGTGGTTTAGTATTAAAGCACTGCAAATGTTCAAACTGAGGAGGTTATAATTCAAAGAGCAAAGCAAGGTCACCTTGCTCAGTCTCACCAGTATGTAAAGCATGTTCACTGCCACAGGAAGGGCCAGGGGAGGGGGCCGAATCCCTACCTCCATGCACAAAAGAAAAAAAAAAAAATCCAAGACAGCTACACCACTGATTTCAGAGGCCACTGCTTGATCTGAGTACATCTGGAAAAAATGCACCAGCTCCATCAGGTGATTAAACAAACATCTCCCCCCTCAAAAATAGCTCTGCTCAGCAGGACCATTGTTTGCTTATTTGAAAAAGTTCCTCAACTTGTAATGTCTTTTTCATATCCTTCCAGTCTAGGTCAAATCCTGAGAACAATTTTAAGAACCGCTGACAAAGCAGTCTGCCATACTTTGTGTTGGACGGCTGATTTCACTGTACCAGGCACCTGAAACACCAGGGTCTCAATCTGACAGCTGCATCCCCCAGTCCCTCCTGCACAGCAAGCACGGACACAGAGCTCAAGGAAGTGCACTGGGTATCTTACTGATGACCCAAACGTAATGTTTTATTAAGGCTTTATTCACATTTAAGCAGCAGTGTGACAGGAAAAAAAAAAAAACCTACTTGGAAGGGACAACCACCTTTGTCTACAAGAATCAATGGTCCTTACCCCCTCTGGCACTGCATCAGTATGGGATGGCCATAAACCTGTGGTAGATGCATATGGAGTAATATCTTCATTTCTCATACAAGCCAGGCCTCTCTCTTTTATATATTCTGAAGTACTATAACAATATTCATATACAACTCCCACAGTGGTCTAGGTAGCTTGACAGGGATCAGTACTTTTATTAATAACGCTTTGTTTAAACTTACTGGAACTGCTATTTGATTTATGAAGTCCTTTGCAAGCTTCAGAGTGATTTGCACAAAATCACTATGATCTGCACATAGGAATTGCTTCACCCAGCCCTGAATGAGTCGGGTGACACAGCAGCTATTGTCCTAGCATCACCAACCCTACCCAACAACATCTTTTGACATATGACCTTGTCCAATTAAATAAACAGAGCAATTTAGATAGGCAGAAGGTAATTAGGGCTGGATGGTGGCCAGCTCACTGAAGCAGGAGTACCATTCTTTGAAAAAAGCTTTATGTTGTTTAGCAAAGTTTAATGACTGGAAGCTTTCAAGAGCTTTGCACTGTACTGCATCCAGCGATGAAACGTCCAAGCGTATGTCACTCCCTTCATACCACAGTGGGCGACAGTCGGGAGGTCTTGGGCAAGACTGCTTCTTTCAAAAAGATGTTTGGAAATAAATGGCTTTCTAACCCCCTCCTTTTTAGCCTTAATCACCTATATCTTAATTGGACCCTATTTATTTGAACCAAGAATAGGTAAATAAGGAATCAGGACTGTGCTGCTACTTTCACATCATCTTTTTTCCTTTCATCCTGGGGAATTGCCAAATCCCATTTCTTATGGAAGAATTTAAATTGTTTTTCACTATCCCTGACTTACTTGCCAGGGGCTTTTTTTTTTAATGGAAGACAGAGTAGGAAGAACGAGGACAGTGAGTAATAGCGAGAGATAACTTAGAAATAACTCACTTCCTAATGGCTCCATGACAATTACTAGAAAAACTACATTTCTGTGTGGTAAAGCCTTGATGCCAGAGCCCAGTGACAGCAGAGGGAAGAAAAAGGTCTTTGCTCTTCTGTGTGGAGCTGGATACCCAAAGACATTTCCTTTTTGTGTATTTAAACTCATCTTTTTTCTGTATAAACATGAGATCTATCGCATGGTTGTTTCCCACTGAGACAGGTTCTCAAGCAAGCCTATGCCAGCGCCCTCCCCCCCTCCCCCCCACCCACCCAAAGGACTTCACCACAAAAAGTCCCTGACCTCTTCCAGAGGGAACAGGATGTAGCAAGAATGAAGGGCCTCATCCTGTCTGAGCATCCTTTCAAATCCCAGCCACCAGTTGGCCCTACACTGAGCTTTTTGTTCCGGGCATGTCTAAAGGAGGTCTGAGTATCAGTTTAGCCTACTCTGGCAAGTCACTCTTCAAAAGCCTTTTTTAGCCTGCCTAATTGCACTGAAACTTTTATATTCAAGCTGCTGGAGTTAAAAATCTCTTCTAATTTTCTCTATTTGGACAGGACTTCAGAATCATTACAGAATCAGCTTTATAAAATCATAAAATGGTTTGGGTTGGAAGGGACCTTAAAGATCATCTAGTCCAACCCCCCTGTCATGGGCAGGGACACCTTTCACTAGACCAGGTTGCTCAAAGCTGCGTCCAACCTGACCTTGAACAATTCCAATGACGGAGCATCCACAACTTCTCTGGGCAACCTGTTCCAGTGCCTCACCACCCTCATTGTAAAGAATTTCTTCCTTATGTCAAATCGAACCCTACCCTCTTTCTCTTTAAAACTATTGTCCCTTGTCCTGTCACTATAGGCCTTGGTAAAAAAATCTTTCTCCATCTTTCGTATAAACCCCCTGTATATATTGAAAGGCTGCAAAAAGGTCTCCCTGGAGCCTTCTCTTCTCCAGGCTGAGCAACCCCAGCTCTCTCAGCCTCTCCCCATAGGAGAGGTGTTCCATCCCTATGACCATTTTCATGGCCCTCCTCTGGACCCGCTCTAACAGGGCCCTGTCTTTCTTGTACTGTGGGCCCCAGAGCTGGACGCAATACTCAAGCTGGGGTGCCTTTTGGATGATGCTTCCTCATTTCTAATAACATCCCTGACCCACAGTGCAGATACTCCACCTGTCTTTCCCATCCCTGGCCATTCAAAAAACCACCTGCTGACCCTGTGCTTACAGTACATCCCTCATCCCTGCTTGAACGCCTGTGGGTGCGAGCCCTCCCCAAACACATGTTCAGTTTACACGTTTTTTAATAACACTCCAGTATAAGCTAACAGCTGCCACGAGCAAGTATCCAGTTCTGACTCTTGAAATGATCTTGGTAAATGTCTTTTTTTCCCACTCAGGTATGGGTTAGACTAATTAGACAGAAGCTTCCTGTTCAAACAAGCAGCCCTTCCCCGTCCATTGTCACACCTCAACAAGAACGGTATTTAAGCAACGTAGGTACTATTAAAGAGTTGAGATTCCATCCAATTAAACACCGCTACAAGAAGAAAATTATCCTTTTAACAGATTACTAACAGCACACTGGCTTCTGTTGTCCACATGGGATCTTGAAAATTGACTGGCTGCGTGGAGCTCGACATTTTATACTACTTTAGTGCAGAAACGGAGCAGAATTAGGAAACAATTATTGATAAGTATGCAACTGTGGCACCATAAAAGCCCCATGGGTAAGGCCAATCTAAGGAGAAAGAAATGAAAAAAACAGCTTTCACATTTTTCCTTTTTTTTCTTGTTTGCCCAGTTGGAAATTCATTCCCTACTGTTTCGTATTTCCTATACTGATTAAAAGTGTTACCTACTGCATTATTCTCTTCAAGGCCTGGATTTGCTAGGTGAAAGCATCATTAGAAACAACAGGGCTGAGGTAGGGAAACGGGGCTGAATCAAAGAATTCTTTCACTATATAAGCAGTAAAATGTATTTTTCCAAATAACTTTAAATAGACAAACAGGAAATTAAAATAACCCATGAACTTTGTTTCTCTTCAGTCAATCTCTTTAAGAGTGCTGGACTCTCTGGCCAGCATTTACAGGAATGTTTCAATACCTCTTAATCTGCTGAAGCTCTACTCTCTATAAATGGCTTAAAATATGTGGCATTGCTTATAATTTTACTGCTTCTTTCAAAGAGGCATGTGTGAGTTTATTTAATCAATTGGCCTTAGAAGGAAATTGGCCAATTTATTCCATGTTAATGGTTACATGTTGAAATAAGCCATTCTTAGTCCTATAATGACAAAAAATGAAAGCAGCATTCCTAAGGCTTCTTTGTCATACCAGAATGCCATTCTCCTAACTTCTGCCCATGTATACCATTAGTTTTCTATTTTTTTCCCCAAATTCCCCAAAATTCTGGATTCTACAGGAGTTGAACTACCTTCACCTTGTCAGCACTCAGTGGCTCTGCTCTTTTTCTCATGCTCAAGCCTGTCTGGGAAGCTCAGACTAAACATTATTATGCTTATCTCCAGTAGAAGCTCCGTCCAGGATTTCGGGCACTTAAGCCCAGCAGTGGGGATCTCTGCACTTAGATCCCTGAGCCACCTACATTCCAGAAGAAATGCACACCCTTGGCTGGAGGGAGCGGAGGACGGGAGCATGCGGATAATGCTGTGGCGTTTGTACAGTAGCTCCGTAGCGTGAACGCTTTTTTTAGGAATTAGAAAATCTCAGTTCAGGCTGTTGAGTGCATCTGCACCCATCGCTCTGATGCTTTGCTACCAGACGCCTTTGCCCAGAGAGGAGCTCCTTGATCCAGTGCTGTACAAGCAAAGCCTCTACATTTACAGAAACAGATTGAGGGAAACCTGACTTCTAGGGCACTGAACTGCATGGTGATCTGGGCTCCCTGGCGCAGGACCAGCTTGTGCCTTTTACCCAGTGATGAACGCAAAATGTGTAACCCATTTTCAGAGCAGGAATCTGAGCTCCCCTCTTCCCCCTGCTGCTCCTGCCCACCCAGGGCAGGTGGGTGCCCATGTCCTGCTCCCTGTGCACATTCCCTCCCCAGGCCAGGAGCTTTCAATTCTTTTTTCTGCCAAGTTAGAAAGGGCAAGGAAAGGGAGGAGTGGGCACACCCGCAGCCTCCTCTTCATTATCCCAATGGGACAGGGGGTTGGTTTTGATGTCTTAAACCCCCCCTTTCTCAGGCTGAGGAATACAACGAACCAGATCCTACACTTCTTCGGAATGGATGTAAAGGAAAGGGCACCAGTATCTGCACTGTGTTCCTGGTCCAGTGCATTTCAAAAGAAAAGAGAGTGAGCCTCGCTCCATTTTCTCCTAAAGAACAACACTGGAGACCTGATCGTGCAAGGGTCTGGCCTGTGAAACTAAGTTTAATATGGTATCGACCTCTATGCATCCACAAATGGGACTGGGAAAACCCCTAGAAAGGAAGGTTTCAAATACATTTTTCTCCTAAGCATTCCTTGCCAACTATTTTAGGCATTCCTGCTCTGCATCCTGCTTGTTCATGAATTGTGCTCTCACGGGCTTAGTGCTCCCTGTGCAATAACTGGAAGTGGAGCTACCTTATTCAAGGCTGCTGATCACACTTGAATTAGTCACTGCTCTGAGCATGACAAGCCCACGTCCTTCTGGTGGTCTAGCCTTATGGCTGGTGGGCTGAGATAGTACTTTAAAAAAGAAAAAACAAAGGAAAAAAGAAAGAAAAACCCACCAAAAAAACCCTCCTTGTACTGGGATATGCTATACTTCTTATTTCAGTAATATAAAACAAAACTCCAATGTCACGCTTCCCCTGTCAGAACACAACCTAGAGCCCCTAATTCTTGTCTCAGAAGGCAATATACTTTTATCCAGTTTCTGTTATTTCCTGCTGCTGGAGAGAACCAATTCTCTCCCAGCCGCTGCCGTGAAATACTCATCTATAAAATAACTCCTCCTTAAATGTTTTCTTTTTCTCCTGAAAAAGGATTTGAGAACAGCAGGGATACAAGCACTCACCTCTTTTAAACTCTGCATCATAATCTTTATGACATGTTTTATCATCAACCATCTTTAAGCTTTTACCAGGATAACAATCTTTGCCTTTGCAATGGCTCCCACAGCAGTCTTGAGTGAAAATGGGGAGAGCTAAGATGTAAGAGACTAATATTAGAATTATGTGGAATAAAAAAAGAAGGTTTACAGTCTGCTGAGGGAAATCTCAGCAGTAAACTATGAAAATGCTGGATGCTACTGCTGTACATCAGCGAACAAGATCCAGAGTTCCTCAATTTACATAGGAAACATTTTTAATAGGCATGGTACCCAAAGCTCTTGGCCACCAACTCCATCCCTCTCACAGCTCCTGAGTAAGTCCGCAAGTCCACAGATCATCAGGGCTTTCGTAGGGATAACGGCAGTGAAGCCTGGTGCCTGCAGTGTGCATTTTTCGGAGCGTTGCCATGGTGATCTTCAGCACGCTCATCCCCTGAGAGCTCAGCTCAAAATTCAGAGGGAACCAAAGCAGGACAGAGAAATGACACCCAAGCAAAAGCAACAGGGAAATTACGTGTAATAAGCATACATACACACTTTCGTACGGAAGCTTTCAGAAAATAGTTATTTTTAGAACTGAGCGGTCTGTAGGAAAGAAGTGCAGTCTTCATAGTCCCAAGTCTAAACCAGGATGGTCTAGGGAATAAAACCAAGAATTTCTAACCCTGTCTCAGCTTATGGATCACTATTTGGCACAGCCAAATCCTCAGCCTCTCTACTGCAAAAATCCTGATTTGTACAGTAAGGACAGAGGACAAGGGATAACTAAGGAGATAAAAATATTGAGATGCCTTTAATAATGTGACACTATAGAGCAGCAACAGATCACTAGATAACCAAAATCTGTCATTTACTTTTTAGAACATTACATTTCATTATTCCATGAAAACAGTTAATACAACAATTCTTAAGTATTTGAGCAATTTAAATTTTCACCAAATACTTGACTTCATCTGTTGGTCCTTATGGCAGTTATACTTTCTTACTGCATTCTCAACAAAAGGGAATTACATTTGTGTGAACGTGAAAGCAACACTCTGTCAAGTGATGTACGGTCTCGATATACAGTTGAGAAATCTGTTGTATGGTGCTTTCACTCCTGCCCTACAAAAGTGCTGTGTTATAGTGGCCATACACATAGAAATAAACCAGCAAGAAGAGACACCGAAATTCAAAATCTGGGCCATGTCAGATATGCCACAGTCCAGAAATAATACTAAATGAGAGTCAGTCAATGTTTCGCCATTAGGCAGCATGTTTCAGTCAGAGCTTATTATCAGACACCACCAGGCCCTTTTGTGCCTAAAAGAGCTCTGAGATCAGTTAATCCCACACAGCTTGATGCTCAGCCACTTGTGTATGGTAGTTTCTTTTCCCAAAATACATGATATTCTTTCTGTTCCTACCTGGGCTTCTTATTACTGTTACAACAGACTTTGTTAGTTCTCTTCAGGTCATCATCTACTAGATCTTCACGTAAATACTTAATCACGTTACGAAAAGCTGCCTCCTCCCAAATAAGCATGGAGCACTTCAGTCAGATCTGCTTTAACTTCCATCAAACCTTTCTGGGTTGGTCCACCACTAATCACTTCAAAGCCTTGCTCCATCCCTGCTTACAAAATTTAGTGTGCAGTCTGTCACTTATGACCACAGGCAGCGCTTTACCTGCTGCCTTTGGACTAGTGCCTGATGCTCATCACCATGGAAGGTCACCTGCTGAGAGGATGTTCACGGAGGTTTGGTTTCTTCAGCATAGTCACGTTCTCACAGTCCCGTTGACAATGGACACAGAAAGGGTCATGTGGAGCAAATTGCCTGAGTATCCATTTGTTTGGTGCACAAGAGTTTACTCAATACACACGCCTCTCCCCACCCAGGTCCCTCGGTTAGTCTTTCTTTGCTGTCCACTCATCGAGTGAATTCTCTGTGCTTCCCCAGGCTGTCAGGTCCCTGGTTTTCAAACTAGCACAGGACCAACAACTGCTGGCTGGAGGAAGGGCTGAGGGAGAGACCCAACTACAATCTTTGGTATTTATCATTTTATCTTTAGCTCCTTCTCTCCCAACGGGTGCTGACACCTGCCTTGAGCAGCCTCCCTGTATTTTAAGCCTTCTTGATCCCCTTTAACAGTGACTGATTCATTTCCAGCATATACTGATACTTCTGCTCAATTGGAGGGAAAGAACTTGAACTTTAACAAGATCCCTACAAAATCACTGATTGCGGTAGGCATAATATTATGGTTCTTATGCGCTCATACCTTGATCCCTTCAGGGAAGAGGTTTTATTTACCATGAATAACGATGAAGGCTGACAGGCAGCCTTCAAATCAAAGTGCAAGCCAGAAAATGTCTGATTACTCCCGGAAACAGCATTTAACAGCTTAACTTAGTCTTTATTTAGATATTATTTTGCATATTTCACCCATAATGAAAGCAAACTTGTCATGAACAAAATCATTTGGTAATCTAATTTATCAAGATCACTCACACACTGACAGACAAGAATTGTAATAAAATTTGCACTTGTGAGATCAATTTGTACTAATTTCCGTCTCTTAGATGCTTATGCCTTTTCCAGGGCCGGTGAATGGAAAATTGAGACCATAGTGCAATTCCAAACACTTCCAGAAAACATAGTTGTACCCTGTAATGTGCATCTGCTTAGGGAATTTACTTAAAAGGCTCTACTTTCCTTACTGTAACAGCATGCACTCTACCACCCACTACTTGTATGACAATATTTTACAAGGATACCACACATCTTTAAAGCATGGGGAAGAATTAACTACACAGGGGCTGTCAGATATTTACCTTGCCCAAGACCGTTAGATGTATTAGATTAATGCCAAAGACAATAAATGTAGTTCAACTTCAGTAAAGGAGTTGGCAGAACAAGACAAGAAGCATCACTGCAGAGATGCTTGCCTCAAAATCATATGTTGCAAAACATCAAATGTGCTCCACCCCCCCCCCCTTCCCTTTCCTCTCCCCAGTTATTCAGCAATTGGAGTCACAGGCAAGGCTCCTGTCAGCTGCTTAACAGACACATGAGGAAGATGACAGCACGCCTAATACCCCACTGGGGTCACCTTCTTTTTCCTCTACTGTCCCACAAGGTCAGAGTTCCAGTTTTATCTAGTGAATCTGACAGCAAGCAGCTTGCCCCTCTCTCCACAGGTTGTCCTGGAATTCATTTCAAAGAAAGATCTTGGGTAAATGTTATACTTTGCCTAACATCTGGGCAGAACAGTTGATACCTATTTCATCACTAGAGAGAATCGACGTTGCCTGTAAGTGCAGTCCCTTGCTCTGAAAGGAAAGTCTCTGCTTTGGGCTGGTATTGGCATGCAAGAGGTGGTGAGAAGACACTCATGGAGCTGCTCCAGCAGGAATTACCCATTTTTCAGCTCCTGGCCAGGTTAGTTTTCAACTCTTGCTTAGGCTTGAGGTTTGGTTGCACCAATACTTATGTCACTCATGGAAGTGGCAGAAATAAGGAGCTAGAGGAGATGCGAGAACCAACCTACCTTGTTTGGCAACAGAGTGGACTGGAACCCAATGAAGTGACTGTATAAACATGTCCTGACACAATTTAAGTAAAAGACCTTCAGTAGGTTTCCTACAACTGGAGAAAGAAACGCTGCCTCTCACCTTGTCAAAGACAACAGACAGACAGGCTTGCTGGGAGAGGATGTTATCTCCGCTCATTCTTCTTTTGTAAGAATAAATGCCTGCTTTTGTATAAGACAACTTTTTTCAGGGTACCGCATTTGCTTACAATAATGTTAGCATATTCAGTTTTGCTCAAGTCGTGCAAAATAGATGTATTTGGAACATTTTCCTTCCTTTATTTTTTTCTTTCCATTCCCCATCTACATCATTTATTTGCTCTTTTCCTCCTGGTCCTATATATACTTCAAAGACATATTTTCAAAGAACAATTAATCTCAGCATAGCTTGCCCCCCAGCTGTAAAAGCTTTGCTCACATATACCTCCCTTAGGAGAGATTACTTCTTTGCATAGAGCTCCTTTAGGCAACATCTGTAATCATGCAAACAGGTAGAACGTTCCCATGTGGGGCAGCTCAAGAAGGAAGCATACACATCCTGCAAAGCAAACCCAGGGTAGCACCACAAATATTTATACGCCAGATAAAATCCATATCCTGCAGCTTGGACCACTATAAACAAATGCTATCGAATATATCTTTCAAGTCAATCAACCGAAGAATTCACATATGGGTGGACGGCCTGATTTGAGTTCACCCAAGGGTATGAAAAACTTGGGAACGCAATGAATCAGCTCATCCCTGGGTTATTGACCACACACACCTTCCCTTCCTAGCACCATCCTGGCCTTTGAACAGAATCTCCTTGGCTTTGTGACCAAGCAGACCTCTCTACAGTCATTCCATTTCTGGATGCTTCTGACAAAGCACTGGCAGTCAATGCCACTGCAGAGCAGAGACCAGGCTAACCCAGTTTCTCCTGTACAGAACAATATAGCTCATGCTTTCTGAAGATGCTGGCTGTAAGAAATGCTAAAGGACTTCAGGAATCTGCTCCACCACCCCTGATGTCAGCTGTACTGTATGTTTCTGCTGGTTACAGTGGAAACAGTATTGTGACCCTTTTTTTCCCCTCTATGAGTACCCTGAGCCAAATGGCCAGTAGCCTGTGGTGGAGACTTTTGGATGTGGAGCTGATGCAGAGGATGCCAAAGTCAAAACTGTGACCCAGCTTTCTGTTCTTAGTGAGGGTCCCCAGCATCCCCTGCGGTGTCCTGAGGACTTCTCTGACATGCAGTAAGAGGATCTCAGCAGAAAACACCTCAAGAAAGGAAGGTAAGAAGAGGGTGTCAGAGTATAAATCCCCATAACATTGCCCATAACAGGTACCATGATTTGTGAAGTCATCATTTCCACAGGAGGGGAAAAAAATTTTTTTTTTTAGAAATGAAGAGCTCTGTGTTTATATATGAAAAATAACCAGCCAGAGCTCTCAAAGCAACGTATACCTTCTGCCTCCTCAGTGCAACCAGCACCATCATTCTTCCTCCAGGTTCAAAAAAAACCCCCAAAACAAAAGAACAAGCTCTAAAACCCACGCTTTTTGAAAACATAGGTCTAGCTTTGAAGAAAACTGTGGCAGGTCCCTTCAGTTGTCTGCAAATTTCCAGACACCTTTTAAAGAAAATACTAGCTGTGTCTAAACACAAGAATTGCAACGTTTCGCAAACTCAGAAGTTCCCAAGAAGTGTAATTTAATACAATTCATTTAACTAGTCACAAATTAAACTGATGCAATTTTAAGGAAAACCAGCAAGGATAAACAAGACTGTATTTCGTTTATCCCTGGAAGACTTCTGTTTACGAAGTCATTGGCTCACTGACTGACAATGAGAAATCTCCTACCTAAAACTAGATATTTTTACATCTTGACATTACTTCATGACATTGTGCTTGATTAAATTGAGTGCCGCAGTACCAAGACACTAGAATATTGTCTAGCTGTCCAAAGGAACAGCTGTTTTTAAATATAATGTCTTTTGCACGTACTGCATTAACTGAATCAAATAAGGTTGAGGCTTGCCTTGAATTTAGCCCTAAAAAATTATTAAGCAGACGAGTATTTAACTCTTACTTTTATCCTTGTTAAATCCTTTAATTAAATATAATATTAATTGAACTAAAGATTATTATAGAGATTTTTCTCAACTAATACATTTAAACGCATTAAAGCAGGGAGAAAAACAAAACAAGAACACAAGCCGGGCTTATAAACAGATTCATATAAACAGCATTAAAAAAGTAACATCCGGAGAACAGAGGGCATTTTTTCATGTTTGCTAGCACAAAAGTAACAGCAAAGGTTAAGAGCAGTGGAGGTGGTGTATTCCATACAAATCAACACGTTAATGCAAATGATTTCCATTTAGCAAAGCGACATATAAGTTCACCTAAGACAAATGCTTAAACAATATCATTGCTATCATAAAGCAAGGGGATGCAGGGCAGGAACGGAGCTGAAGTCCTCAAACTGCTAGCTACGAAGAGACCCATAATGCTCCTGCAGCCAGGCTGTTCCAGCACCAAACCCAGGGGGATCAGCAGCATGAAGGCTTCAAATGGGCTTTTGCAGAAGCCCTGGTTTGAAAGCCCTGGAGTGAAAGCCCCGTGCAGGGCGCTGGGAGCGGCACGGGCCACTGCGCCAGCCTGTGGGGCAGAAGGGAGCTGTAGGGCAGCTGAGGTGAGGGGGGTGGCACTGCCCTGCGTCCCCCAAGGACATCCCCCCAAAGCCCTGTTCCCTGGGTTCTACAGGCTCAGAGTGTGGGTGAAAAATTAATTAGACCTGAACTGAATGGGGCCTCCTAAAATTGTTCATTTATTAGCAATGGCACAGTTGCTACAGGCATAGCATTCAGAGGCTTCCCCTGTACCAACAAGCAGGCAGCAGCAAGATCATGAGCAAGAAAAGGAGCAGAACAGTGCCCTTATCTGTGCCTGTTCACACTCGTATTGTTCACACTAGTATTGTTCACTCACCTAAAATTAAAAAGAAGGGGGGTGAGGAGGTAGATTTCACCGACTCCAACATCGGCAGTACCATGAAAGGGCTCACTTTGGCCACGAATCAAAGGGTTATGGAGACAAAGCTAATGTAGCATCCACGAATGACAGGAAAAATGATACTCAAACTCCAGAATCAATGCTAGAGTCAATGCTAACAACTGATTTGCAGGAGCTCCCTCTAAGTCCTTAACGTGTTTCTTTTTCTAAGCGGGGACAATTATCAATTTTTGTTGCCAGACACAACAAGAAATGTGGTGCCGATATTCTCACTTCTGTGAGAATACAGAATAATACCCCAAATGGGCATCACAACCTGCTTATTCTGTAAAATCCTGTGGGCTGACACACCAAGTTGAGAGTGTTACAGGCATCCATCCACCTCCCAGTCCCACTGTGGATTAGAAGGAAGAAATCTGTTACAATGTGGGTGATAACCAAGCAGTTGTATTCACCAACCTTTACAGGAGGAAAAGGAGGACAGTTTAGGCTGTTACCTTTGACAGAAATTTCTCAGTGAATCTCCTTCCTGCATCTCCCCAAAATTGAGATAACCCCAAAACTTCAAATTCGGCTTTAGTAGGACAAAAAACTGATGCGAAGCCCTATTTTACTGCACCCACCTTTTCTACTCAGTTTTGCTAGGCTTGGGTAAACTGCTTTTTGCTTTCTCTTGATCTCCCCGGGATGCAGCAGCCCTTGCCAAAAATAACTACGTTTTAATTTTGCTTCTCAATTCCCTTGCAGAGGTCTGCACTGTTTTAATGCTGTAGCATCACGTATCCTTTTAATCCCTGCCTACACATTTTAACATTTCAAACACATGATTATTTATAAACGAAAAGCCACCAGGGCTTTGGTGAGGTAAAGTGGTTTAGTGGGGACTGAAACTGGGGAGGGGGGAGAGGGGAGGATGAATCATCATTTTCTGGTTTTAATCCTCCACTCCTCTGTTTTGGGCTTTGTTATTAGCAGTAGCGCTTATTCACTTTGAGCAAGGCCAAGACAGCAAACAAGTCCTCTGAATTTGAAAGCCGAACAATTCCAACTCCTAATTCAGCTGTGCACGCCTGCTCCAGGCTGTTCAATCCCTTGAGACCCCTTTTTGTAGCCTAGGCTTTTCCCTTCTTTAAGTGCCAACCCATCGACAGCCTTTGGCTGGGGTTTTGTCTGTTCCCACCTGCTCCTGCAAGAGGGAGAACAGACTGGGACAGAATGACGCCATCCTTAAGTTTTGTGCCGTATTCAGGGCTGGGCATTGCCACACCGAATGGAGCAAACAGGTTACAAAAACTGTTTGCACAGACAAAGCAAGGCACTTGAACACTACCAATGCTCCAACTAAAACACCGCTTGGAAACAAGTTGCACTGCATACTGAAGGGGAGACAGCATTTGTTCAAAATCCCCTCTCCTTTTTGGTCATTGCTCAACAGGGCAGCAAAAAGTTTGTCCTCCCGCCCAATTATACCACTCTGCTGATGCTGTAACAAAAGGAGAAAGAGCCATGACAGAAATAACAAGGTAACCTGCATCTCTAATGGAAGCAACAGCAGGAGGTAGAAAAATTAACTGCCATCACACACCATTTTTCTTCCCACTTCAAGCACCCTCTCCCTCTCTAAACACTCCTTCTATATGCAGCTTCCTGAAAAAAAATCTCTAAAGACTGACCTTCCCAAGCCCATCTATACCTCACACCTTTTGCAGCTGCACTGAGAAACAACCCTTTGCCTTAAGCTACGAGAGCTGGGCACTGCAGGAGCCGAGTCCAGCCTGGGAATCAACAGCATGCAGGTTCCAGCTCTAGACTTTTTAGGGATGCTTAAGCTTGGAAAAAGCCTTAAGTGTGGATGCCTCAGGTTCAGCTGCCATACCCACGTTTCTGTACCAAAATACTTCCACTCGGTTTCAAAACTGTGAATACTCTCGAGCTCCAAGTATAATTTAGGACAACTAAGAATATGCAGAACCTCTGAGAATTAGACTAGTTATTTCAGTAAATTAACCAGGTAGCAACTGTGAAAATGCTGATGTTAGACAGTATTTCAGCTTCCTGGCCTATAAATGGATATAATTTTTACTTACCTGACAGGTGTGTCATGAGAATTAGCTAATATTGACACTTTGATCTTTAAAATGCTTTGCCAAGTATTAATTAAGGAAGGATCATTTTGCATTTAAAATACCTAGTATTTTGAAGTTGAATTTGTCTCCATCCCTCTCCTAAAATGGTAAAGAACCTACTGTTTGTTTTTCTACATATTGCCCAGGAGATTATTTTGGAGAAATATGAGAAAGACTGACTGACATGCAGATCTATGTTTCAAGGAAGATGAATGGATACCTGTAAATAAAAAGCTGTGTTTTGTTGCAAGAATCTTCTCTCCCTTAGGTCTTGCAGCCAGACCTGTAGACTTAGGTCAAATGTTACTGAATGTAGAGAGAAACGACACCCTCATACCCCAAGAAATCACCTTTTTATAACTAACCTACTAGTATTTTTTACAAGGCAGGTCTCAAAGTGAAGTATGAGAAGTTCATAACACTTTGCAGATATTCAAGTACTGCATCTACTGGTAAAGCATGGCCTCATTTCTCCATAGAGCGAAAGGTGCTAACATATGGGCAAAACTCTACTACAGTTTCATCTGTAGCCCGTGATATCAAATATGTCCAAAGCTGCACGATGCTTTTGTTAGATGGGTCATCCATGTAGGCTTCTGCCAGAGAAAGATGAAGAGCCAAGGCTTGCCCATGGAGCCAGCTCTCTCCCAGCCACTCCGTGCTCAATAATAAGGGCAGGACTTTCACCATGGGCTCTCTTGTCACAAAGATCTAGCAGCAAAGCCATGACATTTGGCCTTTACATGGCCCAGTGAATATAAACCCAGATTAGAGGGAAATAAAAGACTGTACTTGATAGCATACGGGGCAACAGCAGCAGAAGTCTTGACAGTGCTTGAAGACATGGTATAGATGGACTTGGCAGTGATAGGTTGACAGTTGGACTCGATGATCTTAAGGGTCTTTTCCAACCTTGACGACTCTATGATTCTATAAGTCTCCAAATAAGCTGCTCTGCACACCCCAGAGAGATCGTTACAGAGGGCTTTCCTGTGGTTGCTACCGCTGGCGGTTACAACCTGACCTGGTGTCACAGGCTACTTGTGCTGGCAGTGCAGAGACATCATCTCCCCTGGAGCTGGAGTATTTTCCTTACTGTCAGCCAGGCAACACAGGGAAGACAGAGCCCAAGGGAAAGAAAAAAAGACGGGACACAGGTACTGGAAGAGATGCCAGAAAGCACATGCATGAAGATAGATGCAATCCCTGTGTAGTCCTCCCTGAACGCCCTTTAGGGTCTCAGGGTGACAACAGCAGAAATTCTGTGAGAACATTTTGCAAAGCCCACGCCTGGTTCTCACTGGCTGCCCAAGACACGCAGAAGATGCTGAACAAATGCTACCCAATGTTTCAGTGACTTAAGTCCTATGGATCCAAAGATGAGTCTTAGAGGTGATTCTGGGGACTCAAGTCTGATTGACTAGCATATCTAGAAAAAACTAGAATTAAAGTCCTTATGCGAATCCTTCACAACAGTCTCCCATGATGGGAGACTTTTTCCCCTGTTCCCCTGCCTCATTTCATGCACAGCATAGACATTACTTAATGAACTAGCAACTCTTCAATATTTATTTTTCTCCTCATTATCCAGTGTGGCTCTATGCCTTATTTACCATGCTATCCAAACACTGCTGAGAATTATTTATAGCATTCATGATATAGGAGCCAAGTTCTTATAAACAACAATTAATTTTACAATACCTAGCTGGATTCTGAAACTAAGGTGGACGTTTTTGGAATGGGCACTGTTTTTGAGCAACTACTTTGCAATCCTAGAAGTCTAAAAAGCATCTCCATAGACTTCCCAGAAAGGACCTGCCTACCAGCGAGCAGAGCTTAGTGACAGCACATTACATGACGTGATCCTCACCCTTCACAAGGGTGTTTGAACCAGGCTATTTACGGTGCCAGTGCATACATTTTACATAAGTAATACTGTTGAGAACAGTGAACAAAACACTCAATGATACATTAAGAACTTGTTCCAGGGATCTCAGATTACAAGATGTGCAGTGAGAACCTAACTTTGGTATCTAATTAGGGCTGGCTGTTCTTGCCCCCCACCCTACGCACTTTCCTGCCTGTGCTCTACTCGACAGTGCCTGCTCCTGATTCCCTAAGGTACACACTCCCTTCTCCTTACAGTCACTGCCTCAAGATTATTTTGATGTTTCATCAGTATAATGCAATACAGTTAGCAGCTTATCATCCCCTCCAGTCCGTTTTACATTTTTCCTAGCCTTTAGCTATTTTTTTTTAAGGGGAATCCACCCTCCTCACTCTCCCCATCTCCTTTCTCCTCTTCACCAGGTGAAGAAACACAGCAAACCAACATTTCACTGGATTCCTCCAGCATCCCGACTTTGGCTTTCAGCTCTTTGAAAGGTCACTCCAGAAGTTCATTGGAAGACAATGAGGAATAGGAAGTTTCTGCAATTTTTTTCCACTTTCTGGCTTTATGGGTAACCAAAGCCAAAATCCTACCAGCTATCCTACCAAACCATTAGAATTTATTCAAACCCAAATTTCAGATTTAATTTTCAATTTTGACTAAACAAAAAATTTTTAATAAGTATCTCTGGATGCACTACACATCAGAATGGATGACTGTAAGAGAAGGTGCTGGATTTCATAGTTTCAGGGCTCCACCTCCCGTTTGTGAGTGACTGCAGGTAAAGCCACTGCTTGGTTCCCATTAAGTGCTTTGTTCCCTCCCTTGGGCTCTGCTGACTTTTTATATAGAACCATAGAATTATTAAGGTTGGAAAGGACCTCTGAGATCATCAAGTCCAACCTGTTAAACCTAACCGCCTAGTCCACCCCTAAACCATGTCCCTAAGCACCATATCCACACGTGTTTTGAATACTTCCAGGGACTGTGATTGCACCACTTCCCTGGGCAGTCTGTTCCAATGCCTAACCACTCTCTGCTTGAAGAAATTTTTCCTAATATCTAACCTAAATCTCCCCTGGCACAACTTGAGCCCATCTCCTCTTGTCCTATCACTTGTTACTTGGGAGAAGAGACCGACCCCCACCTCACTACAACCTCCTTTCAGGTAGTTGTAGAGGAATGTCTCCATAGCCACTTCTGTGATACAAAACCAAAAGCAGATATGGAAGGATATTTTCTCCTCTTCACAGAAACTTGTTAATTTGGTGTTACTGTAAAAATCCCAGCCAACATGAGGCCAATTGATTTTTGAAAATTATTCAAGTTTAGAAGGATAGATCTATAATTTTAATGTCAGATAGCTGCAAGAGCCAGATCAAGAAGAAGGTTTCCATTTAGGAGCTCAGTCTACACATGCACAAAATTAAAACACCAGAAAAATAACATCTATTGGAGATCATATTTATTTTTACATCAAGGACAAAGTGCTAGTATCCATCTCTCCAAAAGGATGTGTTTATTCCTCTACCAGTTTCCTGACCAGCTAATAATCATGTTGTCAACAGTATACGACTCATCTTCCTGAAATACAGCTCTACTTCATGTCTTTTATTTGTTTTCACATACATACATATATGAAATGACATTTTAACTGGGAAGATATCTTCTACAATTCAAGCCATACTCAAATGGCACTCTCCTGCTAAACAGGCACTTTTAAAAAACTACAAACAAATGAAACCCAAATATTCTGCTTATTTCACAAAAAATGGGACTGAAGGTAACAGTACTTCTTCCCAAGTTTCCCAGGAGAAACAGGTGAAGATTGAGTTGGTGAGAATAATGTGAAAGCAACTCAAGAAAAACTTTTACATGTACAAACTCGTCACACACATGTGGAGTTGTCCAAGCAGTGCCACTGGCCTGAACAAGGTCCCTCAAGATGTACTTTTAGGACCCTGAAGCAACTAAAGTGACTGGTCCCAGTAAATACCTTCAAACTTTGTTTTGTTTTGTTCAATACACACCGGAATGTTTTAAGGATTTGATTTTATATCTTATACGCCTATATAGGTTTCAAACTGGGCCAGATATCAGTAATGTAGAGAGTCAATGCACAGCCTAGTCTGTAAATCTTTAGCTTAGGTACAACGTTGTCAAATCTGAGGACCTTCATTCCAAGCAACCCTGTATCAGCGGACAACTCTATATAAACCAGACAGCATTTTGCAATGTTCCTGCAGTATCTCACTGTTTCAGTACTATTGGTCAGTTAGTAATTTTAGAAGACAAGTTTATAAAAGTCCAAAGACTAAAATTAAAACTGTCCCAGCTTGTTAGACATTTAAGACAGGATCACTGTCCTATTTGACATCTAAGTCATGAATTCTGTACTTTATCCAGCATTTGGAAAGGCTTAGCTGACTGCTTCCAAACTCCTTAGGCAGGCTCTGGGAAATGGAAGGTGAGATCGTGGGAAAAATGCAATATGAAAAAATCCTGGAACGAATCCGTGGCAGCTAGAAGTTCATGACTATCACTAGCCTGCACACCAGCGCCACTCAAAGCCTCCTGGGGTTCGACTTGCAGAGATACGGCTTTGCTTCACACACAAATATGTATGTACATATACACATGTGCACACATACAGTTAGGGAGTTCATGTTATTATGAAATACAGCTAGGGAAAGCAATTACTTTAAGAAAAATAATGGGGTATTCACCAGCAAAGTAACAGTTTCAAAAGGGTCTAGAAAATGAACCAAAGCTCTTACTGTTAGAGAATTATTGACTCCAGGTTTGAAAAAGTGACCTCAAGTGAGCAATGATGCACTTAGCCTGGAACTTGCAGCCACTGTATTTCACTCTAAATTGAATTGCCAATCCACAGTGCAATCATCTTCTACTATAAACTCACATCTTTGGGGCAAGTATACAGAAAAATACTATATATTGGCTGCATTATTCCAAGTTAGACTAAATTCCTCTGGAAATGGAAAACATGTCTGCATTACAGAATTTAAGGATCCCCATGGGTATTTATACAGGGGTAGTGTTATTTTTTTTTTCCTTTTAAGGGCACTTAGTGACAACTTCATGTTGACATCTTTCCTGCAAACAGTTCCTGCAAATAACTAATAGCATGTGGCCCTGTTAAAAGCATTTAGGTACGCATAGCCTACAGACCCATACTGAAAACCACGTAACAGACATTTTATACCTCGCGCACATATGGACAATGCTCAGATCCAGCATTCTTGCCATACTAAAAGTGGTCTTTTTGGTAAATTAGGCTGCCAATTTAGCATGATTTATAATATCACCAATGCCAATGGGTTGCAAACATAAATAATTGACATGTGCTGTGAAATACTTACATTCACTTTTCCACTAAGTCTTCTTCACTACAATCAAGTTATTTTCCAGGACAGTGTTTAATCTTCTTACTAAATAAAAGAAGGCAGCAATTAAAAATATATTCGTATGCATTAAGCTATGCTCAATCACCTTAAATTTATGAACTTTAAAATATAGCATCCCATAAAGTTGTAATTTGTTTATATATAGTCAATTTTATTACATTTTAAATACAACTTTAGCACACCATAACTTTCAATCCTGAGGCTAAACAGGGCAATGTTCTATATTTCAATAGCTGCTTGGATAATAAATCAGATGGACAGTTGCTCACAGATGTACAACTAATTACTGAAGAACTGAGAGCTCAACTGATATATTACCAGAAAGAATGCCTGGCATTACAGATGGGGTATTGTATGATTTGGCACTCCTCTAGCTAGAGCTTGAACACGATCTTATCAATGGCAGAACTCAGCACCTCCCACGATCAAACATTCAAGAATGGAAGAGAAACAGTGTCTGTCCCTCTAGGGAATGATAAAATACCATCTGATATTCTTTAACATCACTGTATATGCCAAAAAGTGATAAAAAAGGGTTCATGTAGATTGTTCAACATGAATGTGAAGATGACAACTGTCCTCGAAAAAATATCCCAGTCAATAGACGTAGTGAGTGCTAAATGCCCCAACCTGTTTCTTACACGCAGTTATTTCTCAGTTACTTTTTAGCAAAGCATGCGATGCCCACTCAAACGGTTTGCAGCAAATCACGACGCACGCACTAAAAGATTACCACATGGCAGTTCCCAGGGGAGAGAGACCCGAACACTTGGCAAAATTCACCACCTTTTCTCCAAAGCCATCTCATCTCAGCTGAACCCGACTTTGAGACTTGCATAACTTTGGCTCCCCAGGGAGGTAAGACACAAACATCAGCAGGGCTTTTATTTTCCCTTCATGTGCCCTGAGGCTGCCCAGTACTAAACCAGGTTTTTGTTCATGTTCGATGGGATTTAATTTCTTGTTTGCATTCCCCATATCTAGTTGCTGTGGTAACACATTCTTTAAGACTACGTGCATTCATCTCTTCCCAGGGAAAAGCTGTTTGAGGGAACCTACACCCTCACTGGGTGGAGGATGGACACGGATACTCAGCAAAATCGTGAGATGAGGGACATGGTAGAAGAGCTGGGTGAGATATTTAGACCACAGATGCATGATATGGCCTAACTGGAAAGTCTAAGCTTGGACTGGGACTGAGGGAAGTTGTATGAGGGGAGCGTAAGTAAAGCAGCCAACCCAAGAGACTGACAAACAAAAATTTTAGACTTTAGGACCAAGGGAAAGGGCAGATTTCTTTCTATGTCTTACTGACAAAGGGGAAAACAGATCTGGTGCAACTTAAGTACATAAAGGAAAAGGAAATACAGAAGTAAAAGGAAGTGCAAAGGGATGTGAAAGATCATGGTACTGTCAACAACAGCCAAGAAGGAAGGAGGTGGAGGTAGTCAGCAAGGAAACAAGACTTCATCCTGCTGAGTTGTTCCCTTTATACATCCATGTTGCCTCTCTCCTTTAGAGCATTTTTGCAAGCATTGCTGAATGATGATTTAGGCATGTCTTGCACAGTTGATTCACATCTCAACTTTGCAGATGCAAGAACTAAAGTGCATGGAAATTAGGATTTGGCTGAGCCTGGAAAAGGAATCGAATGCTGTCAGCCCGGACTGTTGTGTCCAGCCAGTCATACCCCCAATAATAAAGGTATGTCCCTTGCTAATAACATCAGAAATTTATTTATTGGGAAAACACATTCAACCATAACCCAGGAACTGGCAGAGAGTCATCAGACTACTTATGTGTCAGTTCTCACATGAGTATACCAGGCATTTTAGTCTGTAGTCAGTTATCAGCTGTGCCAGAGAATGATGCCACCAAACTGCATGCAATTTTCTGTTTTATAAAATAGGAAGCCTTTTTCATAAGAGGCTTGGGACATGAGCCAGAAATCTCACTCGCTGTCTCCCTGTTTATTCAGACTGAGTCATCAGATTTTCCAGGTTTCTCCACTCAAATGGCATGCCGCTTTGGCTAGGTTTAGATGGACACAGTGGTACCATCTGCCGCAAGGCTTCCTCGTTTTGTTTGGTTTTGTTTTTTCCTTTTACCTCCTGCTTGTAGCACAACAGCTCTTTTTCAGTATCTTACACTGGAACACCATGAGAAACTGGTCTTTTGTGGTATGGGTTTGACCAGCTGGCCAGTCAAAATGGACTGCTTGAACTAAAGGAACTAAAATACACATCACTATCACAGGTCCTCCAACAGCTGGAGGCTCTTGCAGACTGACCTGAAGTTGAAAGTACTTAGATGACATCGGGGAGTTGTTCTTTAAAGCTGACAGAAACCTCGAGCACAAGCAGAGGAAGTGGGTAGGGGGATGCTCACACATGCTAACTTCAGTCTAACAAGGTTGATGTTCCTGTTTCTTCTCTCTCCACTGGCTTGACAGAGAGGGTCCTGCCATGGATCACCTTCTGGAGAAGGAATCTATCTTCCCTGTGCTGCTTTTTGGAGGAGACTCCCTCTTCCCTCCATAACCCTCAGAGGACAGCAGGGAGATTACAGCCATTAGACTACATTTAGGTCTTATCCTGTCCCACCCCAATGTGAACGCACTTAACTGCTCCCACCTTTCATTTGACACAATTTCTGCCTTTCAAATCAAAATACTCTTTAGGACGAAAGGACAAAGACCACCATGGACATGTCATGCAGTTAAGGCCATCAGGCCAGGTCAATAACCCAGCAGAGACAGGACAACCGTAAACAACCTCCCCATCCTGCAAGCGCCTTCTCCCTCATGAGGCAGCTGCGCCTCTGTATTTAGGGTGAATGTCTCAGATACCATCATTTCAAAATGATGATAAACTCAGGCTGATTGCTTGTGTCCAAGTGCAAAATTTTCCAAGTGGATAATGCACTGCCCCGGCACTGCGGCTGCCGGGGGAATCGTGGCTTCCAAAAGCTGCAAGGAACAAAGCGCAGCATTCGTCCTGCAGTGCCTAAAGCTGACGCTGCCATAAGTACGAGTAAGAACATATTGAGTGCTTTTTTTATTTGTTGTTTGCTTCTAGAGCTAAAAACAGATCATAAACCACATTTCTTTGAGGGAGGCTTTTGTTTGTTTGTTAGAAAGGGCAGGCACTGGGTCAGGGATAGAAAGTTGTACTATCCGGTTCCCAGACACAGACCTTATTCCCCTGAGCCTTCAGCTATATGTAACATATGGAGCAGACACTTTTGATATAGGCTTTTATACGCCCATGGAACTTTTATCCGGCTGTTGAGCTAACAAGCACAGTGCACTCGATAGGACGGAGCACGTAGGATAACACCACATACTGCTTTTTTGAGCTTAATTTTGAAAACGGATCTTCACATTTCAGTGCTGGGAAGGCTACGGAGATCATGTCCATATGGAAACAGGACATAGAATTTATTATTAAAAACTTCAGGGTGATATCAAATGTCAGCTTAAGACTCTAAACATTGCAGTGTATTTACATCTCTAATTAACTCTGTATCACACTACTACACTCCAACATCTGGCCAGTGCTCTATCTTCCCTCACCTTCAGCTTATGTCGCTTTTGCTCATTTCCATTCAGCCTTCTCCACCTCCTTGACCTCAGAGACACCTGCTCCACTTCTAGCACATGAACTCCAGAGTTTTATTACTCAATTCCTTTCTGTCTCCTCCGCTTGGCTACCTCGGGCTTAGTATCCTTGTCTTGAAGCTGCTTGACATAGCTCTACCTTCAATACACTTAAATCTGATACTGCTTAAACTCTTTTTTTTTTTTTTTTTTTGCTTTGGTTTCCAGTAAATCCCACATCCTTTTGACCTCAATTCTATGCACTATGAGAAGACCTTGACCAACTCTGTGCAAAAATTAACAGAATATTAAAATAATAATGGAAGTGTTGAATATTGCCGGGTATATCTCAAAAGAACTGCTTTCACTCAGCCCTTTCATTTTGCTCTTCCTGTAGTCTGCAGCGCAAAAAGAAAAAAAATTAGAAAAAAAAGAAAAAAGGAAAACATGACACATGCTGGAGTTTTCTGTTCTTAAAATTTAAAAGTCTGAGTGTTACAGATACACTATAAGAACGAAGACCAGCATAACCCAAAACTGAAACCCAATAATTTGTGCTCCATTATCCTTCCTGAATATCCTTCACTTTAGCCTAAGGAGACTAAATACCTTGTCTCTTTATAGGCTTTTCCAGAGAGATTTCTTAACTACAGAATTAAACACACTAACCACAAAGTACTTCTTTCTCTGCTGTCCCTTCTGACCAGTCTAGAAATCCTACCTGCTCTTTCAACAGTATTTCGCTGCAAAGATCAAACAGCCAGAATGCTACCCTGTGAACTGCCAACAGGTTGAGATCCAGCATCTCACAAGTTAGGGCAAGAATCAAAGCAAGCATCAGTGGAGGAGTGGTGAGCAGCACTTCTTCCAGCCTCTTCAGATCATCATATATCAAACCTTATAATTGATATTGGATAAAATTGTTCCCTGCCTTGTCTCTCACATAAGGCAACAGGGCTCCTCTCTGACCAGCAAGATGCTGAGCCAGCACCGAATGCTGGTCCATACTTGTCAAGCTGCCTGGCCACTCAGCATAAGGATATAATCCAATGCAAAGTAACAGAGAAGCAACTCCAATTTCTCAAAAGCTATTTGTGAAACTCTTAAACCTCACGTCCTCATCTTCCAACACCATATTTAGCTTGGTAACTTTACAAGAGGAAGGATACCAAGAAATCATATCCATAAGTTTTAAGCCTTTGCAGAAAAAGCTATTTTAGAATGAGGCATAAACATGAGGCATAAACATGATGCCTGATAGTGAGCTGTAATACAAAGAATTTTACTGGCACACACTTGGGATGGCCACTGTAACTCACGTTTTTTTTCACTGCAAATTAACACCATTGTCCTAAACTCATACCCTAACAGCCGTGCTACGCAGTAATTCTAACTGTATTAGTTACCTGTGAAGGCTAAAATAGCAAATAGGAGAGGCAGACTTTTAGCACAGTAATGGTTGTACATTTTTTTCATCATGAAACTTTACAAATCAGATATAAAAATGAACTCCAGGTTGTCTTTAGTTTAAGCACAGCTGCAGTGACCCTGGCTCGTCTATGCGACAAGCTCAACACCATAGGCGAGTCAGGGAAGATCAGAATTTTTCTACATGTTAGGTGAACCAATACACATTAGAAATATCTCCATGTATTCTTTTTTAATCTCCAACTCGAGTTCCAGGGAGTTAAGGTGATAAATAAAAAATCCTAAACAGTACAGTCTATGCTCATGACTTTTTCAATGACATTTAGCAACTTGTTTCAAAATGAATTCTGTGAGAAGTAACTTATATCACAGTAGAGGAGGTTTACACATGCCGGTGTAGGTGTCTCATCAAACCTGGTAGTTTCTCTATATGCGGTACAGCCAAAGGAAGAAGGCAGGCTCTTCCAGAAGGCAATGGAAACCGGGTTTCCTTCTCTTACTGTTGGCTAGAGAGGCATCCCAGTTGCTCATGTTAGGAGTCTGATTTGTTAAAGTGAATATCCTCATTATGTAATGGAATAACATCTTTTTAATTTTTTGTGCTCTGGCTAAAAAAGAAGTTAGTGAAAAACTCACCAATGTCTTTACTCTGATATACTCTGCATAAACATAGAGAGACAGCAAAGAACCTCTCTTTAGTAGCTTAGCAGCGTGTTTTCAGTCCTTAAGATGACCACATGCAGACTTTCAACAGTCATCTCACTAGCCTTTTCATCAAGCACTTTACTTTCTCCAAATCTGTCAGGGGAGCAGAGTGGACTCCTCAGAAAGCTGCCGAGGCAGCTCTTTCCTTTCTAACTCACACAGCTTCCCGAATAATAAAGGCTGCCTGCAAGCAGGAACCCAATCTCTGACTGTTAAGTAAACACTTGCCACTTATATTCTAGCTGAAGGTTAATCATCAAGTAGTTTACAAAACACATGCTACTTTGGAGACCAAAGGTGAAATCCTACAGTCACTGAAGTGCGAGTTTCCACAAGGCCGGAATTGTTGTCCTGAAGGCGCATGTGTGCGTTAATGCGTTCACATAGGAAAAGGCTACAGGAGCAACCAACACACTCTTACGCAAAGCCAGAAACCACTTGCACTTCCACTTTGATGAACCTGTGTGTTTAACTAGCCTTGTTCAGTTAAAATACATTTATATGTATCTACCTTTGAAGAGCACACCATGCCTAAGGTCCCAAACAGCCAAGCCTTTATTGTCCAAGGGGCAGAGTGCAAAATAAATTAAAACGCTCTTTGTGCTTACTGTTACTCTCTTGGCTGGCTTTAGACAGCACTTTTTCAGCACGTAAGGACACCAAATTTTTCTCTGAAGCCTCCTACCTTACTCTGACAGCAAACAGGGCCAAGGCCAGCTGCTGTGACACGCTGCCTCCATGCAAGGGGCCTATTTGTGCAACCCGGTGGTCTCCCAGCAATGCAAGATGCTCCCCACATCACGAGCATCACCTAGCACAGGTGACAGGAGAGAGACCACCGCTACACAGCAGAACCAAGTTTACTCTTATTTTTCCAGGAATTCATCATAATACTGGCACTGCCAGATTTTTAAATTACCTAAAATTCAAAATTACCCAAAGCTCACAAGTGCAGTTTTGCCTTCACTTGGCTATTCCTTCAAAGTCCTAAAATGATATTGCTGCTTCCCTCTGTTCTCAGTTCTTAGATAATCCTTTTTTTTTTTTTTTCCTTCTCCTTTGGCTTCTGAGGGCCAGGGAAGAGAAGAGGCATAGAGAGAGGTATATTGGAAAATAAACCAGACTGCCATCTATGTTTGTGCTGACTGTAACAACCAGAATAAACACAGATCAGTTAGACTAGTTTGCATTCACCAGCAGTTTTGAAAGTACTGAAGCAGCTCAATCATTTCAAAATACCAGTAAGTATTTCACTGACAAGAATTATTAGGAATCTCGTGTTATTCTGGTGATGTGCAGATTTACAGGTAGCTCTGCGCTCACCATAAAATATTCTACAGCTGCTGCTTTGGCTTAAAACAACCCCAGCAACACCAACCGCCCCCCTTCACAAAACACAGCTGTTAACTACTAACTGAAGAACACAAAAATTCACCAAAATTGTCCTACGACCATTACTGTTCAATCAAGGTAAATTGTGCAACATCCAAGGACACTGCTTCAGAGCCTCCCACCTCAAAAAAGAAAATCAGTATCTGCTATATTACATTCCCCCTTTCATCTTCATGTCGTTGAAGGCATTCCACAGGCAGTTTTATTTCTGAGAGCACTGATTTCCGATCGATCCACTCTGGCCTGGATTTGAAATAGGATACTACATGAAATTGGATCCTGGGAGCCTCAAACATGCCCAGGCTTGCACAGGAGGTTAAAAAAAAAGAAAAAGAAGGTTTTTTTAAACACAGGGCGCTAGTAAAACTGATTTTTAAGTGCCCTCCATTTCTCTTGACAGGAAGTAATATATTACCTCTATAAAAGTCTTTTATATCAAGCTCTTGAAATTCTTTATTTTTTATACAATGCCATTGGTGCACACCTCGCGTTAGAAATATGCATTTTAATAGTCAACCAAAGTGATCCAAACCACAAAGGCAATTAAGACTGCTTTAAAATTGGCTTTGCTACCTTTCCCCGTACATCTGCCAAGCTATGGCCCAGTCCTGCAGTCTCTTCATCACGTAGTCAGTGGGAGTACTCGCACAAGAATTTGAAGGTTTACTCCCTAAATTTCAAAATGTAGCCTGCCTTATTGGAAAAAGGAGCAGGCATGACAGTGGGAGTGCGAAAAAGGAGAGGAAAAAATGCTAAGTGTAGGAAGGTAAAAAGGAAAAAAGATCGTTAAATGGGGAATGCGGCATGGATGAGAGAGAATAAGTGACGTAAGGAGATAGCAGCAAAGGATGGTGTGGAAAACAAGAGGAAAAGCATAAAAGGATGGAGAGCTTATCCTGAATACTGTAGGGCTTTAAATGCTTTTGCAAGACATTGAACAGAGAAGAAAGTGCAGGAGGAACAGTTAGAGATAGCAAATTGGAGTGGGAAGCTGACAGCTTTATTTTTAATTTTTATTTAAAAAGTAAAAATCACCTAAGGTTCACTTTCCACTCCTCTTTCATCCCCCACTGGGACGCCAATTCCTCTGGAGCAGAATATGGGATGCTGTGAGGACTCCTGGCATGGCGAGCCAGGCAAGTCTTGCCAGAGCCGAGACGGAGGATCGGTGGAGTTTCGAGTATCTTCTTTGATCACGACTGATTTTTCCCAGGATAGCCTATTGCACTGCAAATTTTACTTCTTTTGTTTGTTTCTAAAAGCGCAAAAAGGAATCACTGCAAAACCTGGTTTGAAGCTTAAAGGAAATTTCATCTTCCCCACTGAGAAATGTGTAAAAATCAGAACCTTCTCATTAATAAAACAGTGGCCTGGCTGTGCCTCTTGCTGGCCAGATCAGAAAGCATCACAGCAATCTGAGTTTAAATACCAAGGGTGTCTCGTTTGTCCATCAAAACCAAGGAACAAGGCAACTCCGCCTAATTATCAGTAATATAAGAACACTGCCCTCCTTCAAATCAGGCAGAAGGGCTCTTCTTGTCTTCAGTGCCTCTCAGGGAATCAGCCTGATCCCCCCCACCCCGCCTTGCTTCCTCCGTGAGCTGTCTTCCTAATCTGGAATCCTTCAGAGCTGGGAACCGGACCCCCTGCCTTGATTCCCATCATCTGCACCGATTTATGTTAGCAAGCCAGGCCAGCTGGCCGCCTGCACACCCAAGGAGCCCATACACTCTGATACTGTGCCCTTTTGAAGAAAAAAAACAAACAAAACCAAAACCAAAAAAGCACAACAGTCCAGCTTTGCCTGCCAGGTTAAAACTTGCTCCCTGCCCTGTGAGCTTAACATACCTGCTGCTGCTGCTGAGCACAGATACTTCCCTGGGTTTAGCTGCTCTTCTGGTGGGTGAACCTCTCTTCTGCAAATAATTCAAAGGTATTTCTAGGCTGGGGGAAGGGTGCAGGCTTATTGTTTCTACTTCAGTAGGAAAGATACATATGTTGGTTTTTTTTAAAAAAAGAAACCATTCCAAACTTTGATAGGAGCTGGGCTCGGGCTGATACTGCTCTATCTTGCAGAGCAAGTCACAGCGGGTTCTGTAATCACAGGCTCTGCAAACCCTGATTTTACCCCCCCTCTATGGAACCTTAACTTGCTGGGTGCTCCTGAGCCAGGCAAAACCCCAGCTGATCGATGGTCCAACCAACTTCAGTCCTTCCCTGGCTAACAACCTGCTCTTTTTTTTTGTTTTCTTTTTCATTAAACCTCTTTCTTTCATGTTTACATGGGGCATGAGCTACGGGAAAAAGCGCTTGTTGTTCAGTTGAAGCACTTTTTTTTCCCGACAGCGGAGGAAACCGCATTTGGATCCACACGAAGGGAAAGGCAATATTTATAAAGGAAGTTCCCACACTTCCTCTTCCAACAAATCACTCCTGGCTGGTTTTCCAGTTACAGCCCTACCATGAAGAGGGGGTGTGTGTGTAAAAAAGCATCGAGCATATTATTTCCTTCTAAAGTCTCTTGCCTCTGAAAAGGCAGCTTCCAGAGAGGAAAGAGTTAAGCACTTGGGACAAACTGTCAAGTTTTCAGTAACTAATTTACTCTTCCTGTAGGCCTGGAGGAAATCCACAGCCGCCACAAATATTCCTTGCTCGTTTCAATACTACTCTTTGTGAAATGGATTTTAATGGCCAAGCAAAGCGATCCAAACCGCAGATGTAATTAAAGCCGCTGAAACCGGCTCCACGAAAGGCTGGGAAGCGCCCCGTGCCCCGTCTGGGGGTGGCTGACACGGCACAGGGCGGCGGTGACACCAGGAGGCCTCGGCCTCTTCCTCATCCTCATCCTCGCCGCGGCACGCTGTGTCGCTGCTGAGAGGACAGACCCTGCTTGCTGCGAGGGCGACAGGGGTTTTAAAGGATGGAGATGTGTGGCCGGAGATGGACAGAGAGCCACCAGCTCCCTGCAGACAGTGCTGGCAGCTGCCTGTGCTGCCAGTGACCTGTGCAAGCCCGTGCGGGACCTCTGCAGAGGGGGTGCGGAGGGGATGCTGCTCTGGTCTGGAGGAGCATTTGCCCTCGCCCTGTCTCCATCCCACACCCTGCTCCCTGGGCTATAAAGCAGGTCAGGGTGCTACTGCTCCACCACCGCAAGTTCCCTTGTTTCTAACACTGCGGTGTTAAAAACCTCTCTCATCCATGGGAAAACTGTATTTGACAAGCAATATTTCCTCCACACACAGCGGTTAAAGTCTGCAACACTAGCGTAGGAAGCAGAGAGATTTTTCTGACAATTCACAGTAAGTCAGCTTCCTATTTGAACCGACATACCTTAATTTCTTCTGCAGTGAGTCAAACCACTAGTCTGCCTGAAAGGGCGGTAGTCCCCTGGTACTGAAACCTCTATTAGATCCATACCCCGCAAAAGAAGAACAAAGTTTTCCCGAAACTCCTATCCAAAGCGTGGGAGGATGGAAAATAAGATCAGCATACCTTGCTGAAAATAGTTCTTGAGATAAAAGATGTGATTGCTTTGGCACTAACTTCTCCCCCCTCCTTCCCTCCCCTCCTCAGCCACACCGAGGTGTGAAAGGCTTAGGAAACTCCCTGTCCCTACTCTGCATTTTTTTTCATGTTTAATTTTAGATTAGAGCACAATTGGATTAGGACTTGATTAACCTTTCATCCAAAGAAAATCCTGCACCTTTGAGTTACTAATTTCGTTTGATAACAGCTGCAGAAAACTAACTCCATATTTCTGTAGTTAAATCATTGCCAAATTCTGTTTTCAAGTGCCAGCTGCCCAGAAAAAGGCTGAAGAACTTCCCCAAACAATTATATTTAAATTATTTATTAAAAGCACTTGGAATATTATGATTAAAATAAATTAGTTTATGCAAAGAGATCTACAAGCCCGAAACAGAGTTACAGCAAAAGAAATTCATTGGCTGATGAATAATTAATACAGCTCTTCATTTGTTTCACCTCATGCGCCAAGCAGCACAAAAGAAAAGTCATTAAGATGAGTGGATCGCAGAGCTAACAGAGATCATTACACATTTATAATCACTAAACTGTGTAAGTGGAAAGTTTGCAGGGCAAAAAACCCCCCCTGCAATATTAGGTTCAGAACAAATTAAAACCCACAATTTTGTCCATCTGGATGAAACAACAGAGGAAAGAAAAGCACAGAAGAGCTGCCTCTTAGGCTTGTTTGCTGTAGGTAAGCAGCAAGATCTGTTGTCAGCTATAAGAAGTGAGGTGCTTCTCTGAAACCTCTATCTTCAGACCTGCGAGTAAGATTCATGAAAGCACTGGCCTGACTGCCCTCCCGTTTCTGGAAGCAAAACACCACGGCTTGGCCAATTACCCCCATGTGCCTACCATGAAGGCATGTGCTTTTATATCCATGCACGCACTTTTCCTCTCAGCCACCGAAAGAAGCATTTTTCTAGTCTGACATGCTAC